>NW_015090828.1:2895232-2973109 GCF_001431845.1 Calidris pugnax | reverse complement strand
CCCTAGCGGCGCCCCCACCACCCCTGCCCGGCGGCCTCCCCTCAGCGCGGCGCCCGGTGGGCACCGGAGACCCGCGGCCGCCACGCCCCGGCCCGGCGGAGGCGCCGGGAAGGGCCGCGGGCACTTTAAAAGCTCCACCTCGCAGCTGCCGCCTCTCCCGCTCCCCTCAGCTCCCCTCCCCCGGGGGCGGCGGCGGCGATGTCCGTGGGTGCCTGTGACCGCAAGCACCGCCCGCGGAGGGCAGCTTGCGGCTCCGGCGGGGGCGGAGACCGGGACCTCGGTCCTGCTCGGGGGCTTGGCCGCCGGCGGAGCGGCCGCCCCACGCCTAGTGACACTCAGCCACCCGCGGCGCGACACGGTAAAGCGTGGCCGGAGGCAGCGGTGGCCAGTGGGCGAGGTGGGTGGCGCTGAGGGAAGGAGCGGCGCCGGGCGAGGGGACGAGGCCTGTCAGGCGGAGAGAGCCGGGCCGGGGGCGGCAGCTTGCCCGGGTCCCGCAGCCTCCGGCGGCCGCGGGGAGGGAACAACAGGCTGGGAGCGGTTAGCGGGTCAGCAGAGAGGGTAACGGGCAGGCGGCTATAGGGCAGGAGCCGCTTGCTGCCTTTAAAAGTCTCCCTGCAGCTCCAAGTCGCTTTGCTAGTGGACAGTGTGACCCAGTAAAGCCTTCACTGGGAAGGCAGAACCGAGTGGGTGAGTCGTTTGGTTGAAATCTAACTTCTGGGAGTCCGCTCAATTTGAGATTAAACCTTGCATCCTTGTGCCTATGGATGGGGCACGGTGCTGCCTCAGGGCGGTGCGGTGAGCCCTGAGGGATCCGTGCGACAGAGAAATTACCCTGACAGCACAGGATCCCTCTTCTAAGCCTCGCTGTACCTTCACTGCGCTCTGCCAAGCCCCAGGCTCTCTGGAGGCGAGCCAGCACTGTAGAGGTCCTGTGACATCAATGTCACAGCTGATTCCCAGTCAGTGTGGACCTGCCAGTGATCTGCACATAGCCTCTTGAACCATTTTTGTGTGTGTTTGGGTTATTTTCTTTTGCTGTTTTCTCCTGTAAGCCAAAATAGTCAATTAGGATCCCCTGCAGCAAGGCACAAATTACAGTAGTGATAGGGTTGCTATAAACTTCCTTGGTTTCAAACCAGAGTTGGGGAAGAATGATAAAAACGGAATGGCAACACATTTTGCAGCCTTCTCTTTCTGGTTCAAGTACCTGTATAAGAAACAGCCCTGCATTTTAATCCAGTTGCTGCTGCTGACCCATTTTGTGACTTAAAGCTGGTAACTTAAGTGCAATGATTACATATGTATAAAGGAGATGGTAACAACAACAGGTGTTTAGGTGTTCTTTACCTTAAAAAAAAAAAAAAAGTTGATATTTTGGCAAGGTAGGTGCCATAGAAGTGTTAAGTATTATGTGCTGTAGTGTGTGCCTTTAAAAACGATTGAAATGCTGGTAAGGTGAGAACTTGGTAATATGCCTTAAGTCTTTTTGTAGTACAGAGGGGAAAAAAGTCTTTGTAAGGAGTCTGGGCAAGTGTCTTTTCCTCCTCCCTTCCCTCCCCTCATTAGCCTGTCTCTCCACAGGTGTGGTTTCCAGTTTAGCATAGTTACCATAAATCTTCAAATCTTTTAAAGATCAGGTCTGACAGTCTGACTGCACTATGGTGTATTTCCAGTCTTTTGTGGTAGTGCAAAGAGATCATGGCAGGAAACAAAAAAAGACCACCTAGCAGGGAAAAAAGTGTGAAATGTCATTTTTCTTTTATGGTGAAAGTAGTTATGGCAAAGGGTCTAAAGGTGAGGGTAAACAGCAAACTTGATTAATTGGTAAGGTGACACTGGCAGCAGCAAACAGCAGAGAGCAGTTTGAGCTGCGTTTCTGAAGGCACTGCATTACAGAGAAGGGAGATAATAATAAAAATTCCACCATTATAGTGCTTTAGCATATCTCCCCAGGAGTACTAAATTCTGCTGGGACCCACAAACCACATTACTAGAAAGGCATTGACAAAGCAGAGTTTGATGAAGCCAAGTGTGATGCAAAACATAGCTTCTTAAGAGACATCAAAATACTGGACTTAGGACAACTTGATAAAAAGCCTAAGGAGAACTCAGAAATACAATGTTCTGTGAGAATTCAAGGATTTTGATTAAATGGATGAAACAAAGCTATACATGGAAGTACAAGTAGGATTAGCTCAACTTAGTTCAGAGCTCAGCAGCAAAGGAAAGGAGGTATCAGAGAGCTCTGTTTCTGTAGAATAGTCTTACTTGGGAAGCAGTATTGAACTTGTGGGAAAAATCTCTGCTCTTGGTAGTTAATTTCATATTCAGCTTGACATTGACAAGGTAGGAATTCAGAGCTAAAAAGCTTTTACATCTGTAATGTGTCAGTTGCACTGATTAGCCAATACAGAGTAAATATATGCTGTTTTGCTCAGTGGATTGCAATGAAGATCAGCCCCCAAATATAGCTGGTTTTTTCCTCATTATTCCATGTCAAATATTATTAACATTGGGTTAAATAAACTACATCTGGTACAAAGCTTGGTTTTTTTTCATGCAGTCATGTAGGTGATTAGTTTCTTCACGTGCTCCTGACTCCTTGTCTTCACCCTTCCACTCTTCTGAAAGATTGTAGATAATTTTACTAGGGACAGTGCAGGAATCCATGGGACAAAAAGGAAATGTTTGTTCTAAAGCTGAATGCTGCCTTCTCATACTGCCACTCCATCAGGTGAGAGAGATTGAAACAAAGGCAACCAATACTTTTATCTGATTGATCTTTTTAATGGAATATCTATCCAGTTTGTTGAAGATCTTTTTATCAGAGAAGAAATGACAGTTTATTCCTCTGCAGGGCAAGTCCTTCACTTGCCTAAAGAAAACCATAAAAGGTTGTTGAAACTTTGACTTTGCACGTGTCTGTTTATATGCCAAAGATGCATAGTCTATTGCCGGTCAGAAGTCAAACTCTTAAGCAATCTATTTCTGAAATGCTTGATGATACAAATGATACGACCTTGTTGCTGCAGTAATAATTCAAGGTTCTTCTATGAGCACTTCTACCAATGCAGCTAAAATATAACGGATGAGTAATGCGGCTAGTTTAATGAAGTAGTAGCAACTTGAACAATTGGAATTTCCATTACTTGTTTCCTTCCACCTTAATTTAGCATTGACACTAGTGGGTTTTATTTCATTCACTTAATGGCTATGCACTCCCAAGCATGCAGTTGTAGCTTTCCTAAAGTCGGTTCACGACGTGATCTCCTAGCATATGTGAATTGTTTCCGCTAGCGTAACGGCTCTGATGTGGCTGGGGAAGGAGGGCTCTGCTCAGGCACTGAGGAGTTTTCTGGAGGTGGCAGCACTTTCCTCTTCTGTAGAGCCTGCAGAACCTGGTACCCATCCAGCTTCCTCGCAACTGTTCCCATCAGTCAGCTGGGGACAGCTCTGGGGGGGACCTGGTGAGCTCTGGACAACTCTCTGTTATGATATCTGTAGAGAAAATGTCACCCTGCTCCTGGAATATGTTTTTTTTTTTTCTTTAAATGTCACTCCTTACATCAGTGACCTCATCTGACTCAGCATAGCTTCTGTCTGAAGGGAGGGAACTATAAGCAACTCATAGATTTTTAACATGGCTGGAGACTGTAGGGAAGAAGGCACTCCAAAAGAAACAAAATACTCTTATTTGAGCAAACAAAGAATGATTTTTTTGGAACAGTCTAACAGGTAGTTATGTAAAGCAACTAGAACCTAATCTAAACATCACAAGCTTCTGAAAACAAGGGGATTGTCTATTATGTATACACAGTTATTTCATCCTCGGGTTTCCTGGGAGTTTTTTGCTGCGGTTTGTGCTGGTAGCTGTGATGGCACTGTACTTGCTGCACTAATCCAGTTCCTGGGTTTGCTCTGGTGGTTTGACGTGGTGAGAACACCCACATCTCTCACCTTTGAAAACAGGGCAGGGTTGAAGTAGTCATATGGGTGGATCACCAGCTTTCTTCTTTAGAGGCTCCTTGTATTAAAAGTCTGTAGAAAACAAGTGAGACATCCTAGGAGTGTCCCCAGCAAATGAAGCTGTGACTACAGTATGAGTTTCTTTACTGCTTCCATTTCATTATAAGGCACAGAGCCTTCTCCAGGCAGGCAGAGGGAAAACGAACACAGGAGGGAAAGAACTCAGAGAGGCCTGGAAGAAGAAAGCTGTGGAATATTTTTACTCCAAAATGCACCTGGTAGTGATGGTACAGGTACATAAGAGCTGTGGTCTTCCTGTGTTGAAGGGGAACGTTGACCAGGATACTGGCACATCCTCTATGCTTTCTTTTTAAAAGTGCTAAGCTATGCTGAAAGTTCATGCACGCACAGACAGAAACCAAAGGAGTAGAAACAAGTGACCTCAGTTTAACATTTCATTCAAATGACAGTGCCCCTAATGAGATTACCGCTTTAGTTTCCTAGCGCACCACCCGGCCTCAAAGATCTCGCAGACACTTTCAGATGTCCTAAACTGATAAGCAAATGGCATGTTACACATGTGAAAGTAGGATAGAAGCACATAGTGCTTGATTAAGCTGCATAGCAGCATCCCTGCTCCTTAGTGCTTAGTTCTGTTCAGCTTGATGTCTGTGCAATTTTATTCTGTTCTGGGTTCTGCTCCCCCGCACTTTTTTTTCTTTTATTTTTGAACATATGACTATCTATGTATAGGAAGGTAACATGCACAGGAGTCACAGTCCATAAGAACATGACCTCTCTTTTAATACTTTTTTCTGTGATACTGTCTCTGCTAGTGAAGCAATGATTTGCCATGTTTATCTTACTCCTGGTTTTATTCCATTATCCTGAAGCCTTGAAATGGAGCCAAGAAAGGACACTTAAAAAACAACAGTCAATTCCTAGAAAAATGAAAGGAATAGTGCAATGGGAATTTACCTTCAGTCTTTCATGGGTACATTTTTAAAAATAAAGAAATAAAAATATCCAGTAGCAGTGTTTAGAAAGAGACCTACTGGATAAACCATCAGGCCTGAAAACTCTGCTGTTTGAAGTGCAACAAGTTAGTTTTGTCTCCCGTGAAAGTAATCAGCCAAAATCACTGGTTGTGGCCTCATGCAGGGTAGATTCCAAATGCTGTCAATGTAAATGTACCCTCAAGGTATTTGTGAGACATCAGAAACCTGTTTTCTTTTCAAGCTGTGTGTTGCTCTCTGTGTTGATTTTGGTTCGGGCCAGTTCCACTGGCTGAGTGCAACTTTCACTCAAACCTATGTGAATGACTGTGGTTTAATTTGGACCTCTGACCTAAAAATATGGTTATGTGGTTTAGTCTAGTCTTTATGTGGAGCATAATTATTCCCTTGTACAATTATTTTTTTTTTTTTGCCACTGTGAATACTAAATAAACACTTCTATTGCTTCATGGTTTTGAAAAATTATTGACCGTTTTCTTAGGTAAAGTCTGGGGCCCTGGTGGTGTTTGTTCTCTGCTGTTTCACCACCAGTTTTTCCTGTCACATTTTATGGTACGTGTATGGGCAGAGTGACCTATTATCAGTGTTCAAACTGAGCAACATCACTCTAGTGTGTTATATGGTTTTGTTTGTCTTTTTGATTATCAGCATAAAACCCATGCTTCCCCCCCCCCCTTAATGTAATGGGAATTTCTTTGTTACTGGAGGGTAAAAGTAGGGATGCTGAGGAGATACAGTAAAGTGCTTCTGAAGGTTCTGCACATCTTAATGACTTGAAAGGGGTGAATGTTATTTAATGTTTATAGCTTTATGCTGAGAGCAGAAGCTTTTTGCTTATATCTGTAGTTCTTCTACAGCTTCTTCCCTTTTCCTCTTGTTCTTTGTATTTCAGCTATTCCCAATTCAAGGCAGGAGTGGTATCCCGTGTTACCGAACAAGGGTTATAAAGTTTTACGGAACACCTAACAACTGGAATATAAACTACAAAAAATCAAGGAATGAATTAAAGAAGCAGTTAGGTAGCTATTTGTATTCTTAGCCTTCTGCTTAGGTGTCATGCCTTTGGAATACTTGTAACAAAATAATGAGATAATACTGAAACTATGCTTTTGTCGTAGGAATTAAATGCTGATTAGAAATAACCAATAATAACTCTATATGCGTTCAAAGAGAACAAATTGTAATTTTCCCTTGAGAAAGGAAGGGCTATGGAACCCAGAGCCAAACAAGAGGCTGCAGGATTTTTCTGTGATGCTAAGTGCATGTAGTATGTACCTTTTTCAGTTTAACAAACCAACACAGAAGAAGGTAAACACTCTTTCTGGAGTTTTTCGTGCTACATATGGAAAGATCTATGTAAAAAAAACCAACTTGTTTGTAGTAGATTATATATCACAGTGCAATAAATGTGTTCTGAAGCAGAAGTTACAAATGGCTATGCACTTGTTAACAGATTAGTGAAGAGATTTTGGTGTTACGGGATTTTGTTTGCTTGTTTTATTACAAAATATGTTTTGCCTATAAAGTAACTGAGCATGAAGAGGGGCTTGAGAAGCCTAGAAAGATCTGTCCCCTTCCCTGGGGGCTATATTAGACCTCTGAGTCATGAAGTCTTTGCATAGTAGGTGTCTGGTTGCAAACCTTTTATGGGCCCTACTCAGCTGGGATATCAGCATCTGCATTATAGCTCCCATCTATTCTTAGGTGATATCCCAGCAGGACTGAACAGGCAAGGCAGAAAGAGAATTGCTTTCATTGTGTAAAACTTCCCTTTTCTCATTATTTTTTTTTTTCACACTTTCTCTGTCTGCCCCATCCTTCTGTTCTGTAGTGTCGCCTTGTTGCCTTGTGAAAGAGGTACAAAATGGCTTACAGCGTGACTCTGAATGGACCTGGACCATGGGGTTTCCGACTGCAAGGGGGCAAGGACTTCAACATGCCCTTGACCATCTCAAGAGTAAGTGAGCAGAAAAACTTTATTGAGCTTTGAAAATAGCAGTGAACTAGTCATACGTGCACTCTGACTTGGCCTAGCAAAATAGAGGATCTTTGCAGGTAGGTCTGAAAAAAGAGAGTATAATGTGGACTCTAAATTATACCAGTTCAAGGTATGCAACCTGACATTGATGGTGCCTTAGGAAGACAGTACTGGTTAGTATATTTTTAAGAATGACAATAACATCTCTTTTAATCTTCCAGTTCTATTTTGTACAGTGTTGTCTCTTTCTCTGCTGATAGGGGCCTCACTGGTGCTCTCTGTTAGAGAGGAAAGGGAATAGAACAACAATAGGAATATAAAATTATATTTCTATAAAATAAATGTGTAACTACTTCTAAATTCACAAAGTTTAGGTGTTAAGACTGGACAAAGACAGGGATACATGTCCTCTTTTGAGGGGGAGCAATAATGGTATGAAAACTAGACATGTCAAGCAGAAGACTCAATAGTGCTTAAAATATGGCTTTAAATTATGCAGAAGCTGTCCATTTGCAGCTGACAAACAGCATGTGATTTAATAATTAATTACCTGGTGTATCTGTCAATTGGAAATTAGCCCATGTATTTCCTAGCCATCTTTTTGGAATTTTTTTTTTCTTAAAAGCAATATTTTAAGATATTGCGGTAGAGTGCTCTTATTACCTGAATTAGCTCAGTTTCTTGAAAGTTTTTAACATTGAATGGTTTTCAGGAAATTTGTGTTTCCCTTACATACACTTCTCTTAAACTAGATAGTTCTGTGTAACTTCTGGTTTGGGAACTCTGCTTTCTACTACTTCTTTCAGCTCCCTCCTCCTCTTTTTTTTTTTCTTTTCCCTTTTTTCTTTCTGACAGTCTCAAATCTGTTCCAGAATGTTCAGATCTTTTTAGAGACATCTTGGTTCCACCAATCACCTGCAGAAGGCTTATTTTGCAGTGCAATGACAAGAGAGGTTACTTATATAACAGTGTTTAAAAGGAATACCAGCATGATTTAATCAGATAAACAAATAGAATGCAAACAAAAGGTCTGCTCCACTGCAAAAAAAACCAAACCACCTACGCTACTTTAAAAACTGGGCTTTTTTCATAATGAAAAAATATGATCTGTTAAGTTTTGAGTACCAAATTGATATCCCTGCAACAATCATGATTCCAAGTCATCAGTGAGCTTCTGAAATCTTAACTATGCTATTTCATATTCATACTGTAAAGCTCTGTATTATTTGATCTCCCTTATTCTTATGCATAATATTCCTTTCACTGAAGATAGAGCCTTATTTACTGTAATACTAAGTCCTGTGATGATGAGAGGATCTTTTCATAACCTCTTTTGCAGAGGTGGCAGAGTAATTGCAAAGAAGGCTGTTCTATCAGTGTCATTAAAAACGAGCAAGCAAAAAAACCCAAAAAAACCTAAACCCTGCCCACAAAAATAAATTCACTTTATAAACTTATACTAATTTCACTGCGGTAAATAGGTTTGGTGTTTCTTTCCTTATTCCACCGAAGGTAAGTACAGAGACATGCCAACATATTTCTGTAGGCATTTTCATTATGCTTTGCAGCCTGCACTGTATGGTGTTGATAATTTTTTTATAAGTAATTCAGTCATACCTAGAAGCTGTTAGTCAAGGGCTGGGACACTTACATTATGTATGTTACAACCAGAAATGAAAAACCAGTTGTTTCCCAAAGAACTCAGTGTCTCAGATTATAATTTCTTAGAGTATACTCAATATGCCCAAAGGCTATATGATTCTCATGGGGCTTTTGAGAGCATATGGTATGCAGGAGTGAATCTGCAATGGCTGGATTCCCAGAGGTGTAGAGGAATTACCTCTTCACACAGCTGGTTGCCTTTCCAGCAGTAGAAGTGTGAGTAAGCACCGTTAAATGGTTTGAACTCTTTCCCAGCGAGGGCCAGTGCTCACTTGGGAGCATTGCTTTGGGATGGGATTGGATTTTGAAGCCTGCCTTAGAGGGGAAAAGCAGGCATGCAAAAATGAATGTAGCCTCTCTCAGAAGGAGCTGGAGTAGGAGTACCTACTGGTTGTGGTATTTTTTTAATTGGAACACAGTATAACACGTGGCTTTTGATGATAATATTCTTAAAGGCTATTTTTTACCATCTTTCACGTAAGTGTATCTCCAAACAGATCGGATATTCCTCTTAATCAGTAATTTGCAGTCATAAGTGAGTTGAGCTGTGAATGTAGCCATAATTGCAATCTTACCATGGGGGAAAAGGGAAGCGGTACTTACATCCTCAACATATTCTTGGTGGGGAGTGGGTGAGGGAAGATGTGTGAGGAAAATCCCCTCTGGGAAAGGGCATGCAGCTCTAAATGTTGCTAGTGGATGCCATACGCTTATCTATGGACTGTGTTTGATCCACAGCTGCCCTGAGATGGGATTAGACTTTCTATGTGCAAGAGGAGTCCTAAACCACAAACACTTCAACTTAGAAGGTCTTATAATTGCTTTTAATACCAGACGTGCTATGGCCCTTTTGCCTAGATATGCGTTGTATCCCTCTCTGCAGGCAGATAGGGTTTACATGTGGACATGCTCATTATACTTGAACTGCCCCCAAGCAATAAGACTGTCTGTGGTGGGCTGCAGAGAACAAAAAGATTCATCCTTTTTCATGGAGACTGTCATGCTGCAAGTCATGCTGTGAGAGAGTTACGTTTGAGCTCCTGAGAAAAATAATGGCAACAGTCTACCACACTGGGACTGTTCATCCCATCTATAGTCTTATGCCTGCATGTTTCCAAGGACCTTCCTGAAAAGGGGAAGCTAGTATTGTTCCAGTGTGACACTAGCCCACACCTAGACATAGAGTGGGGACCCTAGACTTAGGAACTAGTGCTGTGGCTTTGCTGTCGGTTGACCTGCACTCTGTCAGCCAGCCCCATGTGATGGCCACTCAGCTTGCACTTCTCCACCTGAGAAGCAGCAGAGAAAACCAGAAGGTCTTTGAAGTCTACTGACAAAAACACAATACAAGATTGTGGCATTGCTAATGCTTCTGTTCAGGAAAATGCTCTTAAAACCGTGGGCAATGAAGGGAATTATTCAGAGCTGTTTGGCACAACAGTTCAGTTTTAACGGACTCTTTAAAATGCTGAGGCATATTTTCTTCCCTTCACGTATGTTCAGGTGATCAGCTCACTGCTGAATAGTCGGCAGCATATGACACAAGAGTCACAGTCAGTCAGCTGGGTGATAGCTGAAGGTGTGTTCCCCTGAAATGGACTGTTCTGCCTATCTGTTCTTAATCTAAAAATAAGTGACTGACTAACGTATGGGGGTAGGGACAGGAAAAGAAAAGACAAAAACAAGTGGAGAAGAGTTAAGGTCACTCTACAGCTTTCATACGCCTTTAACGATGGCATTAGAAAATAATCTGGAAAGATGTTAAAAATATTTTTTTGCGTCCCCACCCCACAGACCATCCTACCCTGTAGAACAAATTCTGTCGTGAAATGTCATGGGCGGGTAGCAGAGTTAGGAAAACAGTATTGAGAGACTCTTAGTAAAGCTGAGCATCTGTTAGTCCTACTGAAATGAATGAGACTTGCAGCTTGTTGGCAGTGCTGAGAGCTGTCACCAGTGGTGTGATCATGTGCACAAATCTGGTCTTTCCAAATTGACGTGGGCAGCAAAGCAGTTTATTTTCTCCTACTGCTTGCATGAACTGTCTGGAAGCAAGCAGAATTCATTAATTTTATAGACCTAATCCTCTGTAAGAAGGCTTTTAAGCATAGTTAATTATCTAAGTGCTGTGTTGCCATGTTACCTAAGATGGTATGATTGTACATGGATGGACGCAATAGCAGAACCTCTTCATATATTTGTGAATGATTATTGCTGAACAGCAAGCTTTTCTAGTGAGACAGACTGGCTTGCAGGTGATGCAATGAGCTGAAAGGTATGCAAAAATTATCATCATCTGAAGTGGCAGAAATATTATCCAGAACAGTGCAGTAACTCATGACTGGCATATGTACTCTGTGATTATCCATATGGTTTTGTATTTCCTAATAGAGGATTTTTTAATGTTTCCTGTGTACCAAATCAGAAGCCAGACCCTGAGGCCGAAGGAGACAGTATTTAAACAAAACAGAAGTGTTAGAGAACTATTTTGGTTTCGCTCTATTAAGTGAGGAAGAAGCTGAAATGTGGTAATGGCATAAGTACAGTGAGGGGAAATGACAAACACTAATAGGAATAAAATGAAATCAGCCAATGTGTATACTTACTCTGATACAAGAAGCCTAAAACATCTCTTTGGTGGGGAGAGGGAAGCGCCTATTCTAGCATTTCACAGTTCATGTCTTTGGAGGAGCAGGAGACCTTTTCTCACATTTGTTAAGCTCTGTCCTTTTACCAGCATCTTTTCCTGATGACTTCATGTCTCTACTCCATGGCATATATATGTCAATCTCTTACTGTGAGTGCATTTCCTTTAGAGGAGCTGTGGAGAGTATTAATAGCCTGTTGTTGGCCTTATTGCATATGGAGTATCAGGACCTTATGACAGGCGAGTGATGGGTGAAAGGAGGCCCTCTTGGCTGCTTTTCTTCTATTCTTGAAGGCAGGGAAGCCTCAAATCATCTGGGTCAGGCACTATGCATTCTGCAACTGTCATTTGGATGGCCATGTGGTGCTGTACATAAATTGTAATCTGAAGAGTGAGGTGTACGTGTATTGACTGAACTGAAGAACCTTAACAAGTTTCCTTGAAATGCTGATTCAACAATCGCCTGTTAAGTATCTGTCTCTGGTGAATCAAACTGAGTGGTTGTCCTGCAGCTACAACTGCAACTTTTGTTTTGTTTCATCTACCAGTGTGAAGTCCTTCACAACACTAAAAGCCATATTTGTAATAGTTGATATTGCACAAAATTAACAGGTAAGTCTCATGTCCTCTAAAAGCCTTCCTCTTTAACTACTATTCAGTAGAGATGTTTCGTTTTTCCCCCCAAAATGAAATGACACTGAGTCAACTTCTGAGAGGGAGAATGAGCCATTTAATGTAATGACCATCTTATGTCTAGATAAACTGTAGTAATTTCTTATGTGTGAGTGGTTTCACATTCTTCTACAATTCAACTTGAAATAACTCCTTATGAGAGGAAAATTAAGTACTTCCAGGCCAACGTTTAAGAACACTCCAAAACTTTCCTATATGTTATTGATAAAACTGTTTTGTGGGCATCAACATTGCTTTGGGATAATATGCTTAATCTGCTTAATTTGTAGATCACTTCTTAAGCAACAGAGTCACCCCATCCAAAGTTATAGCATTCTGAATTTTATTATGTGCAGCTATTTGTTATATGTACAGATGTATAAGTTGCATGAGAGAACGCTAGTTAGTTAGTTAGTTTAGATGGTATCTGTTGTAGTTTCGAACTAATTTGCAAGCCAATTCTGGTATGTTTACAGCCACAGTTATCAGAAATTATTGCATTTCTGTGAGCCTGAACCCTGCAACTAACTCCTAAAGCTCCTGATTTGGTATTGTTTGAGATGTTCCAGTAGTCAGCATCTATACTATAAGTGACAGTTCAATATATAGGGCATTTGTGTCATACGATTGCATCTCTAGTCAAATATGAGTGACATGTGTGTATGTTGGGAAGGAGGAAAGGAGCAAATTCTGTAGTTGCATTCTTTTTAAATAATATTGATTGAGCCAAAGAGAGAGATGGGTTCTGGGGCCTGGTGATCAGAATATCCCTGGTTATGGGGACAACTCAAGTCTCTGCTCTGAATAAAGCATAACAGGTTTCGACTCGGTTGTGCAGGTGGTCTAAGAGGTAAGACATTAGTTATTCTGAGAGACAACATTCCTTCTCTTGATCAAAAATACTGAATCAGGTCTGAGGAGTAATACCAATGGATGTTTCATCTAAACTGATAACACTTCAAGACAAAGTTTGATTTCAACAAGTACCTAATTATTATAATACAAAGGGGTTCCAGCACAAAATGTCCTATATTTTTTTTCCTTTCTGGTTAAACAATCATGATACAAGAAGCTTTTGTTTTCTTTCCTTGTAGAAAACATTCTGAAAAATTCCTGCAGCTTGTAGCTTTAAACTCAGGATTTTGAAAGGAAAGAGTCCCTTTATTATTACTTTTATTTGAATCTTAGCATCACAATGCGATGTGATTTGAATGCATGTTCTGTACTTGGCCAAAAAACTTTCAGGAAGGATATGGAGCTAAGTACAGATTTTGGTCAAATTATTTCACCTTGGTCAAATTACTTCTCATCAAGTATGTGCTTGGTACTGAAAGGCAGCCCCTCTTCTCTGTTTCTGTGATTAAAGTAATCACTATATATTAAGCTCAGTGCTGAAGGCCAGAGGTATATAAGGAGCATGATGTCCTCTGCACAGTATCTGTACAGACTATGTATCATGCATAGCTCTTTGTAAGGTTCTGTTTCTCAATTCTGTCTGTGTTTTGAATTTCAGGAGAAACGTTTAGCCCTGTTAGAATATAGGCCAGATTAATATGAATAATGGACTGTAATAGCTGAGGTGCTGGCTTAAATGATGTTACATCAAACAGCTGCTCTGACTATTCTGACACATAATACATAACTAGTGGGTTTGAAGCCCCTTATTTCACCTGCTAAATGCAGCTTTTCTCTTTGGGGTGTGATTGTATCTAAATCACCAAGGCTTGTGTAGCATTATCTGTGAAAAGACCTCAGTGTATGAAATAATTGAGCATATGAATGGCGTCTGTGTAACTACCAACTCAGTTATAAATACTGGCAGTATTTCTTGGTGCTAGCTTTACTACTTATGCCAAAAAACCCCACTCAATAGTGACTTTGCAGCTTGGTTTCCTGCAAAAGGGAGGGTAACATAATCCTTCCCTTGAACAGGAGGCATCGTGTGAACTGTGAGAAACTGAGACATTCACAAGTGGGGATAACCATAGTTATTGTGTCTTCATGGAGGAGGAGAGAAGGTTCCTTAACCTAAGGAAACAGATCCACAGCTCAAATGAGTTATGTTATTTTTCTCTTATTTTAATTTTTAATATTGTTCCCTGGCAACTGGATATTCTGGTCTGACAAACTGCTCAGCCTTTGACCTGGAGTTTATTTAGTTGAGAATATAGTTGATGTAGTATTTCAGGAAGGCCTCAGACTTACTTTATTATTATTAAAGTTAATAGTTTTGGAGATCCTTTAGAACTAGTAAACACCGCAGGAGGTAACCATTAAATTACAAATTTAAAGCTGCTGAACTGTTAGTGCTTTATAATTAAAATGCACAATAAGCTTTTTTCAGGTCGAACTTTTTATTAGCGTCTGATGTCTGAACTCAGTAAATGGCTGTCTTCATAACACAGCAGATAACCCTGTCATTAGCTCTCTCCTAAATACATTATTGCAAAATGTTCTCCAGCGAGTGGAACACAACGAGGGAAATTATCTCTGTGAATATGTTAATGTTAACTTTCTGTACTAGCAACAGCAGTTCCTATCTGGTCACTCTTATTGTCCAATTAGTAGCATTAGAAGTATGTTATTTTATAACTTATAACATGTGGATATTTAAAAAAAAAAAACAAACAACAACTAACCTTCAGTAGCACTCTGAAAGTATCAAAAGGGTGTACAAAATGCAATGGTCATTTTTATAATTTAGCATTCATAGTGGATTTGAGCTAGCAGAGAATACAATTTGATATAGTCAATTTATTTTGTATGTGTAACTAGAAGATTCTGCATATAGGTACCTGAGATGCCAACACTTTAATGCATAATGTAGTGTTAAATATTGTCCAATATTATGAGGTACTGCTTTTCTTTTTTTTACTGGGCTTTGTTGCAGGAAGAGCTCGATGCTCACTGTGCAGGTAAGTTATTAATCCCCAATGAAAGATCATGAGGAAGAGGAGAGGAAAAAGGGACGTTCTTGCTGAACATGGTAAAAATCAATACTTGCAAGTCTTGAGGAAAGAAATTAATTTAAAACAATGTCTGGTGGTGTCAGCTATGGTATACTTTGGAATGAATAATTGAAAAAGGATGTGTTATACAGCATGTTAAAGGGCTGTTTCTTCTGTGCTAGTTTAATTTACGCCTTAATGAAAAGGTTACCTGAGAGTGAAATCTAAGAATGGGCTTTTTGTTACAATTGTCTAAATTTGTAAATCCTAATTTGAAAAAAGTATGTTATGACACTTAATAAATGGCACTTCATAAAAAATTTAATTCTTGCCAGTGCAAAGTGAGGACAAGTCTGCTAACAAGTCTGCTGTTCAGTCACATTGTGTTGACCTATAATTTACATAATATCATATATTTAAAAGCAAACAAGTATCACCTATCAAAATGGGCTGCATAGATGAGAAAAAAAAAGACAACTTAAGGGCCTAAGTGAAATAAAAGCTTGATCATATTAGCCACCAGCCTGAAGTTGGCCATGAGGCTTAATCCAGCCCTAGTGTTGGGTATCCTTTGGGAACAGACCTAAAAACTTTAATTTTCAGGTCTCTGAAGAGTATATTTTTTTCCCCCCAAAATATGTAGCTGTTTCTGTGTTGTTCTGAGAAATTTCAGGAATAAGAGCATCCAGTCTTATTTATAGGGGGAAGAAAGAACTTATTTTTCCATGCACTGAATGCGAGTGTAAGCACTCTGTGGTTTTTGGAATTAGGTACCTGGAAAAGAATTCATTTCCAGCTTACAAATGGCTCCAGATGATGTCTTGATCGTGCTTCATACAAGGTGACTCCGCTTTTTGTTAGCCGTGGCTGGCAGCCATTTTTCCAGAAAGTCAATGAGATCTTGCTCTTCTTTTAGGAAGATGCAATGGGTCAAATGTCTTAAAGGCATGCAAATCCCCTGGCAAGGGTAGAGTTACTTTCTGCACCTCCCACATGCGTAGCTGGTGTTGTGATCATCTGTGCCACAGGTGTTCAGTGCCTAGACACTGTGCATAAATAGGTGTTAACCTTTCCCCAAAATCCTTCCAAATGCACTTGATTTGTAGCAATGGCAGCTGAGGATTAGGAGGAACTCAGCTTTTCATACGCTCGCACCGTATCTCCTCCTTTCCCTTAGAGTCCAAATTCCAGCTGCTGCACTATTTTGGCTCCCTCACTTGGTTAGCCATGCTTATTAATACACATAATCCCTTATTTTCATTAAAGGTAATAGGCTTAAGGGCACACATTTACATTAAACAATTTATGGCTCTTCAGTTTAAAGCCAGCATTAGTGACAATTGGTCTTTGTGGCATGAAGAAAAATAACTGTAAGGCATTGTAGTCCTTGTTATACCTGGTTAGGGGACCATACACACTCCTCAGAAGCCTCTATGGGATTCTCATGCTATATTTAAAGCATCCTGTAACTTAGGAAGCTATTTTGAATTGGAACGAATGCTACGTTTACCTCAAGCTTCTGGAATGGGACATGGTATCCAAAACTCCAAAAATACTACATGTAACCCCAGATTCTGGTACATAGTGCCAGATCAGAATGCTCTGGTATTAGGGTGAATTTGGGCTGCCTTTTCTTGATCCTGGGGGTCACTGGGACCTTCCTGCTCTATTTGAGAATGTCAGCATTCTCTCCTTACCTAGTCATAGCTGGTTCAAAAATGGCCAAGGGCGGTTTGTACTATGGCAAATGTTTAAAAAAGAAATAGGCAGCCAAAACAAGATGTTCACTTTGATCAGAGTTGGCTAAGATTAGCTACTCGTAAGAAATAAATGGATAGTCTTTTTGCTAATTTTTTACAGCGGTTGCAAAATACAGATTCCCTCCTGACCTACTGTCAAAATTGCTTTCCTTTCTAGAACATTCTTGTCTCACTTGTTTACTTAAATTATCTAACAAATTATTCAAGATTAAATCCTTTTGCCAACGGTATGGGGTGGGGCGGATGAGGATCTCTATTGTGTGTCTGCTTTGCTTTCTTGATGACAAGAAGTGGTCAAAAGCCTGGAAGTGTCACGGCCTTCACAGCCTGTTTGAACAACAACAAACCAAACCGATACGAACAGTAATCTCTTTTCAGTTTAATTGCCTGCTGCTTCTTTTCAGTGTAACATTTCTAAAATTAAAATATGTGCTGTGTTGGCATAGAGTTGTCAGTAGTTCAGGATGAGTGTGCAGAGCTGTGGGTAGCAAGATGTTGGAGGTGAACCGCTGGCAGAAAGAGTGAACTGATTATTAGGGTGCCAGAACTGTTTGGTTGTTACGCCTCAGGGGTGAAGCAAATCTATCCTCTCTTTTGAGGGAGGAACTACCCCACACTTGAGAACTGTGTGCTGTGGCAATTGGCTGATATTGCTGTGGTCTGTGGTCATGTGGGAGACCCCTAACATTTGCTCCTGGCATTCATCCTTGCTCCATGTGGCATGGTACTCTGCTGTCAACTCTTTCCATATGCCTGGGATGCTGCCGTGGGCTTCCTCCCCTGCCTGCCTTTCCTTGCCCTACTCCACACGTTCTCCCTCATCAGGGTCCACCATCCTTTTTTGCTTCCCAGCTTCCGATGAGATTTAGATTAAGCGCACTGTGAGTAAAGGAGCAGAGGAATGAAGACTGCATTTGGAAAGTGAAAGATACAGACCCCTCTGCGAGGTGTTATAATTTCATGTGGAACAGTGAAGGGAAAGGCAGAAAGAATATGCGGGATGTAAGGGTACAGGAAGGAGTTGGCTAAACAGGCTACCTTGGGGAGGTTCACAGCTCCTCTGTGTGTAGCTGTGGGGTTTCCTGTTCCTCTGATTACATGTGCTGCTGTATTAAATAGTCTTCTTTACCCTATGTTGGGGAATTCAAGCTGCAAATAATACCAACTTAATTTCTGTGTTGAGAATAGAGTACATCTCCACTGAGAATTCCTGCAAGAGACTTTCTTCCCTTTACAACCAAACATACTATGGCCCACAAAATTATGTTTTTGTCCTGCTCATCATCAATTCCCTTTTTCTATGTTTCTCTGCTTAGGTCTCTGCAGACCTTTGCTTCTTCCCCCTGTAAAATGCTTTTTTAGGCTGTAATTTCCAACTTCTTCTCTGAAGAAAATATGCTGAACATAGATAGTAGGACACATTAATCTTTTATAAAAGAAACAAACCAATCAGCAAAATAGCAGATAGTGTTTGGGGTTATTTGTGTAAGTTCTTCATGGCAAAACATGGGAATACGTGCATCTCTTCTAAGCCCATGTGTCTTCTGAGGCTAACATCATTTACTTGATTGAATTTCTAGAACACATTCTTTAGGTGGCCTAAAGAAATAAGCGAATGAAAGAGTTTAAAAAAAAAAATCTGCCCATCAGAGTAACAGCAACAACAAGCTTTTGTGGAAAATATGCCCTGTGAAGATGTGTATGTCCCCTAAATGTCAATGGAAAGACGCCAGTGGCTCACATTAAAAAGGTCTGGATCTTCAAGTCACACAAATCTAATTTCTTCTTTTGTACAATATGATAACAATAATTTTATACAATATGATAATACAGCTTTGGGAGTCAGAGGTGAATAGAGTGGGGAGGGGGAAAACAAAGCAGCGTAAACTTTTTGTAAGCTCTAGAGAATTTGTGCATTAATTCAGTTTTAATTCCAGACCTTTTTCATCTAGACCCAGTTCTAATTCCTTTCCTTGTAAAAATGGGAAGAGGTCTAAGGATTGCTAATTTGCATGAACAGGGTTGCTGTCTGGAAGAATATGAAGTTAAGAGCCATTGGTTTTTCCCAGTATGTGTGACTTGTCACAGAGGTTATCCCAGCTTGTGGGAACATTCCTGGCAAAAAAAGAAGTGATCATCACTTCCACAATATTGAAGACATATTTGCAGTATGATTGACAAGATGAGGAGGTGGTATATCATTTCTTTGCACATCAAGGGACTGGCAGCGAATGAAACCAAAACTAGAACTTAGCTGCTTTATTTATCCCTTGAACAGGTGCAGTACTAGCAGCTGCAGTAAGATCTTTTATACATTCCACCCACGATTCCCTGGAGTCCATGTGTCCTAAAGACAACCTGGGAAGGAGGCAGGACACTCTTGTACAGTATTGTATTTTACAAGTGCAGTGTGAGATGCTGATCCTTCCCATGGGGAAGGAACTCAAAGCTGGACCTGAGTTTCATGCCATTTGGTGATACGGGTAGATGTCTTTTTCTTTTGTCACTCTGAGTGGCAATTAATTAATTTTTAATATTTTTTTTGTTTTACTGAAACTCTTTATAGGCCAGGAAACAGCACAAAGGAGCAGTTTCAGTATAATTTGACACTTAAAATTATTTGCCTTATTTACTGGACATTTCATTAGTTATATCTGAGGAAAGTAGTGCTGAAAGGACTTGAAAAGAATATTATTTTTTGTTTACGTTAAATCTTGATCTTCCTCCACTGGTTTTGCAGAAATTGGATTGTGTCCCGATATTAAATGCATCTCCAGGCTTAGGAGGCTAAGGAAGAGCTGTTGCCACGTAGTTGATTGCTAAGCCTCTTTGTTCAATGTGTACATAAAGGGCTTAGGAAGAAACTTTCCTTGTTGGCATTTAATTTTAGAACATCTACAGTGAATGTTCTGGCCTGGATGCCAGAAGTCCTTAGTTTTAATCTTCCCCTAAAGCCTCTGCTCTCAGCTGCTATCTGAGAGTAGTGGCTGCCTAGCCCATATACCCACACTAGTATGATACTGTCCTGGGGTGTCCTAGTGGTGGAGGGAGAGGTGGGTAGAAAATACTCTAAAATACCATGGTTTTCCACTGCAGAAAACCCAATTGTACAATAACAAAATATGGATCAGGATCTAGCAAGAGAAGCCCCCAAATTGCCAAAGTCTCTCTGGAAAAAAGATGAGGGTGCATGCCGTATTCCAACGGTATTCATATCCTTCCACCATTGCTACGATTACATTAATGTGATACTCAGTAAAAATTAGTCTTCTCAATGTGTTTTAAGAGAAAAACATTTTTCTGACTAAATTGTAATGCTGTACAAGAGTTGATGGTGACCACCCTGCTTCTTAATATTTATTTGAATATGCTGTACAAGAGTTGATGGTGACCACCCTGAAGAGGTATAGTTGAAGCATCTAATTGCTTCTTAATATTTATTTGAATACTTTCATATTTTTATTGAGTCAAGCCATACTATTAAAAGCTCCAAATCCCTGTGGTTATTTCTGTTAAAAAATAAATAAATTGAAAGAGAGGAAATATGGAATCTAGTAAAAGCATGCTTGTTAGGTAAGATATCAAACAAGATATCAAATATTATCCTGGGAATGGATAAAGGCAGTGGTGACTTGCAATGTCCTTGGTACATTTTTAGTGGAGGTTACTTTTACATTTCTGATTAGTACGCAAGAAGTGTTCTCCCCATTTTTCCTCTTGAACATAAACTGCCTGTGACCTGTGTATTTATCTTGGGAGGCAAATGCCCTACTGAAAAATCTTTCCTGCTCTTTTTTTAAAGTATGCCTGTGATGAGCAGGTACTCTTGATGTATATAATAATATATCTATCCTTTCTCTGTCATTTATCACACTATGAGTTACACTTTGCTCAATTTGTCTTGCTTCACTACCAGAATAAGTAAAAATCTAGGCTGTTTTGATGGTGTCAAGTTTTCTTTGTGTCCAGTTTCATTCCTTTAGTATTCAAGAACATGGAGACTTGGATTTTTCTCCCAACTGTAGTGCTTTATTTCTTTGTTCCTAATATTTTTACATGGCTTGCCTAGTTAGACAACAGGTTTGATGGCCGTGGATGTTTTCTTCTTAGATGAATTTGGAAAACTTGTCCAACCAGCTGAGCATCTCTGATTGAACTTGTGGGCGCTACTGTGACAACAAGGACAAATAGCCATTGGTTTGACTGTGCCTCTTGACATTTTTCTCTCTTCCTCTGGTGATTTCTGTCACTTTGTATTGCGAATAGGTTGCACTGTGAAAATACTCAATTTAATTAGATAATTACATCAGGGCCTCACGTTTAAGGGGAGATGCCTATAAACTGCACTTAAAAATTGATGGTATGAATCTTAACTTCTGCTCAGCTTTGAAATAAGGCTTTCACTTTCTATAATGCCTGACATGGTCTTGAAATTTATTGTCTTTTTCCTTTCTATTCTTACCTCTGACCCTTCTATCTTCCAGTTTTTATGGCTAACTTTCATTGCAAAGACAAGTGAAAAAGAGACTACGACAGGTCTTTATTTTTTGATTAAAATATACATTGTCCATCTTGTGATATGAGAACACCATGTTAAAGATGACATGGTATCCTTTTTGCTAGCTTCACTCCAATCCACTCTTATCCTTAGTCTTACTACAACCATAGCTGTTTATATCCTCTAAGTAGAAATCCAGTAACTACAAGACTGCATGAATATTGGAA
Organism: Calidris pugnax; assembly: GCF_001431845.1. NCBI lineage: Eukaryota > Metazoa > Chordata > Aves > Charadriiformes > Scolopacidae > Calidris > Calidris pugnax. The sequence goes on along the minus strand of NW_015090828.1, from coordinate 2,951,735 downwards.
GTGTGTGTATTGTGTGAGGTTGTTAGAAAGCTGTGTATATACAAATGGATATCTAGGATGCGTGTGGAAATGACTGGTAATTTTTATGTCCCTGTCTTTCACTATGAAAGCATTTGGCAATATCCTGCTAGAACTGGGACAGTATATTGAGGTGTAAGTTTGGATTGAATAAGAGAAATGCCAGGGTGAAGTCTGAAAGAAAAGAGAGCACTGGAAACCCGTGTACTGCCATAGGACCATAAGGAGGAAGTTTGAAGTCTTGCCTGACAGCTATCCTTCGATAACAATCCTCCTATTCTAATGAACACAAGATTAATTTCTTTTAACTTAAACGAGAAAGTTGGAAGCTTGGATAATACATAGTCCTGCTTCCACTTCAGTGCTTGCTCACAATATTTACATTGGGGTTTGGAACGAAGATGTTTTATTTTGTGTTGATGTATGTTATTTAAATACATTCTAGTGTTGGTAGCAAGAAGAATACTCCCCGAAAGGGGTAAATAAACCAAACCAACAACAACAGAAAGTAAATTCTCAATAGTGTGAGAAATGACTGGGACTTTAAAGAACCAAAGACATTAAAGTCATAAAAGTTTAGGTAGAATGTAATTAAAGAATTATTTTAGTTTTGCATACATCAGACTGAGTACTAAGTCTCTGTTATATGCCTAATTCTAAATTTCAGATATCTTTTTTTCTTTTTTCTTAGTTTTATCAAAGTATGAAAGTACTGACTGAGTGAGATGCTATTGTTGGCAAGTCTTTGATGGACACTCCTGGAATTTCATTGCAGGAGCCATGACTTCTGTTTTATCTGAAATCTCACTGGCTCTTGATGACAGACAAACTCTGTTTTTAGCATTGCACTGAAGGTCAGGCAAATGCCTGGTTTCCAAATAGAGTAACTGAAGATACTGGAACAGATTTATTCCTGGTATAATTCCACTGGTTCTATGAAGTTACAGGGGAAATATATTTGTCAAGAGCGCCTTATGAGTTGAAGGATGATACTGCTGTTCTCAATCACTTGTGTATAAAAGGAGATTGGAAAAAAATAATTTAATGTAAAGCTAAAAAGGAGAAATGCTACACTCATTAAGATAAGATTAATATTTTTAGCTGGTGTAAACCAGCATAACTCCATTAGGAGGCTGAAAACCATAGAATGTGCTATTTTTTCTAGTATCTGAGAATATAGCTCTAGGGTTTTTTTTAGTCAGAGTTGAGGTTTTCTTTTTTGTTATTTATGTATATTTATATTACGTATATTTATTTACGTATTTATTTTAGGGTTAATCTAGGAAACATTCTGCTTAGGCTGCTTTCCTAGTGGCACTTGGGATGATTCCATTATTTTTCACAGATCTTTAATTTTACCTACAGGTTTGGCATATCTCAAGTCTATAAACTATCAGGCAGACTGGTTAGACTTTTCACTTCCTTTTTACAAGTTATGTGTGGCTTTCATTCATATACAAAGCAATAAATTTATTTTGCAGATGGAACAAGAAAAGTCAGTAGTAGTTTGTGAAAATGAAAATTAGATGCTGTTGTACCATTGCTCAGGTATTAGAAAAGGAATAATCAACATCTTTGTAGATTGACACTGCAAAGGTCAAAATTACTAGAAGCTGCAAAAAATTTCCTGTAGGAGAAACCTTGTTGCCTAAATCACAACCACATAGATTGTTCCCAAATCACTGTGAGAAGTGGAGGAGCCGGTGCATGCTTATGGATGCAAGAAGCGTGTGTGTGTCAGCAGGGAGTTACAGCTCTGGCTAACAAGGAGGGGCTTTTCATCTCCCACTTTATTAGAGTGAATTTGGCAGCCTAGGTTGGGGACATATAAGTCATACATGCAGAGAGATCCTTTGGTTGCTATAAGCTCCCATTGTCTATGCTACTTTGTGTCTGAAGGACTAGGATTATATTGATTACCAACATCCTGTGACTTTGGGAGTTGGTGCAAAAATTAAAGATTTAAAAGATTAAGTTTTTACAAAAGCGGGCATTATCAAGAATGTGAAATAAATGTAAATGATGTTTTACATCTTGTAAAACAGATGCAAATAGAGTTTTTGCAGTTCTGTGGCAGAACTGTGTCCCTTAAAGCTCAAACTACATGTTTTAATACTATGGTCTTACTTTTACCAAGAGGTTACGCTTCAGTGAGCTTTTCCCTTAGAGGTGGTGAAAATGTTTCTTTAATGACAGATACCCTGATGATCATAAAGTACAAGTAACTGTTGCCATGACGAGGCAGGATTTCTTCATATTCAGTTAGCTTTGACTCTAATGCTATACCCCAAAGGCTCTGCTTTTCCCAACCATTTACAACACATGCTCTTTTCAAATCCATCAAACAATCCTGCACTCACTCTATACCCAACGTTCTAATGTCAAAGCAAATCTATGTTCGACTTGTGGCACCTGCTGTGGCACATACTTCAGCTACTTTAGGGTAGTACTAAGCATACCACCATACTTAAAGTCCTGTCAACATAGCTGTGATAAAGACCCTTTGGAAAATGTATAGCTTCACTCTAAAGTAATAATTTATCATAACTCATAAGGGAGAATTAATTGGCATTTAGTACTTGTAATAATTTGGATTAGTGCCCTTCATGAAACAGGGCCATGTATCTAAGTACATTCTATATGAGGAATAGAATTGGAGTACTTTCATTTTTAAGAAAGCAAAACATTTTGTGTTACAAATAAACTCCATTTTTTTTAAGAAAAGACAGTATATTAGCAAGTGCTGTTGCACTGAATATTCTAAAGTCAAGCTTTGGAAACATCATTCTGGATTACTAAATGCTGAAAATATTGACATAGCTTAGATTGCAAGTTTATAATAAAAATAGATCAAACTTTTTTCCTTTACTAACATTAACATAGTTCAAATGATGGGTTAACAAAATGCTGTATCATAATATTACTGTCCACTGTGGAAGTACCTGTGCTATCAACTAACAAATCCTTTGTCTATGGCTTATGCAAAAGCATACAGATCCCTGGGCCTCTTTGGCATGTTATGTATTATGACTGGATGTGAGAGTGTGCACACATGTGTGATGTTTCTCAACAGATCATTGTATCTCATTCATAAAGCTAGAAAGGGAAACAGAAGGGGAAAAAAGTTCCTTCTTAGTTACTCACATTTACCTCAGAAGTTTCTGTAGTGATCCTTTCTTCCCACTGAGGTGGGGTCTCAAGTCTGAATTCCAAGCTCTCCTAAATCCATTATATGAACTTTTTTTTTAAAGTTCTCCATGCTTCATAGGTTTGTCGTGACAAAGAGTTGCTGAAGTGAACTACAGCTAAATGCAGATAGATCCTTTTGATCCTGTGGACCACTCTCTGACTTGCCACTACTAATATGGGCTCATTGTGTGCATTCTGCCAACACAGACATCTTCAAACTCTAATTTCTGTGATTTAGGCTTATATGTCATTCAAAAGATTGTGTGCTGTGAGTGTTCATGTACTGCAGCAGAGAAGGACTATCTGGTGCAAAGAGGAAGATGTGTTACACATTGACTTTGCAAGATGGCAAGTTATGTGTGAGTCCTGCCAGCGCTCTCTTTTGTGAAGTGAGTTTGCTGTAGCCCTAGCCGTAGTCATTACAGTGGGTTTCTCAAATGTACAGGTGAGATGGACTTAAATTGTTCCTTTTGATAAGAAGTGCAGGGAGATTGCTCTTCAGGACAGAAGGAAACAGGGACATGAGCACTTGGCTGCCCATAATCCTTAGCTTTACTTCAATACTTGTAAAACCAACAGAGATTAAAATAAAACTGTAGTGGGAATAAAAGAGCTCTTAGAACCGTATTGTAAATTAAAGGCATGTTTTCCAAATGTTATTTGAGAAGAAATTTTTGATGTTTTTCCTGAGGTGAAATGCATGCTCTGACTTACCACTGCCAGGCAGCTCTGCAGTTATTTGTGGAGCTACAAAACAGTTAACAGAAGAACTGAAATATTTGTGCTGAAGAGAGTAACTTCATGCTAAGTAATGGGGAATTGGGACCATAATTTTTCGCTGTGCTACGGCTTTTTTTCTAATGTGTTGACAGACAGGACAGAAAAATAAAATCTCAAGAGACAGGAGTTCTCTAGTCCCCCAAGCAAACCAACTGGGGACAGGAGGAGTATGCACAATGGGATTCATTTTCTGCATGAGACTGCTTAACTCGCTGACTTCCACAACAGCTTGATTCACACCTTACTTGGGGAAGGTACTTGTAATCACGCTGTTTCAAAAGCTGTTAATCTTAGAGCAGTTCTGCACTTTGCCCTTCCTTTTTTAGCAGGATTTAACCACTTTTGATATTCAGACTTTCAGCTCTCTGTTCTGGTGGTTTTTTTTTTTCTGAGGGCTGATTATCAGTGTACCTTCTAATACAAGCACAAGACTTCCTAATTACACACTGATATAGCATAAACCGTGTGCAACCTTCTTGTCAGTCTTTACATAAGATGGGCATGACTTTGTGTCATATCTGAGCTGCAGCCAGCAAGAGCTTAGCTTGACAGCCTAGTGATTTTTCCCTCTGGACTATCGCATTGCACATTCTTACAGGGTCATGCATGATAAAAAAGGATAAGGGGCCTCCAAAGAGACGTGACTGATACCTTATTGTCTGTGGAGCTTTTTACCTCTGCACTATCACTGCACATCTCTTCACAGAGGCTGTGACAGATGTTAGAATTATTGCCTAGACTACAGGGCAGAGTAGCATAGAGCTTGAAATCCGTGCTTTCGTGTCAATTCTGTCGGTCTGTGGTGTTCACACAGGGCAGCAGAGTAGATGAGATGATGTTAGATGTTTTGAAGTGGAGAGCGAAGACAGTGTTTTCTTCTTCTCTGACATAGCCAGAATCTTGTAAAATAAATTTTTTCTTTTTCTTACATTACAGTTTCTCCTTTTTCTCTATTTATTTTTGTATTAGGAACTCATTTTAATACCTGGATGATTTCTTTGTAGCGGTCTTCTGTATCATTTACCCAAAATACAGCTTGATGACTAGTTTGTTACTCTGTGAAACGTCTATTTTCAATACGTGTATTACCCTGAGGTACAGGGCCAGGGAAGGTCTGAGCCCCGTTATGTGAGGCACTGTGCATCGATGGAAGTGAGATCTCAGTGTCTCATTGTTTGAAACTGGACAACTTCCTCAAATTTCTGACCTGTCTCTTCATCAGAGAAGATAGGTAGCTAGATAAAGCTATTAACAAAACCACAGAATTTCTCTGTGTGTTTGACTCATATAGCTTTTTGACTCATAGCTTTAAAATCAGCTACTGTTTATGCTTATTATTTCCCTCTGCAGCCTCAGAAGTCTCTCAAATTTTGTAATAAAATTTTGCTGGTAAAATGTTATTTCCAGTAGTGACTCAATGTTAAGACTGAATAATAGGAGTCTTTTTCCAGTTCTGACTTTGGATAGCTGTTGAAGAATAGTGTCATTATGAAATGGTTGCTTTCTAGATATAGGATAAGAGGTTAATGTCACTATGTGGAATAGAAATTACTTTTACTTGAACTCATTTTAATACCTGGATTAAAATAAGTATGCTGGACTCATTGGTATGATCTGGAATTGTGAAGAAGCTCTTTTCTGAGGATTTTATGTAGGACATACACAGGAAATGGAAGCAGAAGGTAGAGGGTGAATTTCTTTCAATCCTGGAAAGCATACAAAAAGACAGAGTGGAAGGTCATTCAGAAGAAAATGCCTGTCACCAGCTGAGAGAACCAGCTGGACATAATCTGTGACACTATATAAGATATATCTAGTAAAAGTTTGGGAGCATCTTCAGACTTTATTAGGCAGCTACATGTAAAATGCATATGTTGCTCCCATATCATGTACATATGTAATCTTACAGTCTCTTGCAAAGCTGTATAATTCTATATATAGAGGACCCATCCTAGGATAAAAAGAGATTACTAATACAGCTCCATTTGGCATTTCTGTCTGCCCCAGGAATCTCCCCAGCTGCCCAATAACCATCCAAGCATTCTTAATTTGAGTTTATTTCCGCTTCTTAGTATCTGAAGTAAAAGCCTCCTGTTATTAAATAGGTGCATATTCACTTTGAGAAATGTTTTCTGCTGCCATTGCAGTTGGCATAGGCTTGATGTAGAGCATATCAAAATTCCATCACTGACAGTTTTTAAATATTTTCTCTGTAAACATGATTCATGAGACTAAGCAATGTTATTGAACAAGATGCTGTGAGAGAAGGAAGGACATAAAAAAAAAAAAAGGAAATGGATGAAAAATAACTAGGGAAGGTGAGAGCCAGTTATCCACTAAGTAATGTCTTGATTTAAGATGTTTTAGAGAAACGTGGCCAAGATCAAACTGACAACATATTAAAACTCCAAAACGCCTACAGATTTTGTTTGCATGTGGGTGTACAGCTCTGAAAAATATTACTGTAAATATAACTCTGCCTAGAACAGAGAACTTTCATAATTCCATCAGTCATAATTGGCTGGATCTCAGATTTGCATGTTGGTATTAGGGAATACATCAATCTTCTTTAAAGACATCTCTGTTTTATGCCATCCAAAATGTCACTTTAATTTAGCCATTCAAATGCTTGCTTGATGACAAAATAGAGTGATGAAGCTCATTGTCCTGCAGTTTAGCTAAGTCCTCATTTGAGATCAAAGTGGAGGGTTAACTTTTTTCTATGTGTTCCTTTCATTCCTCATTTATATCAGGCAAGTAATGGTTTTAGTAGCAGCAGGAATCCCTATTAAAGTAACTGTCATATTTTGTCATCTACACAATTCATTGTTTAGCAATTCATTTGATGCCAGATGAAGGAAAAAAGACAAACTGGGCACAGAAAGGCAGACCACCTTAGACTTTCTGAAATTCTTTCTTGGTCAAACAACAGCTTTCCTGCTGCCTCTTCCAAACTAATTATTTTGACATGCTTCACTGCAGAAGTTACAGTGTCTAACGTAGCCAAGGAAAACACTTGTTAAGCCAAATTCTGAACTTGATTGCATTCCTTCCATGGACTTAAATAGATGTCCTGTGAACATTTATTCCATAACAGACTATGCAATCAGATTATTGTGATTAGTGTATTTACTGTGCACCAGGAGAGGAAAAGACCTAATTTGGACATGCAGAATTTTGAAACTCAGTGTGGCTAGGTGTGGAGCTCATTACAACCTCTGCTTCTAGTGCTTATGAGAAAGATATCTGCAGTTATCAAGGAAGGAATGAAAGATAAAAGTACCGCTTTGAAATGGAAGTGGAGCACTTTGCAGAATAATTCTCTTATACCCAAGGTATGCGTAAGTTACACAGCTTGATGATCCATAAGGAGCTGTGCTCTGAATCAAGGATGAATGAGTATCTTAAACTCAGGATCAGAACCACAGTCATCTAGATAAAGCCTAGTGGAATATAGCAAGCAGACTATTGATGATTTTCACACATAATTTATGCACCAACCCTTTGTTACCTAAGAATGTTTATTAGATAGGAACATGTAAGCCCTTTTTTAAAATCTATGGTAAGCTCAAACCACTGAGCACACTGCCAAACTGGTAGAAATCTTTATGATCCTCTGTTACTTTCCTTTCAAGTATAGTTAACTACCTGGAAGAAACAGGAAGGTACAGAGGAATGTGAGTTGGAGGAGTATATACAGACAGCATGCTTCAAGGCCCTACCTGAAATACTCTCTTAAAACCTGGGCACTCTGGAAGAATAATCCTGCCTTAGCCTGGTGCTGCTTACACCCGTGAATGCTGAACACCAGATCTAGATGAGATAAAACAGGAGAGAAGCAGAGTAACCAAAAAGGAATTGGCAGAAACATTGCTTCCCAGGTTAATGGGGGAAAGTATCACTAACCAGCAGTATCAGTATCACAGGTACATCTGCAGGCTGTGTTACATTTTTGGTTAGCCAGAAGGTGTTCATTCACAATTGATGGTTGCCCGCTTTGCTATCTGTAATTAAAACAATTGAGATTTTCATTGAGCCCTCTGGAAAGTAGTAAGAAATGAAGTTGAAGAATTTATGAGGATGGGATACATCTTAGCATTCCTGGTGCAAACTGAAAGCTGTCTAACCTTCACCTGTTGATGACCAGGGTGAGCAGCTCAGCAGGTGAAAAGGTGTCCACAGTAGTATGTCTGCTGGATAGGAAATGCTGATCAGGCTTCTCTTCCTGCCTTGGTACCTTCTTTCAAGTGCCAGTTACTGGTCATAGTCTTTGCACATTGGAACCCCTACATGTGCTTGGTAACTCCTCGTGGAATTCAAAACCTGTCATCAGAGACAACAGATCAGTCTATCCACAAGGGAGTGCTGCTCTGGGCACCTAAAAGACTGGTGGGTGAATGTTGACAAAGTAGGTAACATATCTGGTATTACTGCTGGCAAGGGGTCCAAATGTCATCATTATCACAACAAAAACTAAAGAAGTTCTTCTGTGAATGTCGAAAAGTTTCTGGTTTTCCTATTGTGGAAGTAGTTCTATTTTTGTAACAGTGAGTATTGGGAATATGCTGCTGAGTGGAATGGTCAAGTAAACATGCTTTACAATTTTAGAGAACTCTAGAGGGACTGGGAGTTTGAATAAATAATTTTCCATCTGATAAAAAAAAAACCCACCACCAAACCAAAAACCCAGTAGCTTATCCGAAGATAATTGAGGCTACTTGAACTACGCACCCTTCTGAATTAGGAGTCATGAGATCACAGGCCTTTATCTGGAATGGAAATTCCCCAAGAACAGCTTTCCTTGTCATGGTTGGGTATTTTTGAGACAAGTTTCAGCCTAAAACTTGGGCATAAAAATAGAAGACATGGTGCAATGAAGGCGAGTTCGGATCCTCAGACACAGGTCAGTTCAAATCAAGGGCCATTTGCCATAGCCAAATTAGTAGTAACTAGCTGAGGTCATTCATTTCATAAAGCTCTATCTAAATAACCTACTTCTAGGTCAGCTTATGGCTTCTCAAATTTATGGGACATTCTTGGTAAAAACCTTAATTCAGCGCACCCTTATTAATATTGCATTTTCTTAACTTGGCAGTATTCTCATTTGTACCTTTCAGGATGTGTTGGCTCATAAACAATATTGATGTTTAATGAAGACTTTCTGTAAATTTTCAGGACATAAGATCCTTGTCTTTTCTGTAATGTTTTGTAAAAAAATTTTACTTTGGATTCTCCCTAGGAAATGGTGTAGGTTGGGGAGGGAAGCTGATGAAGCAGTACTCTGGGGAAAAGAAGACTATCGGTCCACATTACCCTTGTGTGTAGCAAATCTATCTGGTGTGACTTTCTGACCAGAGATTAAACAAGCCTGTGAGCTCTAGATTAATGTAGAGGCCCACTCTGTCATTGCTTATTTGGCCTCCCGTTTCATCACAAGCTTGATGGTGGGTAGGGGAGAGAAGTCAAATAGGTAAACTTAACGGTCACCAAACCTACCCATGTTGCATTAGTAGTCGAACAAAAATCACTGTCTCTTTCTCAATAAATGATACTTTCTCCATCTTACTGATTTTATTTTTTTTTGAGTCTGAAATAGCCTTTAGCTACAGGCAGTACTAGTATGTTAAAACATTTCATTTCTATTATTTCATTTTGTCTGTAAACAGGAAGCCATTGTAAAATCACATTAAAACTGGTTATTGTAGAGTATGTGGAAAATAGTATATAGAAAAAAAACCAAAAAACCACACATCTTGAAACTTTTCCATTTAATACTACTACGTGCCATGAAGCCACTATGAGATGTGTGGGAAGGTACTCAACTACATTTATGCAATAGAGGATTATAAAGTTGATGGATGTAAAATTCTCTTAGAGAGATGCTTTTACCTTGAGAAAACCACGTATGTCACTGGCTTGTAATTTGTCAAATAAGATCTGGGGAGTTTATTATACTCTGCAAGTTTAAGTGGGAAATTTTTGAAAATTCCTGTACCCACCACTACAATGGGTTAAAACACCCAAAATAAAGCATTGGTGCCATCGCTCTATAAATAAAGGTCAGTCCTTGTCCTCAGCAATAGCCATAGCCCTCCGTAGTCAAGACAAAGAGGAGGTAAAACAAACTGCTTCCTTTTTTAAAATTCAGATTGTGTTGCTTTTCATTATTATTTTGTCAGTCTTCTCTTCACAATCTTCAACATAGCAGGTTTTCCCTTTTAGATCTGAGATTATATCAACATGTTCCAATAATTTCCTGTTAACCAAATGTGGTTCTAGTGGCTTCGCAAGGGAAGAGGCATTTCTGTTTGACTGAAAAGCTGGGTGAACAAAGCTTAAGCTGTTACGTTTTAACAGGTTAAAGAAACATCCTCAGTCTCTACAACTTCCCTTGCTTCTTGAAACACCTAGCAGTTAACATACCTGTTAAATGTGTCAAGACTGTATTTTACCTGCTACATCTTTAAACTGCCAAGGATCCTGCTGGGATACCTGGCAGGATGTCATGTTATGCGCTAAACGTGATACAGCATATTACAGAAGAAATTTGCATTGCACCTCCTCAGGAGAACTTTGCTTCTGTTCTTTTTTATTGACTTGGATCTTGAAAGGAGTCCTTAGCTCTCTGAAGTTTGAAGCTTGTGCTTGTGTTTATTCTCTCACAGAGCATGGATGAATGATACAGGTACAAAACAGTTATTCTTGTGGATAAGGAGAGCGTTTAGTGAGTAATTGATGCTAACTAGTGGATGGTTAGTGCTGGGCCATCCAATTGAAACAAATTCACTTTGGGCAATATGGCCTCCTAAAACCTTAGATGAAAAAATAATGGCATGATACTGAGTGTAGTTCCTGCAAATTTAGTTCTGATTCAGCATCTCTGCACTGTGGACATGTGCTAAATTTTGTCTTCTTTTATACAGATGCCTTTCTGTGTGTACTATACTGTTCTAGCATCTGTAGGCAAAGCATGGGGTTGAATGCTACATATTTCTGCTTTAGAGTCAGGACTGCTCTTTGCTGTGTCAAACCAGCAGCTCATGTTTTAGTGATTAGAGGAAGAATTACTCCCCTGGTATTCTGGTGGCCAGGAACAAAAAGAACTCAATAAACAAATGCACATTTAAAGAACAGTTAAACATAAGCCTGCATGGATGTAATAAGCACTCTAATTTATAAACACACAGGAGCAAAACAGTCACTTATACATCAGTCAAATCTGTGCTGGAACCTCAGGACTTAACTCAAAGTCAAAGCTATTTTGAGTTGCTTAATAACAGAAGGGGCTGCAGGCCACTAACCGCCAAACTGAGACTCCCGGTATTGTCTCAAATGCCCTTTTAGTCAGGCTTATTGTTGTTTCACCGATCAAAAGCACTTCAAGGTTATAAAGCATTGTGGTCTTACTTATATACAATGAAATGCATTAAGCAGATTGAACTTGATTGAAAAAAAGAAAATCTTACCATAGTGGCAATAGCAAAAGACATAAACCTCCCAGTTTATTGCTAATGCTTGTAGGGGGAGACAAGACAAATTGTGTTTGCATGAGGAGGTCAAAAAAAACTGCACAGAATGTAGAATTCAAGAAATGGATAGCTGTGAAAATGTGAAAGGCCATATTGATAACTGAGATCTGTCTACTTGAAACACAAATATCCCATCTTATAAAACTGCCTTAAAATGAATTAAGATTTAAAAAATAGAAGTAAGGGAGAGGAAGGGGAACATTTGAAGAAACTTGGTGGTTCTGATCCTGCAAGCACTTAGAAGCTGAGCACAGCTTTGCTGCAGGGAGTTGTCCTGTGGCAGTTGACAGAACTGCTCACACACACACGGGGCTGCCAGAATACTAAGGATCAGTACCTCAGTTATATTCTCAGTATTGACTTGCATTAAGGTTATTAAACACGTTGATAGTAAAGAAGAATTTACTTGTTCCTTAAAAACTGTTGTTGTAACAAAACAATCAATGTCTATTATTATATCACTTGCCTCTCTGCTTCCATTTCATTTCTGCAAGATACAAAACACACACTATCTTGGCACAGTACCTGATGCTAACTGAGAATAGACTGGATAGATCTAACAGCTATTTTTGGATGAAGATTGGGAGAAGAGAGATTACTATTAGTCGCATCGTACAACATTTAGAGAGCTGCATAGTCTTCTAGCTATGCCAACACATCTTGTTAAAAAGCCACATCCACATTTTTACTGTTATCTGTATAGTTAGTGTAAACAAGTCGTGCTGCTAGCAGGGTAACTGACAAACTCCAAAATATTTCCTTTTTTTATTTGTTAACAAAGGTTTGAAAATTATTCAATCAGATAACATGAAGTTGAGGCAGGGAACAGAATGATCTTCCTTCTAACCAGGGACAGGAGCATTCACATTCAGTCTCAAAAACTCCCCCAAAGCCTTGCCTAGGGCAATGCCCCAAGCGTTGCCTACAGGCTTCCTTTTATTTCCCAGCTGAAAATCTTTTACATTTGACTTATTTTCATCACCTGGGTCTATTTAGTTTGGCAAAAGGACTCACTGTCTGTCTTCTTCCTTGAAGAGCCTATATATTGTGCTTGAACAGCAGCTTTGTAGAGGTGTTAAGCAGAAGGAATGTTTCTGGTGTTAGCTGAGGTGGTATCATTCCAGCATGGCCTGGCGTACCCGAGCCTGAGGTAAGCCAGGGAGCTCAAGTGCCGATAGCCCTCCTGCTCTGGCAGTACAGATTTTGGCACAGGATGTCCTGAATTGTAAGTGCTTTGCTGTCTGTCTCCCAAAATCTCTGTCCTGCTCTGGCGTCGTGGCTCCGAGTACCCAAGAGAGGTAGATTAAAGCTATTTTAGGTGTTCTCACATGTATTGTAATCTCCCTCCCTAACCACAGATGAAGCAAAGCCTGAGAGGCCACTTCAGAGTGTCTCTGCAGCTTGCCAGCTCAGCTCTCTTTGATATAAATGGAAGCTCTTCAAGGTGTCAGTGGCACATTTTGCAGATGCCCTGAGTGTTCATTGAAGGCAGGTTTTGTTGTCTTGTTAAAAACAAAAACCAAAAAAAAAAGCAACAACCAAAAAAAAACAGGAAAAAAAGAAGCCTACTAGTAAATTCAAAACAATGAGACTTTTTCTTTAAGAAAATGGTAGCTGCAAAAAGGGAATTTTCTTTAGGTTTGCTTAGTGATACGTGCAAGACTTTTCATTTCCGGTTTCCTACAGTCCTCTGTCTTTAATCGGTCTTGCTCAGCTCTCCCATCTGACACTGAAAGGTATAAAAGCCATCATCAAAGACAGTGGGATGTTTGCTTTATGGTGTAGGTTATCGAGGTTTTCTTTTTTTGTTTCTGTTTTATGCCTTCTGGCAATGTGTGGAATGAAATGTTGGATTTCTGCCTGATGACTTATCCCAGTGGGTTTTATTCCTTTTCTTTGCTGTTTTTTCTTGTCCAGAATTGTCTTCTATTTTCTAAGAAACCCCTTGATTTTCCCTTTGGAGCTGTTGCATGTTTATTGTGGGAATAGCGATGGAAAGTGTCTCATTTAGGAAACAATAATATAAATTTCCTCAGTTCCTTGTTCACAGTGGGAGAGGAACTGATGTCTCCAGTCTAGAGATAACTACCTGGATTCATATGAGCGTTCACCAGCTCAGCACAACTGTTCTGTGGTGGGATTTCAAAACATGTCTCTCCTCCTTTCAGGATGTCATGCTCCTATGTGCAAAACAAGGAAGTTCTGCTGCTGCTCCCAGACATTGTGAACCTTGGTGCTTAAAAATCCAAGAAGGTTTGCTGGAAGCATCTTTACAAAAACCCACTTGCAAAAATTTAAAATTAAGATTTTAATGCTGTTTTCTCCATAAAGGAAACAGATTTTATTTTCTAGTGATCCTTAGTGTCTATTCCTTTTCTTGTAATGATATGTGATAGTCTCTGGTAACTGATAGCTTATGTCCTGCCTCTGATTTCTAGCCTTTCTGACTGTTGTTGATTTTGGAGTTGGGGTCAGGAGGGTGTCAGGCGTAGCTCAAGTCCTGGAAAAAGGAGAGGCCCTGGCTAATGCTGCAAGCTACCATATTAACACCTTCTCAGTTGTATAGGCTTCCCTGTGTATTTTTGTCTGCCTTGTAAATTAGGAGTTCCTTGGGGTAGGAAAGCTATGTCCATCCATCTGTTTATGCAAGCATTCTTGTTAGTATTTTAACACTCAGGCACTCAAATGCTGCCTGATCCCTATCTGTCCCCCATTTGGAGTGAAACTGAGAGGCCTTGGATGGGGACACATGCTCTTCTCAAGGTGGTGCAGCAGCTGCACTTTGTACACTGCCTCCCAGAGCTCCTGCTAAGTAGTAGTTGCTCTGAACCCAGTGCAGACTCATTTTTTAGGGCACAGCTGTCACTGTTGTACTATATATTCACCCAGTGTACCCAGACCTATTCACAACAGAGCGTAGTAAGAATTCTCCATAGTGCATTGAAAGCAACATGTGATACTTCTAGCCTGCCCACTTGCCTTAAGCTGGGGATATTGGAAGTCAGATTTCTGCCTTGAAGGAAATTTGTGAGGGCTGAAAATTCAGATCTCTGAAGCAGCAAGTGCTCATCTGCTTTTCTGAGAGGTGAAAGATGCTTGGCTTTTCAAGATGAAGTCCGTGCTTAGGCTTGAGGCGCTAAAGAAACACTATTAAAATTAAATCTGTCAATGGTACCCTGGCTTGGATTTTGTAAATCAATTGACAGAAATAGCTATACCTGAATTTCTGGTGAGCATCTCAGTGTAGCCTTAAATAAAGGCATTTGCAATACGTAGGATCTGAAAGGTATGTTGTAATCCAGAACAAATGAGTCAAGGCTATTACAAAGGTTTTTTGAAATAGTTCTATCTATATCTTACCCAGAGATGTTTTAAGAAAAAAGCATTGGTGGTCAAATTGGAGAAAATGCGTATTTGGGCTAGGCAGAACTATATTTCTCTACTTTTGTTACTTCTGTTAATAGAAGAGAGGCTGAGATGAGAGTAAACTAGAACTTACTGTGTAGACAGATCTGGGTTTGCAGTCTAATTCCAAGGGTCAATTAACATTCACTCTTCATTTAAAAATATTTTTTAAAACCTTTTTAAATAGAAACTAATCCCCAAAGATTTCATAAAGACACAGTGAGATCTTCTCTGTTTGTGATTATATTTAGTAAAATTTTAGTGGATCAGAGATGAATTTTCAAAGGAAAATAGCAACAGATAAACACTTTGCATTCCATTCCTTTCTGCTGGATCTTTAAAAATGGGAACAAGATAGTCTTGAATGTGCCTTGACACTCCAGATCTGGCTGCCCTATATCTCCATCTGTACACTGGTATTTTGTCCCCACCAATTACTGACTGTTCTCAATGTCTACTGTAAATGCATGCTGTGTATGTTCACTTGAAAGTCTCACAGAGAAGCCTGTTATCTCCTAACTAAAATAGGTGGAATTTTGTACTTTGATTTATATGGATTATACATCCAGACTTCGATAATACCTTCTATATAAAGCTCTACAGAACCAAATAATCTACATAGCATGCTCTTAGCCACTCAGAAGACTGGGGGAAGAAGTAGTTCTTTCCTGATTCTTATTATGCTTCTGAATTACAGGTACAATAAACTAGATCCATCTTTCATACTTGTGAGTCTTGCTGTCTATGGAGCTAGGATAAGCTGAATTTTAGAGGTAAAGTGACATCAGTGGAGTGCTGGCTCCTGAAATGGGAATTGGAAAAGTAGAGCTGTGTGAAGGAATCCAGCCCAGAATTTGTTACCATTATACTTAGCTGAAGAGATGAATGCAATTCCTTTCAATTTCCTTTTCAAATAAAGGAACACTGACTGGTAAGCTATGGTTGAGACCATTTCCTTATCTTTCACAGTATAGTTCTCCTGTAGCTCTTTGCCTCAGAAAGGGTGTTGCAATGGCGATAGTTAGAAATACATATAAATTACTAATTCAAAGTTACCCGGGATTTTTTCATTGTTAGATTCTTCTGATAAATATATTTTTGTTTAGGTAGTATTTTCTAAAAGTGTTAGGCAGAAAATACCCCACTAGAAAGGGAAATCAGGTCACTTGTTATAACCATCCCCTCCCTCTAAATTTGACTCTAATTCTAGGACAGTTGTATTTACCCGATGTATCTTTATTTTAAGATACAACATTTAAATTTGGGGCTACCAAAAGCAGAAATAAGAGAAGCTGAGAGGGAAATGAGTATGTTACAGCATCTTAAACTAGATCCCAGATCTAGACTTCTTTATACTTTCTGTGGAAACTCTGCTTTTCCAGGCTTATTTTGTTTGAAGCATCACTGGGGAGTGGAAAGAGAGATGTATGTGTTAAATAGGAATTCCCAAATTAGGGCAGAAATTTAACTTTCAGTAACCAGGTTGATGTTCAAAAACTAGTCTTTGTTCTTGATGAGCAAAAAGGGAGTTCCCAGCACTGGGAACCAACTGACTGGAGGTATCAGCATCACACAGTTAACGTCTTGGGGCAAGAAATGGCATGTTTTGCAAGGAGGTAGAAAGTGGTGTCTTAGAAAAGGGATGCGTGAAGATGATTTATTACAAAATCTTTATGAAGAAGGCTCAAGCCTTGGTGAATGACTTGACTGGCAAACAGTTTTTGTTAATAGAGAAAAAGGATAAATTGAGAAAGACTTGAAGTGTCCTACTTGATGAATTCAAGTCTTACGGACTGTTCTATCTGAGTTTGGATTTTTTCACATTTTGCCTTTTCCTGACTTCTTATTTTATTGCAGATTTTGTTGCTTGACATATTTGGGGGACTGAGCAGGGAAGGGTCTTTCAGTAACCATATAAGTACATGCGGGTATGCAAATAATCCGTATTCTTTATAGACTTCTGCATTCTGTGTGCTTTGCACAGTGCAAGTCAATGAAATGCATGGCAGCTAATGTTTGTATAATAGGTTAGGAAAACTATGCTTGTAATATGAATCTCTTGTTTCCACTAATCTCTTTCTATGAGGGTGCATTAAGCTAGAGAATAAAACTCCATCACTGAAACTACCATGAAGTATTTCTCCCAATCCTCAGTTCCTTAACAACAGAAAAATCCATCAGGGAATGGCCCTGCCGATATCAGTCAACTCTACTTTGCATGAGAACATTGTATCTCTGCCTGCCCTTCACTCCGAAAACAGAACTCTTATTGATTTTCTCTCTAATGAAAAGGTATAGAAAGCAGTCTCTTCCAGTCAGATCAGTTCTGGGATGTTATTTAAGTGCCTAATTCTAAAGTAATCTCTGTTTTTAGTGTCTGAATATTTCCAGTACCCTGTTCTAACGCCCTGATACTGGAGCTTGTGTTCTAGTAAATTGACAACTCCCATTGCCAGACTAAGTTGCCAATTAATCTGGAGTCTCAATACTAAACGCCTTTAAGGGAGTGTTAAGAAAGGTTGTTGTTTTTTTCTTTTTTTCCTCTTTGTCTTTACCAGTCTTTGTCTTACACAAACAAGCAGTCCAGGGAGTTGTTTTAGAAGGGCTTTTTTGTTTTGAAGTGTTTTGAGATCATATTAGGGAAGGCAGGTTAAGGAATTTCACTTCACACTTGATGAGGAAAGATGTTTGGATTTGGGTTGGCCTTTGGTTTCCTTTGGTTTCCTTAGTTCCACAGTGTCAGCCTGGCTGAATTCAGAGGGGAGTTCTTGGCTCATAATTAGACACATCTTTCTTTTATGTTCACAGTGCTGAAGGAACAAGGTTTTTGACAGCAGCCTGTCTTGTACTATTTTGGATTATCCTTGGGGTTTTTCAGAAGTGAAAAATTTAAGGGAGTACCTAAAAATAAGAGCAAAGACCTATAGCTTATTTCCATACCTTTTAATTACCGAGTGCTCAAAGCAGAGGACAACTCTGATGTGCTCGCTACAATTTGTCTGCCTGATGGTATATGAAAGTTCTTCTGTTTTAGTTGGAATTCCCTAATGGAGGCAAGTTTCATAAGGAGCTGTACTGTTTCAATGTCATCTGGATGCAAGCTGAGAGGACTGTGTGAAATTGAGGTCAGGATACCTTCCATTTGGAGAAGATGCAGTTCACGGGGCATCTGGAGCTAACAAAGTGTGATGCCATAGTGAACCACCAGAATTTCTGAGCTGTTGTCTCAATAGCTGGGGTTGTAGTTGAAGTATTGTGGCTTCTTACTTCTAAAAGTGCTGGTCTGTCTTTGGAGTGTCAGGGCCAACAAGTTAATGATGTAGTAATCTGTCTTGGTAATGGGGCTACAGTTGTATGTGGGTAAGGTTAAGCAGAATGATTTCCTATAAAGCTCACTATAAAAGAAGCAAAGCATGTCCAAGGCCCCTCACGCACATTCATTTTCTGTCCGCTCAATATAATGAATTAATTTGGGAAAAATGGCTTTTAGGAGGAAAAATACAATAAAATCATGCAGTAAATATTGGCTCATTAGTTTTCCACTTCTGAGTAATGTCTCACTATACTACTCCAATATAAATAATGATAATTATCCCCTTGAGGAGGAGATAATACATGTAAGGGAACCACTACGTCGGGCTTAACCTTTCAAAACGGAAGTTACAAGTAGATGTTGTCCTGGACCTTTGCAGAAATATGAGTTAATTTCGAGTTTGTTTAATTTCCATAAATTATGTTGTTCCACCCATACAATAATAGATACAGCTAGTGTTGTGTCTATTGCTGTATCTATTCCTCATTATAATTCTGAGCAAGTTCTCTATAAGTACTTTGTGTACAAAATGCCTTATTCCAATATAACTTTTTTTTTTTTTCTTTTCCCACGCAGATCACCCCTGGCAGCAAGGCAGCACAGTCACAGATGAACCAAGGGGACCTTGTGGTAGCTATTGATGGAGTCAACACTGACAGCATGACCCACTTAGAGGCCCAGAACAAGATCAAGTCAGCCAGCCACAACTTGAGCCTCACTCTTCAGAAGTATGTTGATATAAGTTAACGTTTTTGCATTCCTAAGGGATTCCTCTGAAACTCATGTCTAAGGGATATAAGTGTTTTATCTCTGTCTGTTAGATTTATTTGAAGTGCTCATGGCACAGATATGAGATGGAAAGCTAAAATCTGCTCTGATTCTTTAAAATAAGATGGATTCTTATAGAAGCCAGTACGGTTGATTCGTTGAGTGTATCTGTGTTGAATGTAGCCTGAATTGAAGGCAGATGTAATCCCATATCCACTCAAGCTTCTGTTAGAAAATAAATCCAACAGTGATGGTTCTTTTTCTTATTGCCATGTGGACAACACACAGTTTTGTTTGTTTAGTTTGTGAACAACTATTCTAGAAGAAATGACTGTTGTAACAAGTGTTAGATTTGCATGGGAGGAACCTGTCATTCATAGGGTGAATAATCACAGCAGGCTGAGAATTTTTGTTAATGGTCTGGCATGCGTGAGTTAGTTTCAAAGTGGCCTCTCTGCATCTGACAAAATAAGAAAGGTGTAGCCTGAGTGCAGGAAAGGAATTCAGTAGAACATGGAGAGAGCAGATCATAGAGATGTGGTAGAAGTTGTCTTGCCATTGAGAGAACAGAGTCTCTTCAAATAACAGGTCTCTTACTTTTCCTGGTTACTGTTACTTCCAAGGAAAGTTGTTCTCAAGTCAGATAACCTTGCACAGAGGTTTTCCATAATAGTTGCATTAATATTTAAAGCTCCATAATTATATAAGGCAAAATAACTGCTATTTTATTGCATTGTGGAGAAAATAGCCTTTAAATAGGCTAGACAAAGACTGCTATAGAAAGCAGGTCGTAATGTGGAAATGCAATTTTCTGAGAATATACCAGAAAAACTCATACGTGGATGTACAGTAGAGCTAAGCAGTGTCAGGAACAGACTAGCACCTAAGAGAAAGAGATTTTTAGCTGAGCTTTCCAAGACAGAGCAGGCTGCTCTAAAGCAAAATGTATGGCTGAATTTCCCACGTGGCTTTGTAACTCTCAAGTTTGTCTTTAAGTGGGTGTTCCAGATAATTTATGAAATAAATGCACAAAGTAGAAAGATGCTAACAAAATTGCAGCCTAATTGTTAGCTTCTGTGAGAACATTGGGTAAATTTATGTATTTCCTGGAAATGTATAACACATATTTCCTAGAAAAGAGTTTAAATTAAAGATTTCCAGATGTTCCAGATTTTCTCAAAGAAGAAACTTTCAGATTTTTCTCAAAGGGTGTGGCCTAGCTGTTTCAATGAGTGCAAGGGAGGTAGGGAGATGCATGGAATAGTTTCTGTCCCTTGTATGATGTGCATGTGTGTCTCTAGTGTGTTTAGGCAAGACTTTCAGCCAAAACTAAAAAGAGACCAGGAGTGCAATCCTAAATGTACTGAAATGGGTCATATATCAGAATCCAGAAGAAAATGGTCTTCCAAAGTTGTTGAGGGAAGATGGGGCACTACCTTGATGCATGTGGTTGAATTATTATCCTATGGCCCACTCCAGCTTCTTTTTGCTCCATTCTAATGAATGCTAGTGATATTATGAATATATGTATGATATCTTTTTAAAAAATATTTACATTTTTCTGATTTATCTTGTAATTTAAAGTTAAGGAAAATCCTTTCTGATCATTTTTTATATAACTTATGTCCGCTTTTTTATTGGACCATTGTGTTTTTACATTGACACAAAATGTTTCTTATTGTGCTTTGGCTTGTTACACATTTTGAGTTAATTTTCCTGAATATTGGACCTAAAAAGTGGTACACAAGATGCCTCTATGGCCTGGCATTTAAAACTACAAACCATCGCTTCTCCTTCCACACAGAGGAAGGGTTCACAAATCTGTGACTAACAAAACCAGATTATCCTAATACATATCACACATGCGAGTCACTTAAAACAGTAATTTTGATCAAGAGAATCAGGCTGGGATATTTCGTGTGAGTAATTGTTGTGCTTTTATACTTGCTGACCTCTAAATTACAGCAGCAGCAACTGTGGTGGTCACATCATTTAAAAAAACAGAAGTGTTTTACAGCATCCAGGACAGGTTGCTCATTGTTTAATGATTGAAGTAATTGTTAGTTTTTCTTTAAGTATTTTCAGACTACTAAAGCTTTATTCATTGTGGTTTGCATTATTCTTTTTCCACATACTTCTAGTGGAAATATCATTGTTTATTGCTTTCTTGCTCTACCTATTGTTCATTTTATTTTTCTAAGGCTTGCCTTGTTTCTTGGTTCCAAAACAATAGTATGTCATTCAGGTAATCAACTTATGTGGATAATAAATAGCCAAAGTAAGCAATAATGGAGTGTTCCACAGACTGAAATATGCTTGCATAGATAATAATGTAGATGGGTTAAGATACATTTTGAAAAGAAGAAAAAGGGTATAAAATTATATGAAATACATTTCAGCACAAATAGGTCAGGCAGCTTTTTTCTTAGCGAGTGAGAACTTTAAAAGATGATGCTTTTGCTCTAAACTTATACGATTCTTAGAATCTCATCTTCAGTATGACAATTGCTTTTTGATGTGAACTATTAGTTTGCATTGGTGACCCGTTCAGCCTTACTAGAGTTATAGGGGAAAAACAAATGACAAAGACTGAAAAGTAATTTTCTTTTTTATCTGGGTATTGTTTCTTAAATGATTAGGGGGTATTCAAAAAGTTGTGCTCAGAGGCATTAAGCTGGATTTCACTTTGCACAATTCAGTATTTGTACAAGCTAAACCCTATCAGCATGTGATCTCAGCCAGCTGACGTGTGCATAGAACCCTGGTAAAGATCCAGTATCCCAAGTCTTGAACAAAAGTCGTTTCCACAGTATTCAGGAAGTTAGATTAACTTCCTTTTTCCTAGGCACAAATGGGCTAATTTACCTAAGTACAAAAAGATTGTGTTAGTTTAGTTACCTGCCCAAAATTTACAATGAAATAAGCTTTCTTTCAACAAAAATGATTTTACAAAGGTTGTATTGGTGACAAGAATAGTTAACGTGAAAAGTATGGGAGCAGTCTCTAGTGGTAGTAATTTTCAACCAAATAAGAACATACAGGAGAAAGGCAAAATCTCCTGGGACTTGGTTACCAGGAAAATGACTGTGCTAAGAGACCACTTTTACTTTTTTAGACATGGCTTGCAGCAATGAAACTGGAGTGGAGTGTTCTACTACTATGGAAAAACAAAGCTAGTTTCCATAAAGATCATAGAGATGGGTATGCTCAGTTATCTAATTTGCATAAAAGTTTGGAAACATTGTAAATCCTTTCAAATGGAAAGGGAATATATGTGCATTAGGAAATTGACTGTTGTGATGGGAAAACTTAAGCCCTACATTTTGATGATCTTGGACATTGATGAGAGGTAGTCACGTGGCTCTACAGAATATGTTTCAAGGTCATGCAATGCCTTACCAGGCAATCTGTGGCTTGGTTTCGCTGTTGCAGCACTGGAAGTAGAAGTGAACTTGCTTGTTTAGTCTATAAGGCCATGGAAGAAGCAGTGGAACGTGAAATCTAGACATAAATGCTCCGAGACAGAAAGCTTTTTATTTTTCTAATGGCTCTTGACTCTCAAGAGCGATGGCCTTTCCTTTTATTGATCCTGGCCATGAAGGTTTCATGAGCATTGTTTATGACCTGACAGTTCAGACAGTGTTTGCTGCTACTCACTTTTATTATTGCACTTAAGTTCCCTGTGGGGTTTCTCTTTCAGGGTGGGGAACTGGTTATTTTTTATTTGGCTGTCAAGAAAAGCTGTACATGGTGTCACCAGTTGTGCAGGACATCAAATTGCAAGACATCAAATGTAGCAGAAGGGAAGCGTTAAGAATGCCCATTCGTACTTGCCTGCCTAAACAATGAGGGTCTGCACTTCTCTGGCTCTACAAACTTAGTTTTCCTTCAAGAACCATCAATCTGCACTGTTCAAGGTACCCTCACATCGCTCTTCAAGGAGTGCTTAGTGCGCAGTGCTGGCCTGGCTGGAATTCACTATGTTTCAGTCCTGTAGATATCCCATTATGGGTTCAGGAATTTGTGGATGTCAAGTTTTTTTCTGACAGCTTCCTTCCTGAAACTCCCTGTTAATTTTTTTGTTATCACCTCACCAATGTTATGTTTTCACCTGAAACCACAAAATGAGGATGGAAGTCTCACCAGCTATGCCAGAGGTTTGATCAGGCAGCCAGAACTTGTCTTGTTACTGGCTTGAGTGAATCACTGCATTTTCTAGCTGCTCATTTTCAATGTCTTGGCTGCCTCCTTCTCCAGAGCTGCTTTTGGGAAGGTATAGGATGCAAGTGGCAGGTAATTGAAATATTTGGTCCATTCCGGGAAGAAGAGACTTGTGATCCAGGGGTATGGAAAGTGGGGACCCTACAGGCCAGCTCTGCTTCCTTCAGTTTATTCTGAAGTTAATTCTCTTTTGCTGAAGAGAGCAGCAGTGAGGGGAGAAGGAAAGATATTTCTTTGGCACCGTGCACTATTACCCAGCAGAACTCCATGAAGCATGATAGAATTCAGGTAATCAGGGCTGACAGATACTGATATAGATGCAGCTCATTCCTTAGAACATACATTAATCTAGATGTACTGAGGGAGGTTGGTGCTAGTTCTGCTACACAGTGCTATGGAAGGCTACGATCATACTCTACAATGACCTGGGTTGTGGTGGAAAAAGACATTGCTTTGCTTTTAATCTTTTTGTGACCTACTGGAGTTTAGTCCTCAGTCATTTTTCAGTATCAGTTTCTAATGAGTTACTTGAGCTACACAGCTGCACCCAGGCATTTTAATTCTGGGGCAGTCAAAGTTCATCTTTAACTGGCTGGCTGGCTCTGCCACAGAGATTGGACCATAAACTTATTGTCCTACAGTATTCAGTCACAGGTGAAAAACCAAATGCATGCAAAATCTATTTTTATTTCATATGAATGGGTTTCTTTTTTAAATTCACAGTAAATGCAATGCATGAGAGTGCAGTATTATTTGTCAACACGTTTCACTGGGGCATCCACAACATCCATTTGATCTTAACTCAAGGAATCTGATCAGCCTCCTTGGAAAGGATTCACCAAATGTACTGGCTTAGTTTTGGAAAGTGCTGTAACATGAGTGCTCCTCATTCTGCTGGCACAAACATTCCTGTGACACTCTAAGACGCCTGCCTTGGCGTCACCCTGTGCTGCCCTGTTGACACAACCTGCCCCTCCCGGGACGTGCCAGTGATGCTACCATTCACTTCCAGACAGTCACATTTGACTCTTTTGCTGGAAAATCCTGAGCTGAATAATCCTTTTCTCTGGCGAAAGAGAAAGTGTCAGAGGCAAAGCTATGAGAGACTTATGGTAAATATTTAATAGCTTTCCTTTTTTGTGCAGCACCAAAAGATGGCTGATCCTGCAGTATTTATTTCAGGCGTACTATAAATAAAGCATGTGGTGACAGCAGACTGCAAGCAGGGGGAATTCAGTGGTTATTGTAAACTGCTTTCTTTTGTCTGAAGCTGTGAATAGTAACCAATTCTGTGCATGTTTTAGGTCTGCTGGTGGGCACGTTTTAAATCAGGATGAGAGCTAGGCTGTGTTTATGCTCAGAAGAATTAGAAGAGGGTATCTATCCCAGTTTAAGAGTAAATTAAAACTATATAAACAATATTGATGAAAGCATGATTTGACATAGTAGTACTCAAACTATTCTGTAGAAACATTTCCTAAAAGCATTGTAGAACATGATTAGTAAAAACAAATAGAAAATTAAAATACGGATTTGAAATTTTTTTCCCTTATTTGCACGATGCCATTACATTTATTAGAGTAATGATATTTTCATTCAGGGGCTGCTTACGTATTAGAGGTAGAATCTGAACCCATCTGAATGTGACTTTTTTTTTTTTTTTTTTTAAAGGAACACTAATGCTAGTGATAATTTGCTAGTGTTCATGTTCAGCATTGTGAATATGTCTCCTGAAATCCATTCTTGGCATGACTAAGATTTTCCTGGTTGCCCCTGCCTTTCTGACTGCAATCTTAAACCTATGGAAACTGAATGCCCGGTTCCAAATGGCTGCTCCTTGGGTGAGGCTGCAGCAACACTTTTACACTCAGGAGTCCCACCTGGGTCTCAGTAGCTACCATAGCAGCACTTAAAAGTTTAGGGAACAAGGTCCATATCAAGCCTTCAGTAGGGATCTCTGAATTACTGGGTGCAGAAGTGAGATGGTTGTAACCATTTCAGACTGGATTAAGGATATGAATGTTTAAATATGCTGATATCATTCACAGCAGGATTTAAAGTTTAAACTAAGAAATTCCTGGCTAAATATCAGAAAGGAATAAATTTAAAGCTGGTGCAATGTTAGATATTCCATGTGATGTTCACTGGAATAATTATGTTCTAGACCGGACCAAGTGCTGAGGTGTGTGACCATGTGGACAGTCTGTGTTGGAGCTCTGCCAGATTCACTCAGTGAGCACCTTAGTCTGTAAATAACTGCATGGACCTTTATTCAGGAGAGGTATTACAAAAATCTACCTTTGGAAAGATAAGAAAAGCCGAGTAGTCAAATGGCTGCTTATGTGCTTTACTGAATCACAGCTTGTATAAATTCAAAATTTTAATCAGATTAGTAGAAAAAGTAGAGGAACGCTACTCTTGGATGTGATGTGTGATACTAGTTAGTTTATTTTGCTTAAACATGTAACTTTTCAGAGCCATCTGCTTCCAATAGCCAAGGTTTCCTCCACAAACTGATGATAATGCTATATGCTCAAAGCATTTAAAAAGACATATTGAACTAGTGGATTAAGGAAACTGCCATGTATTGCTGAGAGGTCCTCCCTCACTGCTTGTGAAATAGAGGTGAATCCAACTGCATGCCCAGTTGTCTCTCTGTGCAGGTATGGGAGGACAGTAGGATTTGTTAATAGATGTCAAGGCTAGGATTTGGACAGGGCTGTGAGTTAGTGTCTTTGGGTAGTAATATTTAATGCTGTTAAAATTAATGAGCAGCTTATTCCATGGAAAATGAAATAAAATATCAATGTCAGTCACTGCAATAAACGTATTCCTTACATGAGGAGTTTAATTGAGTGGACTGCTATTTACACTCACTGCATAAAGTGTCCTTGTTAGTTTTAGAAAAGAGCCTGGAAACTGTGGATATATGCCAAGGCTTTTAAAGGGCACCGAAGTTTTCATTACAACAAGATTCTACTTAGGGATTAGAACTGTTCTCAGAGTGCACATCACTTTTTTTTCCGCCAAATACCAGCTTAGAGGTGAGGTTAAAAAATCATCGTGTTATTTGGCTAAGAAATATTCTCTGGATGAGCTGAAGATAATCTCCATGTGCATCCTTTCATATATTGCACTCACCATGGAAAGGTCAAGATGGGTGTCACGGGCACATCTCACCAGAGTCAATGGGCTGACACAACTTACTAAATACATATGACAGTTGTAATCTTTCAGACAAACAGTTTGTGGTTGCATTCTGCAATGAGGAAATCAATATGTTACCCAAAATGTTACAGTAGACAGGAAGGTCACAATGGGACCTTTTCTTATTGATTAACATTGATTAGCTTAAGCACGGTCATGTCAAAATGTAAATAACACACTTGAAGCTAATTGGAATGGATGATACAGTGTTTTTAAGAAGTGGAACGGGGAATCGTTCAATCAGGTAAAATACTAAGGTGTTACTAGATCAATCTTGTAATGCATTTTTTGTGCATGTGATATTTGTAGTTTCCTTTCAATCCTTTTTACTGTGGTGTTTCTTGCCCACCAGCCACTATAAAAGCTGTCAAGCCTCATTCTTTTTTTCAAATCTTAATCATTGCTGGTCCCATTGTTTCTTACAGTGAGAGCAGAGATACACCAAGGTCTGCTTTGCCTGGCTTACAGGCATCTTCAGGGGTTGGCCACCTCTTTGTGTCTGTGCTCTCCCTGGCCGGTGTCTGTTGCCCTGTGCCATTTCTGCATTACTGTAATAAGGGCTTCAAACAGTACTTGAGCACCTCAAAAGGAAACAAATTATTTTGACAAGTCCTGGCTAACTTTCTTGACTTAGCAGTCTTAAGACATGGAGTCATGTTTCCAGTAGAAGTCTCTCAGATACAGGCATTAATGGAAAGTTCATTGAAGTGTTTTAGCTTGGAAACAGAAAAAGTGAAGGCCTAAATGAAGTGGGCTGTAGTTAAGATCTAATTATCCATGCTCACTTATTTTTCTCTCCTGTATATGTCAATTAGAAATGCTCTAAAAGCCATGTGGCGCACTGTAAGGTCCACATCCCAAGTAAGAGGAATTACAGGAAAATCAGCTAAGTAAATATTTTGACATTGACAGCTTCAGGAAACTAAAGGAAGTAGTTTGTGGTCAGGATGCTCAAAGTATCCCGAGTTAGGCTTTTGGTTTTAGAAAATGTTGAGTGGCAAGGGGAAAATAGATGACTTCTGCATAGTATTAAAAATCTGTTTGGATTTGGACAGCACTTGAATTCTTCTGTATGAACAGAAGGAAGTTACAAAGCTTTATTTTATTCTTTTGTGAATAATCATATCTTTGAAGTTTCGTTGTGATTCCCTGATCCTGGAGCTAGCTCTTTAGGGTGATGCGCTACAGCAGTCCCCAGTGCTGCTCTGAAACCTGCACCTGAATGACTTTCACCCTTAAGGAAGCTGTTAAGAATCCAAGAGTTGCAGGACTGTGGTGGAGCCTCATGACACTTGAATGGGGGTCGTCTAAGTCTTGCTAGACCTTGCTATGTGCGTTGGGTGAGTGGCTGGCATGTGCCCAGCATTCAGCCCTAGTACTCGTTGGAGAACCAACACACAGAGCAGAGCTGCAGGGATATGGCAGAGCCTCCCCACTTGCCCATAGGAGCTGCTGGGATGGAGGAATTGTAGCTTTGGTATCGAGTCAACTAAGAGGAGAAGGAGGCATCGGTAGCCAGTTGCTCCATTCAGGAGGGAGCAGGCTGGAGGGCAGAATGTGGGGCAGTTCAAAAAAGAAAGCATTTTGCATAGCAGGAGGGAGAGGAAGCGTTAAGAAAATGCAACAGGCACTGTACAGATGCCACAAAGTTGAAAGGGTCAGAGACCAGGAGAGTAGAATTTGCTTCTCCAACATTTTTTAATACGTACTCCTATTCAAAAAACTCAGCTCTATGCATACTGTCTCCAGTTCCCTTCCTTTCCTTCCTTTCACAGAAATCTTCAAGGCTTCTTTCCCTTTATATCCCATAATGTTTGTGGCTGCCCCTGACTCAGATCCCTTCCAAGGGAAAATGGGCATTACATACTTTCAAACAAATTCTTTCATAGACTTTTTTGAGAGCAGCTTCCCTTTAGGTTGGTGCCATTTATGCATAAGAAGTTTTTGTCCATATAGTGCTGTGGGTATGAACATTAGGTCTAGAAAGCATAATTGCCTGTCTTGCAATCTGAGTGCAGCACAATACAGGGAAATAATTAACAAATCAGTCACCCGGCCAAATGCTAGTATTTGCATTTGCCATTGATATAGAGAGGGCAAAACTGCTGATGGAAATACTTTTCAATTTTATTGCAGGCACAGAGGATATCCTGAGAGAGGGAAAGTAGGTCTCATCCTAGCCCCAAAGTGATGGCAGTTATATTTGAAGTACTATGACACGTTCAGGGTTTTGTCTTTGTGATTCCCATTGGAATCACCAAGACTGTTTTCTGATGCCTCATGGCTGGGCTTAGAGAATTAAGCCATGGTATCACCAGACTCAAGATTCTCTGTGCAAGACTTACCAACAAGAAGAAGCTTCTGTTTGGCTACTTAATTCACTGTTTAGCTGAAGATTTAACTGACACATTACTGATCTTAGCACTTATTAAATAGATACCTCAAAGTGATAACCATGAGTAATATTTGTCTGTCTCGTCCCTTCCCTTCCCACCCCCTGCTCCTGCCAAATTGTCAGGAATAATATTGCATTAAAACAGATATATATCAGAAGCCCAATTCTATGTGCTCTATTGTTTTGCATCCTGCTATGTGCTCACCTGCTCTGCTCCAGAATGACTTCATTTCAGTTAGGTAATAAGTGAAGTATGTAAAATGTTTTCTTGGCATTTCTAACCCTAATCTAATCTGGTTTATTACGTTTCCATGCACTTGACCCCTTTTCATTTTCTAGTGGTTGAAATTTTAAGGTACAATTATTAAGATGCTCAACAAGGTATAAATAAGTGCTCATGCATAATAAAATGAAAGCAGAAGCTTACTGTAAGAAAATAAATGTTGATTTTAGCTGTCCTGAGAATTAGAAAAGAGAAGACAGGTTCACTGGTGAAGATATGAAATATAAAAAAAGCCACATAAAGATGAAAAAGAGCTATTACCTCTTAGATCACGTCACCTCTGCAAGCACAGTATTGTGCTTCCCTGAGGACACGGGTTAAACTGATAGTTCATTACAGAACCCTTTTGCAGCCCTTCCTTAGGCAGGCAGCTCCCCTTAGTGCAGTTGACTCCTAATGAACCTTTGTTGTTGAGTGCAAAAGTACTAGGATTGAAGTCAAGTGCTCTTCAATTAAAGATATATTTAGGTAGATGGGAACAAGTAGAAACTTTGACAGTGATATCAGCAGTGCTATCAAAATTGAACTGCTTTGCAAAACTACACCTATCTTGGTTTTGAACTTCGTTAAGAAAGAGAACCACTATTGAGGGGGAGGGAAGATGTATCTGTGGAAAAGGGAATTAAAAACTACCAGAATGATGAATCTTTAAAACTGTTTCAAGTTTTCATTCTGAAATGAGGGCTTTCTTTCCATTTTTAACTTTGAAAATGTAGAAGAAAATGTCTGAAAGTTGAAATCAAATTAATTGCTTCAGAGAAACAGTGTCGATGGAATATTTCAACATCAAATCCAAAATTATCAGTCATTTGTGAAATTTGGACTTTGATCCTTCTCATAGCCCTACTAAGCAAGCATACTCCCTGAGTGTTTGGATTAAAATAATTTTGCAATCAATGGATTAAAATGTAAACCTGGACACACAGGTTTACAACAGCACCACCATCACTTGAAAAGCAAACTTATATTGCTGCAGGATTTGATTGGTCTAGCAAAAGAAGGAGGAAAAACATTGTCCTGAATTTGCAGATGTTTTTCCCAGAGGAGTAATGCCTCTTATGTAAATAATCACTTTATTCTGTAAGTGCATACACTTTCATTCCACAAATTGGCTTCACCTCATCTGCCCTTTTCTCTGGTGCAAGCCTCTGCTAAATCTAGCAAGCCTCATCATTCTGCTTTTTAATATCAAAGCTATAAACATCCAGGGCAGAGTTATGTAGGAACCTCATTGTTTTAAGGTAACATCTTGAAACCTCAAAGTCAGTGTGAAATAAAAATCTTGATTGGATAGCACTGTGAATGACAGATGTAGCTTATCAGTAACATAGAAGAAATATAGCTTTTTAACATCATCTTTTGTGGTCAGGTGATGAGGGAGGAAAAATAGACATACAATAAACAACCGAAGTGATGGAGTAGTCTGGTAAATAAATTCCTTTGCAGCAATACAAATATTTTCCAGTTATGCATCAAACCTGCAGTAAGAATATGGTTGGTTGTTCTTCCTCTGTACCTGACAAACAACATTTATGATGCTGAGCAGCTTTGGCACTACAATTCATGATCAGTGCATAGAGCAGAGGGGACAGTTAGTGTGTGCTCTGGGCAGCTGCAGTCTCCAGTATGGCCGGGTCCCCCCACGTAACTTCAGAGAAAGAACTGAGTGTACCCAGAAATGACAGTAATGGAAGGAGGATCAGAATCTCCCCCTAAATCTTTGTCTGTTCAAAAGTTGTCACAGTCAATTTTCAGCAACTCTCACTGTGTTCTGGGCTGCAGCTGATTTATTTTTTTCTTTCTCTTTTTGCACTCTCACTGTGTTCTGGGCTGCAGCTGATTTATTTTTTTCTTTCTCTTTTTTGCTTTCATGTCTTTCATGATACATGTGCCTGTCTCATGAATATGATTTATTGTTTCTCTTTTTAAGCTAAACCAGTTGGAGGAAGGATTCAGCACTCACTCCTGAGGGAAGATCAGTTAGTAACTCACCCAAGGAAAGTTTGTTCTAGGCAGTTAGCGATTAGCTCTTGTTCTTAGAACTTGGAGGTATATATTTCTCTGCTAATTATGTCTTCGGGAGTATATTGTGATATATTCCAGCTGTGAGTATCAACGTTAGTGCCTTCTACAATTTTCTAGCCTCTTGTTTCAGGAATACTTTGTCAGTGAATTTCACAAGTTAATTACCTGTTGTTTAACAAAATGCCAGTTTTCATTGTCTCCTCAAAATGTATTCATTTTCATCATATCTCGTTGTGAGGTAGGCATCTATTAAATCATCTTTGTTTTCAGCTCTCAAAGTGGCATAATTTCCATATCTTCTATATGGAAATCTTCCAGTTTCTGTAAGGATTACTCCTTTTTCCTAAGATTTTTGTTTGTTTGCTCCTGCTTATGGAAATATTTTATGTGTGGCGACTAAAGCTACTTACAGAGCTCAGTGTGAAGCTAAGTATTAATGCAGGGATTGCCCTGGGGGTGAGCCCAGTTTTTGTCTAGCTCAGCTTTCTGTCTCTGATAGATGCCACTGGTAAGTACTTCAGAGGAAAGTGCAACACAGCCCTCAGTAAGAAAATAATGAACCTAGCACAGAAGGTCTTCCACTATCAGTCTTATAAGTTGTGCCATGAAAAATGAGAACCTGTCTGTCTCCTTATTTTTACCCAATCTAAAGCAGCTGTTGGGGTTTTTGTTTTAAGTAAAAATATCTAAACCTTTCTGATATCCTGCTATTCTCATAGTCTCAATGATGTCTTGTAGCAATGAGTTTCACCTCAGGTTAATCAAGTACTCTAGGACAAAAGGATTGCCTTTATCAATTTTATGTGTTGTCTTTTCAATTTCACTTAATGTCCAGGAACATGGCCTTATTTCCTATTTTCTACCATTCATTATTTTCTAAGCTTCTGTAATGTCTTCCCTTATTCATCTCCTGTCTAAAGCAAACAATTCCAAATATCTCGGTCACTTTTCCTTGGTTTGTATGCTTTTAAGTATTTTTATTTCATTTTTGTACCTCTCCTGATTTTTGAAATGTACTTTTTAAAGATGAGAATTCTGGGCATAATCCTGATCTGTGGGTTGGCAATGGGATATTACTTGTATAATTCTGATTCTTTTGACTGTTTTTACATTTTTCATTTCATTTTCTCTGGTGATCCCATGTGTACTGGAAAGATTTCAGGGGAGTGTTCTCACAACAACTCCCACAAATACCCCTTCACTTACCTGGGCATCCTAGAGTGCTTCAGTCAGCCTTTGTCACTGTGCTTTCTTTGTTATGTTCCAATGGAAGGACAAACTGTGTTTTCTGAAAGCATTTTAGTGGGGTTTATTTTTGGTTTTTAAATGGTCATGTACGTATATTTGTCAAATACAGGTGAAAGGCAGACATTTGGAGTGGAGTGTGGTTAATGCAATAGTGATCTGCTGCCTTTGAAACTAAATTGTCTGAAATGAAGCCCGTGTTTCTTCCTGTAGAGAGGTTTAAATTCTGGCAGCTGCTATACAGTTAAAGCTATTAAATAATAGTATTTTCAGGAGTTGATCTTGAGATGCTTCAGTACCAAGGTTTACTCTCTGCATTTTAAAACGCTTCTAAGTCCTTTTTTTCCAGAGTGCTGCCCAAACCCAAATTTATCTAGTTATGGCTGATTGTCATCTGGGAAAATGCAGTTTGTCACAAGGTACTAGAAAATGGATGATCTCCCAAGTCTGAGGCTGCTTCTGTAACTGGTGGCTTTTCATCATTCAGAGAAACTATATCAAACTTTTTCTCACATTTAAGACCTTTGTAAATGAGGATGTAGAAAAAGCATGATGATCACTAGAAAAAGTCTAGACTATGCTTAGCTTTTACTCCTGATGAAGCGGCATTTTTACATGAAATTAAAGCTGAAAAATTAGGAGACCAGATTGCTAATCTTTTTTCTTTTTTTTTGGGTCCCCAGATCTAAACGTCCAGTGCCAGTTTCAACCACAGCACCCAGAATTGACTCTCCCAGGGCTGTAATTCCCCACCAGAAGGTATGTGACATGTTTATCCTCAGCCAAAGTTAATATCATTTTTATTTACCACAGTGAAAGTAAACACCTACTATAGGAAATAGCTTTTGCCCATCCCAAATAAGTAAACATTGAATGAATGCACAGGCAGCAAAACTGCCACGATGCAGTGTATTAGTGATCTGTATGTTGCTAATTTCTGATTAGCAGAACCAAAGCATCCAGGTATCCTCTGATATGATCAGGTCTAACCCATTCCGAGCAGTTTATTTTCATCTAGGCTAAAAAGAGGCCACCAAAGCTTCTTAAAATATACATTTGCTTTTGTAGATTGTTGGGGAAAAAATATTAGGCTTTGCCTCAGTGTATCAAAATCCTGACTACAACTGAAAAGACACCGATTTGGAAAGAGGACATTAGGGCATTTGAAAGCTTGCATTATATTGCATTCTTGTCGCATTATTTAAAAGAACATGAGAATAAAAAATACAGAGGTTAAGTCAATTTAATGAATAATGGCAAGTAGCAGAGGAAACGGATGGCTTGGTTTCTGTTGTCAAAGCTCGTCATCTTCCATCTTTATTTCATTGACTGTACCTTGCAACTCATCATCTGTATTTTTGGAGGCAAGGAAGAGCAAGGATGCCTCGAAGATGGTATTTATCCTTAGGCTCAGCCACTGGGTAGGACATTTCCATTGCTGATGCATATAATTAGATAAATGGAGAGGAGGTAAAATCTCCATTGCTGCATCTTTACCCCTTCTGTGAGTGCCAGTTTCATCCCTAGCATGAGTATAAATAAGAAACAGTGAAGATCAAAACACATGGGGAATTAGGTCACATTCTACTGGTTTTGGCAGTTCTGACTTCCACAGACCAATTTTAAGTAATTTTTATAAACAACATGCTTTCCAAATCCAGAGATCAGAAGGTAACATCATCCCTGTAATCGCTGCAAATATGTTCAAACTAACAGAAGAGAATCATTTGGGGAGAATAATTTGATTCCACTTTATTTTGTTAAATTTGAAATTAACTTATCTGGCCCATGTATTAATTGAGACAAAAAGAATGTTATTTCCCTCCAGATCTTGTAAAAAAAACAAACCAAAGATTAAATTAAGAATTTATCTTGCTCACAGTTGTTTCTGCTTATACTGTAATTTTTAAAAAGTTGTCGGAAGAGTCACCAAACAGTACTGTGAAATTCCTAGAACAAAAACGATGGATCATTTTTTTCGTTAGACTGGTGTTCAACTGCACCAGCAAAGTAATAGGGACAGGAAGGAGAAGAGAGTACATATTTTCCCTCAAGAACTACACAGAATGCTGTTAGTTTTCAAGGCAGCAAGTAGACATGTCTCTTCAGAGTTATTCAGCAGCACAAGACTGATAACTATCTTTTGGGACCCTTATTAGCACCTGTGCAGGTATGATGAATTTGCCTACTTCCATCACATAAAAGCTTTTATTTTCATGACTCTATTAGGTGCATTTCTTCCCTGGAAAGTGTCAATTTTAAAATTACTGCCATAGGTATTCAAAGCTGTTTACCACATAAAATATTTTTCTCCCTTAACTATCTTATAGAAAAGTTAACTCCACAATCTGTATTTGTGTGTTTTTTAAAGGTCCTAAAAGTGCCTTTGGCGTGAAAGCTATAAAGTCTCCTTCAGAGAGAGATGAGGTTCGAAGGACTCAACCCTTTTCCAGTAGCATGTTGTCTCGCACTTAAGCATTCTGTGCATGGGTGCTTAGGAAAGGTTTTGAGGTGTTGTTGGAGGCAGCCTATTCTGAATGGGCTACAGGCAGTACCTGCAGCTGGAAAAGATATTTACTGGAGCCTTTCTGGAGGAAAAAGGTAGCAACTAGGAGAAGGTATGGTGGGAAACAGGGCATCTAGCAGTATTCAGAAAGGTCGTCTTAGGGGTAGGGTCTCTGGCCCAGCGGGAAGAGGTAGCAGTAGAGTGCTGGAGAGGGGGGCCCTTTGCAGCTCAAGAAGAGTGACATTTGTGTCACTAGTACACACTGGTAGACAAGAGTAATTTTTAACTGAAAAAAAATTCTTCTTTGAGCGTGGCTTGGAAGGGAATGAAGGCATTGAACGATTGGAGAAGTCTCAAAATCCAGAATAGAAAGTCTTTACTGATACAAACAATGCTATGGGGATGTTGCAATAAGGTATGTTACAGTAAATATACTTTAAAAATCAAGGTTTCTTTGCTTGTCCCTTTATTATTTCTAGTAACAGTATCACTGTAGAAATGAAGAATTCCATGACACACAGGCAGAAGCTGTCATCTCCACATCGCTGCTTGACAGTGTTTAAACTCTGATGGTTCACATGAAATAAATTCAATTGCATTTCAAAAAGCAGCAAAAAAACTACATTAGAAGATAATCACAACAGTGTTGTCCTCAAACGTCAAGAGAAGTTTTTCTCACCTTTCTCTGGGGCAAGGTTAAGGCACGTCAACGTTAGCTAAAAAATCTGCATGTGCAAGTTCAGTGTCTAGTTTAAAGCATAAATTCTCTTGTACGTTATTGCTGATCTCATTGCAGCCTCCACTAATTTTCAGGCATGTATTTCTTCTTTGACTGCTATGGTCATGGTTTTTTGTGTTTTAGAAAAATAAGCATACATTCTTTTACAAAGATATAAGGAAGGTATAAAAAAAAACTCGGAGTTCTTCACCAGGGTAGATTTTTTTCTACATTCTGCAAGTAATGCACATTCTCTGCTTACTTTCTTGAGCTGATCAATGTTATGGATGATACAAGTTCTGTAACCATAAGTATGGCATCAACTGAGCTGTAGGGCTGTTACTGGAAATAAAAGTTTGACTGATTTGCAGTTGCGCTATCTCATTATCTGACATTAGTCTCAAACTGGAAACAATTTTCATTTAGTTTAGTCACATCTTTCTGATTTAGTCAAGCCATTCACACAGGTGTGGCATAGCTGGAAGAAAGGGCATAACTAATGCTGCAAGCATTCAAATGACAAGAGTAAGCATGAGTCCAAGGATTGGAACTAAGCTGTTAGTGGGTTCCTGCAGCTTTTCATGGAGGGCACAACAGAGGTGAAGATTCAGCCCAGTGCAGTTCAAAATGTTCAAGCTGAAGCTTTAAGACTAAGCATACCTTTAACATTTGTCCTTTGCATAAAGGTATTAAGACAGCCTCTTTAATTTTAATAATATGACTGTGTTAATCCTTTTTATGAAATGGTACTGGACACACTTATTTCAGAGTCTCACTGAGGATCTCCTAATGCTTATGATTTGTTTCCTGCCAAATTTGGGAACCTGTCTGGCTGAGAAAAAATAGATGAAGAGATGGTTGACTTTGTAAGTAAAGCGTAGGGTGGAAGAGCTGGCTGAGCCAAAAGTTGTTTGATGGACCCCTCGAGCAGAGTCATTCAGTGCCATGGTGCCTCCATTTTCTTGTTTCTATAAAAAGTTTAAAGCAACAGCTGCTTCTTGGGCATGTTGAGAGGTCAAATTCGTTATATAGCATTAAAATTGTTCTCCCATAAGTGCAGAAGGGGAATAAAGACGATTTGTTTCTTGCTTCTCTGATAGATAAGAAGGAGCATTTGCCTTTCATAGAAACTGAATATTTATAAAGAAAACAATAATAATATTTCAGAATGGAAATTGAGCTGATTTGTAGCTTCTTTCTATTCCCAAATGTTTGAGACTCCTCTACATTTATCAATTTTAAACTCATTCTCTGACAGCACACTGGGAAATTAAAACAATTTTCCCCTTGTAGTAAGGGATTACTGCAGGATCACAGCATCTTTCTGGAGGGAAGGAGCCCATTGCTCAGTGTCAGAGCCTCCTCTTCTGGTCGGCTGAAGTGTAGCATCAGACTTGTGTAGTTTGAGATGCTGGTTTGCTTTTCCAGCCACATAGTCCGGGAGGCAGAATGGGGTGAGAGAGATGGGAAACAGGGGAACGCTTGTTACTGTTGGCTGCATTTCATGTGATGTAATGCTAAGAGCCCTGCGGCTGCTCAGTATGAGAAACCTGATCTTCACATTCAGAAATGGGTTCAGAAATGCTGCATTGATCTGTTTTTGCCACTGAACTGGAGGAAAAAAAATTCTAAAATATCCTACCAGGAATAAACTAAATGAGAGATTCTTTGTCCATCACAAAAGGAAAGAGCTAAATAAGCTGATTATTGGGCAGTAATTCTTTAGAAGTTACACAGCTGCTTTCTTAGACACTTCTTGTTTCATCCCTTTCCCCACAAACACAGGGAAAATACCTACCTTAAAGCTACCGCGAATATTAACTTAAATGGAAAATACTGACTGGGCACTGCTGGGTTCTTGGGAATTGTAGGGTGAGTTGCCAGCATGAGGGTATTCCAGCTAGAAATTGAGGATTGAAACTAAAACATCGTTCATGTCATAAAGGTGAGCAAAATCATCAACCATCATTTTTTATGGTGGTCCTATAATATTCCCTTTGCCTACTCTTAGCGTCCAGTAACACTAAAACTATGAAAATGCATTAGAATTAAAGAAATATCTGGTGTTTCTCTTATTAGCAGTTCAGACTGATAGCTTATAATCAGATCTCGTTGCATGTCCTTTTATCATGGGGTTTAGAAAGGAACCCCCCAGTTAACTTAGATAAAAGCCACACAGTTTTCAGAGTAACAACCAACTATAACTCTGGCATGTTCTTTTTTCTTCTCTATTGCCTCTGTATTATTTTTTCAAAAAAATATTTTTTTGTCCCTCTCTGCTAGCATGTACAACTCATTTGCACAACTGGTGACATTTTAGGAACGTGACCTTGTGCATTTGTGTCTCTCACAACATATTTTTAGAGAGAATCTCTGTTTTCCATTCATTTAATAATACTTGGAAGCTTACACTTGGCCACTTAAAGATTGGTTGTTTGCTGTTTTCTGTGTCAGGGTATGTTATGACTGAAGGATGTAATTCAAATGTATTTATTTAAAAGGGCAAAGTCTGAAAAACGCTTTTAGGATTATTTCCACAGCCTCAGGCAGCTATTAATGCCAGCTAAAATCACTTCCTGTTTACTACTAAGAAAAATATCCTCAGTTCATGTTATCCGCCTCACATTTTTGATTTAAAATGTGTTAAATGTATTTAATGTTATGATTAATTATATCCTTAGACCTTTAGGGTGTTTTTTTGCAATTAGTTTTAATTAATCAAGCCATAATATCTCAATTTTTCAGATGTAATCTCCCTAAACTTAAATATGCAATGTAGAAAAATCCAAGAGGAGAGGATAAAATATCTTTCTAGTGAACCTTAGTATCCAAATCAGTAAAAGATATTAATGATAACCAGTAGTAGCAAAAGTAGAAAATAAGAGGTCAAATTATTCTCGGGCTTATGTTTCATGCAAGGCTATGGGGGAGATGCGGGTAAGATGTTAAGATGGCAATTGGAGCAGTGTCAGCTGAAATGAGGCACAACGTCAGTGCAGCCCACCAGCTGCTCTTACAGGGGCTTTCACTGAGGGCAGACTGTGGGTTCCATCCCTTCTTCAGGATAATGTCCCCTGCCTGTCCCTGTCCCCCAGAGCTGGACCGCAGCATGGTGCCAGCATTACCGGTGGGTCTCTTAACTGGGAGCATCACAGCCTGGGTACCAGTTATGGCTGCAGCGTATCTAGGTCCAGAGGGAGAGGCTGAAGTTATCCTTCTCCTGTAGCAAAACCAATGTAGCCCAAGTTAGGCTGGAGCCAGGAGGTTCTGAGATA
Organism: Calidris pugnax; assembly: GCF_001431845.1. NCBI lineage: Eukaryota > Metazoa > Chordata > Aves > Charadriiformes > Scolopacidae > Calidris > Calidris pugnax. Next base: position 2,912,858 of record NW_015090828.1, on the reverse strand, counting down.
AACTACAAACTGATAGTATGGCTCTAGAGAAATCTGTAAATTGCCAAACATTCAAATAGTTTGTTGGGTACTTCAGCTATTGACTTTTTTTTTATCCAAAGCACATAACGACAGACAAAGAGAAGTGAAGAACAAAACAGCTTTTGAAACTATAAAATTTATTATTTTAAAACATGTTCTGATGAATTCCAGCCCTCAGGATGCTAGGTTCAAAAAGAAAACATTAAAGATATGTTAAAAATAATCAATATTAGAATCTTGCTATTCATGTTCCAGTCACTAAGCCTTTAGAAGTTGAAAAATAAGAAAACTGAGAGTAAAGGTATAAAATGCTCTCCTGAAAGTGAAGTTTGTATTCCTCTCTGATAAAATTGTCCAGACTGCAGGTAGGCAGACTTCTAAAAAGGACAGAGCTCTAGTCACTGCACACTGCCAGTAGCTGGAAGGGAAAGAGGCAGTTTAACCCTAAGGGTGCTCTGTGCTTCCCACAAAGCGCTGAGTGCCCTGCAGTCCTAGGGATTCAGGTGGTGGTGCACCAGAAGGAGCTTCAAGCAGGGATAGGGTGCTTGAGGCAACACGAGCACAAAAGTTTTATGTGAAACTTCCCCAGAAGTTGTGTGGTAACTTATTTCCTGCATTGTGCTGCTGAAAAAGCAGTATTTTTCTTTTTTGATACTACCTTTGATTTTGGTTTCAGTAAGCTGCATTAATAGCAAATCATTTATGAAACTGAAACATAGTACTACATTTTACTAGGATGAGGTTTTAGTAGAATGTTTGTAATTTGAGCATCAGCACAGACTTCTCTGGGTACAGCTACTGTAGCAGAGATTCCTGTGAGTCGGACTAAGACAATCCAACCTGATGTCCTGTTACAAACATCATCTGGGACGTGACTGTAAGATCATACACTCATCACCTACATACTCATGCTCACATTTCTTCCAGTGGAAATTGTGCAGAAATCATGAGAATAGAAGCATCCTATCTGTTGAGCTGTACCTGTTCTCAGGTCTTGGTCTGTCTGCTAACCATTCTGCATGGCCTAATTAGCATGAACCAGAGCCTATGAAAGCAATGCAATGTGTGGGCTTCAATAACCTGACATGTACTCATGGAAACCAGAATGGCGTGGTTTGGAATCATTACCTTTTTATAATAATGGCATTGACTTTTATGTTTGTGTATTATCTCAAGTGATTCTGACCTCATGTATTTTTAAGATTTCTTAATTATCCTAGAAGTTAATGGACAGTTTTGTCTTTATAAAATTATTGCTATGAGGTTGACTACTAGCAAATGCTCTTTTAATGTTAAGCTTTATTTATTGATTTCAACTAAAACCCAGTAAAAAAATGCTTGAGTATGTTTTGCTTCCCTTATTTTGAAGCAATGCATTTCTTTGTTAAAAATCTTCCCTGAAAGGTTGGGTGCTTTGGCCCCAATCTGTTTATTGCAAGTTTATCAATACATTTAGAAAGCAGTAATTGCAAACGTGTTATTTTTGCATGTGTTCTATGATTGCTCTTTTCTTTTTTTCTTTTCTTGGCCTGCATGTTTGCTACTACAGGAACCTGCTTGGGAAATCAATGGCAACAGAACAACCTTCAGTCCTCTAACTAACACGGCGACTGGGCCTATGGGTAGTATTTTAGAAACCAATGGAACGTTTTCAGGCTACCTCAACAAGGAAGAGATCAGCTTTTCAAATAGTTCTTCCTACTTAAAGACTACCACAGTTAGATCTTCCATGTCCTCTCAGTCTATGACTCCTGACATTTCACCTGCCAAGAGTAACCTAGGTTCAAAGCCAAGCCCTGTCTTGGCTGATGGCAATAGTCCTTCACAGCAGCTGAGCCCCGCAAGGCAGTATAACAACCCTATTGGCCTTTACTCGGCAGAGACTCTCAGGGAAATGGCTGAGATGCATAAATTAAGTCTCAACCGAAGGGCTTCGGAAGGCGGACTTCCTAGAGGGTAGGTAACATGATAAAATATTTAATAGTTCAATAAGTAATATATTTGCTGAAAAATGAATGTAGTAATACCTACCCTATTGTGTGTTTGTCTGGTAATCGTGATTAAGGTCTGAAACAACCATTAAATATTCTAATACCCCCCAAAACACATACACAGTACCATTACAGAATAACTCTTGGTCTTTGGTATCTGAATTGCTTTTATGGATTGGCAATAGTCATCAGAGCATGAGGAGGAACACAATGACTGAATGAGCTGTGATCATCTCAGGGTTCTGGCACTTAGAGATTTAAATGCATGTAGTCTCATAGAACCAACTATCACTGTTGGCCATTAGAGGAGTTGCTATAAAATAGATTTCATCTTACGTACTTTCCTATTTGCCCAGCAAATCTGACATGCTGCTCTACTGGAGTGTCCTGCTGTAATTCCTGCCCTAATGTATTGGCTTTCCCAGGCAAAATGAGTCAAAACTGCAATATTTTCAGTCCTCTGATTTCAACATTGTGTGTCTCACATCAGTTAGCTTTGCTCTTAACTTGTATGTAAAAAGGAATGAAGGAATGATCTCTAGATACTGCCCAGACAGTTTAATCCCACGCTGTCATGGCTTTCAGTGTTACTGTATTGCAGGTAACTGTTTTATTGGTAGGTTTGTGAAGTGAGGAGCTTGGGCTACAGTACATGAGAAAAAGCAATGAGAAACATATTTTCCTAATTCTTCTGCCCTCATATATTATTTTGCAAGCAAATCTCTTTTTTATTTGTGTTTATTTAAAATTAAGATAAATTTCTGATTATGAATATGGGGAAAAGTGTACTTTTGACACTAGGGACTTGGCTGTATGTGGAAAAACAGAAAATCCAGACAATCCACTCGAGGTCTGATAGCAAATGATATTTTCAGGTACCTAATACGCTATTGCAGAAGCTCTTTGCAGGAGTTAAACCAAGGGTTTTTAAGTTGTAGCAAAGCAAGGATATGTCATCCTTGTAAAAGAGCATATCTACATGTTCTAGATGATTCAAGCAGTTTAGATGATTCATTCTAACTCTCTTGAGCACTCAGCAATAACAATCCTAATTAACTTATCTGAAAAAATCCTATCCTCCCTCCTCATACTGCATAATTAAGAAAGGCAATTAGTGTTTAAAAGAAAATAATTTCAGTTAGTAAGCATGTTCAGCAAAATAAGCCTCAGAATTATTCTCTCTTAATTTACAGTCTTCCTGAGAAAAACTAATCCTTGTCTTATTCAATGTGCAGAGTTTCCTGGGATTATATCTCACTATCTTCCTTCCACTATCTTCACAACCCTCCTTAACATCTGCAGGGGTGGGGGTGAAGGGGCTGTATTTTGGGTACCTCAGCATTCTGACTCTTTCCTTGTTATCAAAATTACGACACAGCTGCATCCATCACTCACCAAAGTCAGTGTGAACCGTTCTATTGATTCCAGAGTTGCACTGGAGCTGCACTATGCCAACATAACCTGACAGTGATTGTTGGGGTGAAAAGAAGGCGTACCTACAGAAAATGCTTTACTGTCTTCACTGTGCTGCTTTTCCATATTTTCTGTCTCCTTTATATGTACACATTAGTGCACACCTGCAGCAGCGTGCTGAATTACAAAGCAAGGTTCCACCTTAGAGCAACCATCTGAGGTTATTTTTTTTCGTCTGAGGAGTATTTTAGAGAATTGCTGTCCATCTGCCTGTAATATCTGTAGCACTGATAAACAAACAAGAAAATTTATGAAAAGTCATCTAAATGTTCTGTTAAAAAAATTCAGCCTTCACGCTGCAGCCCAGGAGCAATCTGAAAAGTAGGAAGAGCCCAGAGCCACTAAGTACATTCCAGGTAATCCCTCTGAGATTTAGAGAATTGCACATCTCTTGTTTATATGCAGAAAAAATTCAGAGCTCAATAATCCTGTCATTCCCACTCCCCCTTGAGTGTTACCCATGAAGCGAGAGGCAACTTTCCTACTGCTCTGTGAAGGGTAACGTGGAACCTGTGACTGCCTTGGGACTTGTATCATCTGTGATAGTCTAGGTCTCCTTGTGGGTTTGTGTGAAAGAGTGCACAAGGAAAGCACTGTGAGCTCTGCGAAATCAGCTCTGGACTCTGTTGTGGACATTCTTACCATGTTGCACAACATGAGATGCTGCGTGAAGATTGTGAAATTCTGGTGCTCCAAAACAGTGAATTTGTTACACATTCATGGACATGCACTTAGAAGTATGGTAAAAGCTGTAAGAAAATTCAGGTTTGGGGGCTGATCTTAAGGTATAATTCTTATTTCAGTTTGGCGTCCTTTTCACTAAATGATTAGATTTAATTGTGTGAATTGCTGTTAGAGATTTAGCTAAACCCTTTGGAAAATCCTATCAGAAAGCTAAAATTCATTTTGAAATTATTTTCTTGATCTGAGAAGAATAACAATGCATCTGTTTCTCTGATAGACTTTTACATTAAAGCTTTATCACCCTGGCCCAGGGTGAAAATTAGATGTGGCCTGTTGAGAGTGTGGAACTTCATGTGCTGAAAGCTCTGGAAAGGGAAGTATTAATAAATACGAAGAGTGAGTCATAGCTTGTAACATGTGGTTCTTTTTCATTCCAGTGTAAGTTATTTTTCACATTGTAGGTCAAGGGCAGTAAATACCTGTCCCACCAGTACGTGCCAGGTGGCTTGGGTTACTGGCTTCTTACTCTGTGACCTCTGTGAGCAGCAGGTTGGGTGTTTCATACATGTCCATATTGAGAATCAAGCTAAAATAATGTGTGGCTCTGAACTGGAGAGGATTTTCTCATCCCATGCTGAACATAAGAAGAAGTAAAGATTTACTCTTTTTGAAGGAAGCTGTAGTATCTTCTTCACATCTAAAAAATCTTTACTGAGAGATGTGGCTGTTGAGCTGTTCTTGGTGTGTGCACATAATGATTTTTGTCTTTGAACATATTTTTATATGCAAAGAAGTGGTTCCTCTAATTAGGGGATTTTAGGAACGATAGGGATGGTAGTTCTGCCTTTTAAGTATTATTTATATGTAAGGCAGAGGCCTGGATTAGAAGATTAAAGCAGGCGGCAGAGTCCACTTCAGAAAATGATACTATTACACCATGTTTCGTTGTAAATCAGTGCCCAGCTGTCCTGCACATACCTAAATTGGATATAGGATCACTGAGGTGCTTACAGGCTACAGCTTGTTCCTAATATATCTCTACTGGTTCCTGTAACAGACTGATATATTTGGCTTAATGTAGGGTTTGTGAAGTTAGAATAATATTCTTGAATCCGAGAGCCTGAAGAACAGTAACTGCAGAAGGTGATCTGTGATTGCTTTTCCATGGAAATGCAGAAGGGCAAAGCTTTTACTGCAGCTTTGGCTCATCAGAGTGTTTTTGATCATGAGAAAGGCAGCTGGATGAGCCAATGCAAAAGGAGTGTCTGTAAAAAGACGCAGTAAAATCAAAGGTTCTGGAAGGCAAAAGCAGTAGACAAATCCACTTCAAATGTCACTCTGAAGTATAACATTGCTGCCCAGTATTTTGTAGACACGTAACAGCAGCAAGTGGAAATGTTAGAGCAACAAGCTGGAAGATTCAGTGCCCAGTTCTGTCAACAGCATTCTGTGCAGCTAAATAAGAAGAAATGTTTATTAACTGATCCTGGACTCTCTTCCTTTTTATTTTTCACAAAATATGATTAATTACTCTTCACCCAAGAATATAAAATCAAAATATGGGTATTCTAAGCTTTGAAAAAACTAAGTTAAAATAAATCTCATAGCCCATTAATGCTATTCATCCAATCAACAGAAAGAGGTATTAGTGAATCATGTAATATTACAGCCTGATCTGTTCATCACCCCCAGCTTTGGCCCACATAAGGCCTACGGGGAGTTTTGTATTGGGTTTCTTTGGAAGTACTGTGCAAGCCACCATCAGTTCTTGTTTATGCAGCGAAGCAGGATATAGCATGAACGTATGGTTTTTTCATAATATGTACATAGTAGATGGAATAAAATCCTGATATCCATATCCAAAAAACCACATAATGCACGGACTTGCTTCATTTCACATGGAATAAATTAGGAACGACTATTCTGAAATTAAGTGGCTTACACTAATGTAGGTACAGTCAGATTTAGGCCAACAGTTTCTTAAATGCAAAGGCATTTTCCTTATTTTTAGATTTAAAACATCTACCAATATATTATTTGGATATTCTCCAGCATGTAAAAGACCAAAAAATCAATCTTGCAATACCAAGTCTGAGTGCCGCCTGAGGAGAACAGACTTCATCCCTGAATATTTAGTATCTGAGAGAGGAATATAATCTCTACCACTCATTTTCTATTTTCAGATGGGAATATACTCTGCAAATATTTCTATCTTCCCTCCACTCGCTCCCCCCATACACTTTGATAATAGTACTTTTAGGGATGCACAGCAATAAAATCATGTTCAAGGGTCAGCCAAAATGCCGCGGTACCCTGCTAAGTCCTAGTGGATCAACTCCAATCCTTACGTTTTTTCCTTTCCTAATCATGTTGGCGTTTTCAGTAATACATTTACTTTTTGTTCTTACTTGTAGATGGTCTGAAAAAAGCCTTAGTAAGTGTCTATAAATACATTTTGCCCTTTGCAGTCTAAAATCTATGGACTTTTTTTGTTTGGTTGGTTTTGATGTTGTTTGTTCTCTTTCTCTTCTTTTAGGTCATAACCAACACCGCTGCCAAGTTAGTATCACTTCTGTATAGTGCCAAGTATTTGTGTCATGCTGTATGTGTGAAGATTTGTTTTCTGGGGTAGCATGATCCCTTGTGCTCCTGCTGTGGCTGCTTGCAAGTGGAAGAATTTTTTTCAGAAATCTTAGTGGTACGGCAAGCGTCGTGCCCTGCCACTGGTGCCCAGTGGTGCTGCTCCCACCATGTGTCCGGTGTTTCTTGCTGATGTTCTAATCCTGCAAATGGAGTTGGCCTCTGAGCTTGCTCAGTTCCTGCAAATGCTTTCAGATTTTTTTGTCTCTAGAGTCTGGGTTTAGTTCCTCCTAACTATTTAAGTAGTCTTCAAGCCCTCAGGATTTGGGGAACCTTATCTGAGCCTTTTTTGGTGTATTAGTGATGTATTTTTAGCCTTAACATTAAAATAATTTCCAAAGTCCCACTCCACTAAAGTTCAAATTTAGGTTGGGATGAGATACTGATATAGAAAAGATCTAAAAAGTAATTTTCCGTAGTAAACATATTGCCCAAAGAGGAAGCAATTATTGATTTGAAAATGTGATTGGTCTGCTTTGCTTAGGAAAGTTCACAGAGTCCTCAACTTTGGTCTTTAGTTTTCTAAGGGCAGAGGAGTGTCTCTAAATTCCCACTTTCTGTCTCTGACCTGAGCATTGTCCAGAAATTGCTGAAGAGTGCATTAAATTCAGCAATAAATAAATAATTATATTAGTTAAATGCAAAATTGAAACTGAGAAGAGAAGGTTAGAAGTAGTAAATTACCTAAAGTTGAAAAAACTACTTAATGTATATAATTTACACTGATGTGGCATTCTCTGTTGATTTTAATGAGGTATGGGTGTGATGTCATGCAAATGATGTATCTCCTTTGGGGTGATGAAACTCCAGCCAATTTACATTGACAATTATTCTGTCACAATTGTCTTAGAAAGCAGCAGTCACACTATAGGGGTGTTTTTAATCTTACTTGCTTTGGGATTTATCTTTCCTGATTCTTTCCCAGCTTGATAGAGAAATCCCATTCATTTTGTGGAGGTGCTTCAGCTGTCTGTAGGGTCTCACCTCTGCCACATTGTCAGAGCACAGCGCCCTTTCCGAACACTAATATCTTGAGTTTACTTCCAGAGTTATAAAGAAAATGATGCAGATGAAAATCTGTACCCTTTTATCTTATTTTTATGGGAATCCTGTTAACTTCAGTGAAAGTTTTGCCTTGGTGTGTGTGATGTGCCTAAAACCTCTTGAAAAACGTTGCTGAAACTGCTTAAATACCACAAGTGAAAGCCTAAACCACCGCTGCTGCTACTGCTGGGGAAGTTTAGGCTGTTCTAAGATTACTAGCTTTTATTTTTGTAATTGGTTGTGGAAACCAATTGCTTTGAACTTTGTTTTTTAAAAGGGGCATATTTAACCTCTGTCTTTTCATTCACCCAGTCTTCTCAGATCTTGGGTTTAGAATCTCTTCAATACTTCTAACACTGTGAAGGAAAGAGAACGCTAAATTCAAGATCTCGAGGGCCTGTGTGTTCGTAATTATTGTGTGATCGTTTAGGGTATCACAAAGAAAAGAGATACCTTTGTTAAAGCAAGGCATGTGCATGCTGAAAAGTCAAGGGTATAACAACCTGCACCTCTCTGCACATCACCCTTCAGCAGATGATGTCAGTGTAAGAACAGTATTGTCATAGTTGATGAATGAAGAAATATTTTAAATGTGAAAATGTCTTTTTATAAAAGAATATTTTCACTTTTTGAATGCATAATGCAGCTTCCTGGTTCCCTCCCTTAAAATGTTGATGTGTGTGACTAAAGGCATGGCTGTAATACAGCATGTGCATATTTATGTCTGTGTTCCTTGAGCATGTGGCTGTTAATGTTCTCTCAAGTGTTTCGAATGATGTGTGACTGTATCTCTCTTCCTGTCCGTCTTCAGTCGGGGCATCCCAGCAAACAAAAGGCAGAAAGCAGAGTGGAAGCCCCTGGCTGGGCTCAGAGGTGGCACGTCACCTTCGATAGTCTCTGGGAGATTAAGTCAGATGGCTGCCAGCTGTACTTGGTTTTCCTTTATTCCTTCATGCTGGGTTGAGGGTTTGGTTTTAACACTCACCCGCTGGGGCTGACCCAGAGCAGACAGGCACACTATTGTTCCCCTGCCAACCAGAGGGGCTGTTGTTAGTCACATGAAAAAATTCAGTGAAAGACTTAGTATTAGCTGATAAACTTACGGTGTAATGGTTTTAACCTGAAGAGGAAAATTGTTCCAATCAAATGGGATTATACTTTTCAGAATGAAACCTTTGTGAAATACATGTTATTTCCCAAAGGACAGACTTCCCAGTGTTGCCCAGTTTGGTGAGCACATGGAATCTCTATTGCTGCTGCTGGCAGGAGAGGAACAGCAGACTAGAGATTGATCTGCTCTCCCACAGGTCAGAGAAGAGCAGCTACTTGAGTGCCCGGCAGCCGAGGTTTAGCTTGTTCAGCCCTACCTGTGGGGCCAGAGCAGTGTACGAGCAGGCGCTACGAGGAAGCCGGGTGCTCTTGAGCTGAAGTCCACTATTAAACTGACTCGTTCTGCTGCAGTGGGAGCTCCAGTTCACTTCCTCATGGCTCCATTTCTCAAATAAAAATCCTCCCTCGTAAGCAGAGCCACTGGAAAATACGACACTCTTCCAACTGCAGTTGTCCCTTTGATTGCAATGTAGGATATTTTGGTCTGAGCATTTCTCATGCTATAGCAACACTTATGGCTGGCTGGACACAGATTTTGGGAAGAGCAATTTAGTCCTCGTGAGGAAAAATTTTGAAGATTAAAAGGTGCAAGTATTAAATTTCACTATGATTAATAATCCAGATAGAAAGTACTGGAGCCTTCTAAATAATGGAGGATCTGGCATCTGGTCACCCCATTGCACTTTCTAGACCCTTCTGAAAGAAAGAATGGATGCAGTAAATAAACTGGGAATTCCCTGCAGTATGTATGTACATCCGTGGGCATGCACATATACGCGTGTGTTTGTGTTAGTTTGTATACATTTATATGTATATATCCATTTAAGAATACAGTTTTAAAATGCGTATCACATAAATACTTAGGGATTTGTCATGACTTTTTATACCATGACATCTGTGTCACCTTTTTTTCTCATGATGCATCTGTAAGCCAACATCCATGAGCAGAGCCAGCTTTTAGCTGCTGTTGTTACTTATGTTGTCTGTTTTCATCTGACCAGAAGCTTGTGTGGTGGGATGCCGTGAACACGCACACTCCTCTCTCGGTGCTCTTTCTCTCACTTAACCCTCACGCCTTTCTCCTTTCTTCCCCTCCCTGCCCTGTCGAACCTCACTCTTGCATAACCCAGCACGGACTTCACGGAGCGTTTCAACCCCAATGTCCTGAAGGACTCTGCCCTGTCTACACACAAACCCATTGAGGTGAAAGGCCTGGGCGGCAAGGCTACTATAATTCACGCCCAGTATAACACCCCGATCAGCATGTATTCCCAAGATGCTATCATGGATGCAATTGCGGGCCAGGCACAAGCCCAGGGTGGAGAATTTGCTGGGTAAGGTTATTTCTTTGTGTGGAATGCTCTTTCTCTGCATGATACATCTAACAGTCCCTACGTGCATGACACGGCAGCTCTTCCTGAACTCTTTTCTGGAGTATCTTATGTGTGAAAAATACAAATCAGTCCTAACTGATACATTTCCTACAGGAAATGTAACGTTTCCTTTTTGGTGTTCTTCCTCCAACTGGCAAAGCCACAAAAATATATCTAGTGCTCTGTATGTGACATTGGATGGCTTTTCATTTATGATGACTGTGCTTTGTAATAACCACTGTATTATATGCGTAACTCAGAACGGGGAAGGGGGGTGGAATTTTTATTGACATGTGAAGATCCCAAAATATTAGTACTGGCTACTGCTTTAGTCTTCAGAGTGGAGTGTTGTGCTGTATTGTCCCAACTCCTAGTTTACATACTGTACGTTGGTCTTATGCGTATCCTCTGAACTGTGGCAAAACCCATTGATCTTAAATAATTCTGCTTTTCCAGTGCATGTTTCTGATAATCTCATCTGATAAACTTATCCACAGTTGTTATGATTTAACTGACATTACACATGCAATGAAGGTAGCCAAGTTTCTCACTTATTAGGTACCTTTCTACCCCAAATAGAACTTAATTCTTTTCATGTGACACCAAAATACAGATATATCAACACACTTTAACATAGTTTCTTTTCAACATGTTAGCTGTAGGCTTATTCAAAATGTAGGTGGTTTATGTATTTGCTTGTGCTCCCTTTACTGGCCATTTTTGTTCCTTTTTTTTCAATTCTTTTTTTTTTTTTTCTCATTAATATTTGCTCCAGTATTATTCTGTTGTTCATCCCAACTTTCCCTAATGATGGATCCCAAATGATACCTTTAGTTGGTTTTGACCATGGCTCAGTGCATCTCCACAAGTGTAAGCAGAATCGTATTTCCAATAAGCAAAGCACAATGAAAGAAGTTCTTTCTATCTGTGCTCTTTATAATGGTTCACATCTTTCGTGGGCCTGGATCATATGAGACATTTTATGATATAATGGCATTTTCTACTAAATGCTGTAACATTATATAATGGAAATACTAATGTTTAAAAATTTTGCCTATTTAAGTGATCAGATAATTATGAAGAGCGCAGGGATCCTTTTAATTTTATAAACAGCACATTAAAAGAATCTCTCAAACGCGGTTCCGGTCACAGGAGTGGCTCTGCTGGGCTGGAACACACCAGCATCTCTTCCCACTCTGTTGTGGGAAGAGGAAAATGCGCTTTCTAGAAAATCCCAGACAGGGTGAGGGAAGTCCAAAGAGTGCAACTAGAACTGGAAGATCAGCGCCCTTCCCAGGGGTGTGAGGCTTTTGTCCTAACGTGTAGAATTGTCAAGTAAAGAATCTGAATAAGGCTTGAATCATAAGTCATAAGGTGGCAATGAATTATATTTGTATAGACATATGTCTTGAAAAGAGACAACTGAATGGATCCATAGATAAAAAATAGATTGTCATGGACTGTTGAGTCGTTGTACCAGTAGCAGCAAAAGCTGTGTGAAACGCCACCAGCAAAAGCTCTGGCAAAAGCTAAATTTCTTCCTCATTTTGAACATGGAATCCACCTATCTCATGGGTGTTTTTGAAATGAGATTATTGTTTCCATTAATCCTTTTGTATCAGACAGTTCTAGTGGAATATTATTTTTTTGCAGACAACTCCAAACTATGTTCTGCCCCGTAATGTTGCAAAAAAGGTTTTTCTGCAAGATCCACTATATAAACCACTGTTAAAGCTTTTCCTTCATTTTGGAGAGTGATTCCTAAGTCCAACATTCACCTGGGCCCAGAAGAAACTCATGTTTCTACCCCTACCTGCAGTCAGGTGCAGGGGGCTCTCTGTGAGCTACAGCCTGTTTTCTAACTTCTTTTTGTTAAACTTGTAACACTTAGTGACTGAACAGTTTTCTCAGTAGGTTGTTTTATTACAATTAACACAGCATTTTTAATCTAGGTACAAAGGCAAGGTTTGTGCTGGCATAAAAATGGCCTTGCCATTGGTTGATATTCATTTGATCAAACTTGTAACTCATTTCCTTAAGGTGTTGTTTTCACCTCTGTGATATTCTGAACTTTAATTTGCAGTGGAAACTGAGGATGTTCTTTAGTTTGCTTTGTTGAGAGTCAGAGATAAGATTATGCTTAATGCAGAAATATTTGTGTGAGAAGTTTTTCATATAAAAGCAGACAAATTTGTGTGCCGATTCATTCTGTCTCAATTCTCTGCCTATAATTTGGTCTCAGCACTTAATTACTCCTCTTTGGGCTTTTCATTTTACGTTAGGGATAAGCCCTGAAGCCAGAAGGTGTATGTGAGATGGTGAGATACTCGGACCACAGATCTAAAGGGCTTCTGTTCTTTGTGGTAGACAGCAGCTGGAAACACTGCTTACTTCTTTTAGCGGTGATGAAGAATAGACAAGCTTAAGAGAAGAATTCATTTTCTAGTTTGACCACTTGAAATCAGTGATGTTTTAACAGTCAGTCAGACGATGTCACTTAGAAAATAACCCACACGTACTGGATCACAGTGGAAAACACAAAGGAAAGCATATAAATTATTTATACTGCAGTTATTCAGACCTCATGCTTGAATTTAAATGTAGAAAAATTTGAATGCCCTGACTTTATATCTTTCCTCACTCTATGTTGCTTTGTTTCAATTGATTATGATATACCAAGAACCAAGAGTTGGTTGCAGTAAGACTATGTGGTCAGTACATTTTTCTCAAATATCTTCTAAATTCCATTATGTAGTTTTAGCCAAATTCACCAGTCATGTAAGTAGACATAAATCCAACAACTTTATCAGGATTAAGATGTAACAGGTCCAGTAGCAGAATCAATAATATGATTGTACAAACTAAAGTCTCGTCTGTCCTGTACAATAAGTCAACTTGGCTGGATAATTTACCAGTCTGCATAAGCTGTTTGTTTGTTGGGTTGGTATTTTTTTTTACCTCTTCAAGGTATTTTTTTAACAGTTGGAATCAGTCTAATATCTGAAGTCACAATATTTCACTGTATGTCTACATTAGGGGTAGAACACTGCACTGTTCCTCAGATTTTACTTATTGTCTTCTTAAATTAAATCTGAATAATGACTTCAGGGTGTGATTCACATGGTAAACCATAGTTTATAATGAACTCCAAGAAAAAAAAATCATATTGGTACTTATGCAAAGGTTTGGCTGTCTTTAAAGCTTGTTTTAGTGTTAATGATGTGACTTGTATGATGATGTGAAAAAGGGGGACAATTTTTTATGGAAGCCTGCTAGAATACCTGAGGCTCTAATATGAAAAACCCTCAAAAGCTCTAACATATTGGGGAAGAATGTTTTTTTTTTCAGTAACATCAATTTAAAGTAATATGCTTAAAGATGCATGGTATTTCTGCACATACACACCCAGATGGAAAAAAATTAAATTAAGCAGAGGTATAACAGAGGTATTAACCTGGTTATGTGCATCTTTAGGCGGTCTGTAAGAATCAGCTGTCACATTTAGGTTTGTGAAATGCTCATAATCAGCTATGCGCTCTATTTTACACTTCCATGCTGTGGCCTATATGTCCTAGTTACTCATCTACAATATAATTATGATTTTAAAAAAAGAGAAAGGCCTGTTGCATTAAAGATAGAGTTGGAAATATTCCAGTGCATTGCATTAATTTAGTTCAATTTATATGAGTGTGTTTCACTCTGCTAGAGAAGGTTAATTCACCAAGCTCCATTTCCTGCCTTAATCATCTACCATAAGGATACTAATATGTCTTATTAATGCCACACATTGCTACTGTGAAATTTGTGGTCCAGCCTCTAGTGTTTTTTAACTACCTCTGAGCTAATGGCATATCTATACATATACATTTGAATTATTTTTTTTTTTATATGAACAAAGCATTTCAGCAGGCACTACCTGCTAGTATTTTTTATTACAGTGCATGTTACTGCTGTACGTAAGATATCAGACACGTTTCTCAGCTTTTTGATGCTTCCTCTCAGGCTTCCAAAGCACAAACCCAACTTCTCTGTAGATTTTCCCTGCACAATGGTATCTTAGAGAGCACTAACTTTGAGCCTGAACCAAGGAAAAACTTACAGCAGAAGACTGCTCCCGGAACTTCACAGCAGTGACTTAGTTGGACCAAATGGCCCTTAACTTTTAACAGAGCCGTTCCTTGGTGTTCATGAAGCTGGCTCTGTTTGGAATAGCATGTTAAAGCTGTTACAATAAATCACTTGCTTCAGAAATAGACCTTGTATTTAGAGCAGTCATGGCGCCAAGCTGCTCCAAGTGCACATCATCCCCTCAGTGTATATTTCTGCAGCTCTGTTAATATTTAATTTTAACTGTATGCCACACTAGTTATTTTTGCAGGGAAAAAAAAGCTATTAAGTTACTACGTCTGTTTCTAGCTTGCATCATAAATCAAAGAGTGGTTACTTCTCTTGTACTACAGAGCTTCATAGCTTTGACTTTAGGTGTGCAAAATCAGAGGTTTCTTCCTGGATATATCACTTTGAAAGGTGATGAGAGATCTCATAAGACTCCGAGATACATTCTGCTGGTAAAGATTTCAGATACAAAATACGTATGCAAGTCTTGAGTACAAGTCTAGACTTCTTATGCTTCACATGTTCAGTAGGCAATGAATCCAGAGTTATGGCAGCTGGAAGTTTAATTCAGAGTTTGGCAAAGAATAACCATCCCTAGATAAAGCTCTAAAAGCCTATCACAATATTTTTATCATGAAATAAGTTTTTTATTTCTAATTGCAATCTTAAAATACACTGGCCCAAAACTATAATAAGATATAACATAAAACAGTATCAACATGAAGCTGTTTTTATAAGAAACAATATGGGACAAGAATGCTCAGAGAAATGAAGGGTTTTGCCCGGCACACTCTCCTTTACCAGCACACATGGCTCTAACCACCGTAAGCTTGTGGCTGCGTTGGCTGAGGAATCATGAGCAGACATTTCCAAGCATTTCCCCCCTGTTTTAAATATTGAATGAGATTTGAATGATAAGAGGCCATTTCAAAGACAGAATGAGCCATAACATTCTTAATTCACATAGAACTGATCTATGTATTTTTTTTAAAAAAGTGATATTTTCAAAGCTGTGTTCTGGAGTGCTGTTATTCTGGATGAGAAGGTGTAGGACCAGAGGGAGGTTGGGATGAAAGCTGCCGTGTGCCGTTTCACAACGTTTCACTTTCTGAATTGCAGTACCCTTCCTCTTAAAGATCCTCACGTAGACAGTGCCTCTCCGGTGTATCAGGCTGTGCTTAAAACTCAGAACAAGCCTGAAGATGAATCCGAAGACTGGAGTCGCCGTTCTGCCAATCTGCAGTCTAGGTCTTTCCGCATCCTTGCCCAGATGACTGGAACGGAGTACAGTAAGTGGAATGACAAAACATCCCCCTCATCCTGATTTTAGATTCATGTCTTTATTTCCTTACCCCGATATTAGCAACTGATACTCAAGGAAGACTCATATCCAGCTTGTAGTCATTGCCAGGGAGGGCTAGGATCAGGGAACCCTGGACGTAACTAGGAAATCAAAGTGTTCAATCTCACCTTATGCTTTATGACAAAAATTCTTTGATCTGCCAGGGTCTCACCATAAAGGTATAACAGACTGTATGGTAAAACAGCATTTGGGCCCCCATAGTTCTTCTTGCTTACAAATCAAGTCTCTGTAGTATAATCTTTCATTACAAAAAAAGATAACTTCTGTCTCTTGTAACAGTCTTTTGTAGAAGTGACTTCTGGGGGTAAAAAAAATCAAGGATCATCAGTTGTATGGAACCTCTGGTTCCATCAGCCCTGTTATCTAAACCTAGATCCACTGTGAATGTCACAGGAGCTTGAACTTTGGGAATGTTTTTCTGACCACCCGGCACTAACCTCAAAGCTTGTTTCTGATCTAGAGAGTTCAGGGACCTTTCCCACATCGAGGGGGAAATACTTAGTATTTCCTCCTCATATGAATCAGCTGCAGCCTCTCATGGTTTTCTACAAAACAGCAGGCCCTCTCTGTAGACTCCTTGCCTACAGCTGTGAAACATTGCTAATAAACAAATGAGAAAGCAGTTGGGATAGCTACTTTCCTACTAACATCCTTTTTCCTGGCTCTAGGGAACTGTTCCTCTTCGTGCTGTTCTTACAAAATCTACTGCTGCAAAGCCAGCATGAATGTACCTTTAGATAGGCTTTTGATAAGTTTCTAAAGAACTTGTAACTTCATCATAAAGCAAATTCCTTTCTTTCTCTCTTTCTTAACTGCAACATTTTTTTGCCTGCAGTGCAAGATCCTGATGAAGAAGCCCTGAGAAGGTCAAGGTAGGCAACTCCCTGTGAAAAACTTGGCTTTCTCCTTAGTGATAACCAAATAATGATTTAAAACAGCATTAATATGAATGTACTTTTTTTTTTTGTCTTAAAATATCCTAATACATTTACTTAAAAATCACTAAAATTAAAATGCTGTGAGAGGCATTTGAATGAGAAGGGGAACAAATTAGCATGTTTTTAGGAAAGACAGTGCAAAATTCCTGACGTGTGTGTTCAAATCTGAAAGCTCTCTGCACATGCAACTTCCCTGTACTTTTCTGGGTGTGTGAATGCAATGAGTTCCTAAGACCAAGCCCCGTGTAACTACTTGATTGTGTAACTGGATGAAAATACATAATGTTGTGACAGCACTGAAATTTGTGAGCAATTTATTTGGATGACCCTGTGATTGACATTTGTCTCCAGAAATGATACAGTAAAGCAGTTGTTTCCATCCATATCTGAATTATTTGCTTGTGTTTTGTTTGGAATAAATACAATCCAAATTTGTATAATATGGAAGCACAGGTCTGCTTTTGCTAGTGGATAAATGTATTCCTTTCATATAAGCTACCAAAAACACTGAAAAAGGGAATATGTTCAGAGATATAATAAGGAATTAAAGATTTATCATCATCTTATGTTGTCCTGCATAGCCAGGAAATAGATTTATTAGAAATTCTTATATTGAGCTTAAAAACTGCAGTTGAATCAGAGCATGGATGCAGGATCATCTGTTTGCCTACTTCAATTCCCTGTATCACATCAGCTCCTCTAAGCCGCTGGCTGGCTTTGTGAGGTGTTTGATACTCAATCCACTTTCCTCTTCTTTTCCTTTTTCAATTTTTTTTCTTTTCTTTTTTTTTTTTTTTTATTTTATTTCTTTTCGCTGGTGGTGGTGGTACCCAAGGGGGTTTGTTTTTTTTTTTTTTTAGGATATCTTTTTTT
>NW_015090828.1:2839678-2894873 GCF_001431845.1 Calidris pugnax | reverse complement strand
TAGAAAGCACTTTTATAAACTTAGTACCTTTACACATATGCAAAATTTCTATAACTTTTTTTTACTGTTGCCTTATCGTTGCACTCAAAAAAAAATATTAAATATATATATATATTCAAACGATTAATGCATGAATGTCTGAATCAAGTAACTACTTGATTTTAAAAAAACAAAGAAAAGCCAAAAAAACCTACCCCAAAACGGAACCCAGCAGGAATATCTCCAAGAGCAAAGAGAAAAATTGGCTGAAAATACTGATTTTTTTTTTTTTTTTTTTTTTTTACTGCTCTGTGGCTTCTATAAAGGTTCTGAGCTTTTGATCATGGTGTGAGTTAGAGATGTTGAATCAGTGAGACAGATGTCTGTCATCTTCCCTGTGACAATACAAGCAGTGTTTCCGTTTGTTTGCTGTAAACCCTCGGTTGCAGTTCACCAACGCTCATGGCTTGGTGCCTGAACGTCAGGCTTGATGTTACAGCCTTCAGGGATTTATTTCTTCCCTCAAATGTACAAGCCTAATTCTTATTAAATGTATTGTGCATCATCTGTTTTGATGTAACAGCAGCATCCAGATCCTTATTATGATGGGATTTAAAGCATTGTGCTGAACTTAACAGCCCCCCATACACATCTGAGAGTAATATGTTATTTCAAAGAAATACTCTTTCTAGCCATAGTCCGTGGCTTTGGAAAATACTAGATATTCAGTATCTAGTATGTTGAAAGTTATCATCAGATATGTTGGATTCAGATATGTTGAAAGTTATTATCTAGTAACACATCAACATGTGTAAATTGCGTGTTCTATTCAGTGTAACTTAACGTACATGAGTGTATCCACTGTGCTTTGCACATTTGCTGCAGTTTTGAGGTGTCACTGCATTACCCTTTGTTTCATAAGGACAGGTATCTTCAGGCACAGCTATATTATCTAAAGGGGTCTAAGGGCGTTCATTGCAGAGGGGCAGAAGGGAGTAAATAGTAGGTGGTTATAGAGGTGCAGGGCAATTGGCGTGAGCTCTGGTGCAAGCAATGACATGGGGGTTCCTTTCCACCTAACGGGTAGTGCTTGCCCCATCTTGGTGGCTCGGTACCCACCTCAAACGTTGCACATGCTCCACTGCAGATCTGGTAGCAGCAGCCCGGGTTATGCACACGTCCATCAGACACCACTCTCTTGGGCCGATTGGACTTCTTCTGTTCAGTCTTTTGGCAAGGCTCCTCCCACTTTTGATTTTGTAAGGGATTGAAGGACCAATGTCAGATGCACGGAACCCATACTTTAACTCCACTCTTCCAGCACAGTAACAGAGTACAAACTCCTCTGCAGAGTCTATCCCAGACACAGCCCGTACGGCTGCACCGCTCTCCATACCCGCAGTTTGGGATCATCCTAAGCTCCTGAAAGCAAAAGTTTTCCATGGAACTGTGGAACCTGAGTCTTGCCAGATTCAGTGTTGCATTAAGCCCATGCTGTGCTGGCATTCCTGATAAATCTTCCACGTTCCAAAACTTAAACTGCCAGAGACTTCACAGGGTGGGGAATGTTGGTCTCAGGGCGTGCTGTGAGCGACCTCGCGCTGGTGCTTTCTCTCGTCTCTTTGTGTCAGCTCTTCAGTGCAGTCAGCAAGAACTGAACCAAGTGGTGATCAGGTTTCTTACAAACACTCGGGGGTGGGAGGGAAAGAAAGAAAAATACATGTAGCTTAATTTTGGCAGAGCTGTTTTACATAAAACTAGTCATTTCTAGATTGCTGCTTCTACCTTGATGACACATGCTCTGAACAGAACCCATAAAGCTTGGGAATTTTCAGGTGGCAGAACGTTCCTTTCAGTTAATATTCATGAGCGCGTTGCATGACTGTCCTTTGCTCGTGCTACTGCTATTTTGAAGGCACACAGGAGATTATATCTTGCTATGAAAACTTTCCATTGCTGTTGTGATGATCGTTACAGAATATTTTCCAGAAAGATGGTATCCATTTCAAGCCAAACAGATGTTTCTGAATACCTCTGCCCTGAGTGGAGGGGGATATCTTTAAAGCAGTAAGGAAATTCTTAAATGTCCTGTAACCCCCACTGTAGCCAGCGCGCTCCAGTGTAACTTGAAAAAAATGCCATCATGAAGTTTCAGCATTTCAGCTAGGAATGCTTTATATCTCTTAATTACTTAGAAGCATAAAAGAGAGTTTGAGAAGTCTCATATCAAGACTTCTTCAGGAGTGTTGCCTGCATGGCACTGTTATTAGGAACAGAAGATTTAGCAATATCAGTGAATTTGTTGGTATTTACTCTGTTTATTGTTTGTGCTTTCCTCAGCCTGAGGAGTAAAACCAGCCCAGTCTGTTCATTTCTGTTTGGCTGGTTTCACTCTTAAGTTCCGCTGTATTAACACAGTTGTGTTGCATTTTGGGTGTAAGTAATGAGGGGAAATGTACCTTGTTTGCAATGAATCAAATACGTTTTGCAAGTAACAAGGACATTTTATTTTCCATTCTGTTTGATACGCATCTCCTTGACTATGCATCCTCCTCCTCCTTCCCCTTTTCATTTACAAAACCTGAATTTAAACTATAGAATGTCTAGAAAAGATTAAATCCTGAGAGGTGCTGAATATTGCTTACAACTTGCTGAAGCGCCCCAGTCTGCAGTCAAAGGTGTTGGGGGTGTTTGTGGGAGGTGGCCAATTACTTCAGAGGCCTGTGCTTTGAAAA
The DNA here is from genome assembly GCF_001431845.1 of Calidris pugnax. Lineage (NCBI taxonomy): Eukaryota > Metazoa > Chordata > Aves > Charadriiformes > Scolopacidae > Calidris > Calidris pugnax. The sequence goes on along the minus strand of NW_015090828.1, from coordinate 2,892,159 downwards.
TCCCGTGTTATTCTGCTTTTTGACACCAGTGACCAGAAATATTTATGCAAATGCCAACACTTATACTCACTTCTGCTGAGAAAATCCACAGAAAAGTACTGCTGAAACCTGTGGCTCATGGTCCTTGCAGGAAGGGCAGCAGGATATAAATAGCCTGACCTAGGTATTACAGAATGGAAAATGTTTGCATTAATTTTGCTCTTGTATGGAGTTAACTTTCACTGACCGCTCAGCGGGGGGGAGGGAGGGAAAAGCCGAGAGAATCTGCTGGCAGGAAAACAATGGGATTACCCGGCATTTCTAGCAAAAGCAGCCCTGTAATACCAAGCACAAGTCAAAGAATATGAAGTTATATCGAGTTACTTCTTGGAAATGAACAACTGCAAAACCTTTCATGCATGGTCTAAAAAGGATCATCCAGCCTTCTTTGTGCTGATCTGAAAGCTGAGGAAAAATATCCAAATAAATTGCCGTTGCCCTAGTTATAAGGCAGGTGAGTGGTAGTCATGGTCCCTAACCCCTTTCTTTCTCCCTCCTTTCTTTCTTCTGTGTGTGTGTCTCTCTCTCTCTCTCTGTCTCTGTCTTTCTCTCTCTTTCTTCATGCCACAGGGAAAGGTTTGAAACGGAACGTAACAGCCCACGCTTTGCCAAATTGCGCAACTGGCATCACGGCCTGTCAGCGCAAATCCTTAATGTTAAAAGTTAAAAGCCCACATTTAGCAGGCAAATACATGAGACAGAGAATTACAGTAAAAAATTAACTGCTATCCTGAGTTAGAGCCTAAGAGTGTAACACCCACAGGAAAGGCTTCTTTCTAGGGCCTTTCTCTGAGTGCCTGTCTTCCCTAGATTACTGTTGTTAGCCCCGTCTCCACTCACTGTCACAAAAGTAATGATACAACCCAGTTCGTGTTCTCCATTATAGAGTAGATTAGCTTTTGTCCTTTACTATAGCAAATGTAACTTCAGTATTATACAGGAAAACATCACTACTGTACTCTCTTGACATTAATTCTAGAAGAAAATGAGAGGGAAGTTATTGATAGTATTTCTTTAGGAGGAAGAGGAATGATAATTTTACTGAGTTTTACTGCTGTAAAGATAATTAAGTAGGAGAAAGAGAGATGAATAGGAAAACTGGCTGAGCCTGGCCTAGACTTTGCTAAATGTACAACATACTTAGTTTGCGTAGTTGAATGATGCTGTTTGAAATAAGATATTAGCTATGTGAAGTTGTATTTCTTCAATATATTATACTGGTAGAAGTAATTTGCTGAAACCATTGCTGTAAGTTTTCTGTTGGAAACCTGAATTTGTCATTATATGAAAGCCAGAGATAGCTGTGGCTGCACAGGATTTGTGAGGAAATGACATTTTGCTAGATGTGGTTTAGGAGTGAGAAGAATATATAGTACTGTTGGTGCACTGAAGTTTTTAAAAAGCATCTTGTAAGTTTTAAGGAATACGTTGCCCATTCTGTATTGCTCTTGCTTTGACCCACGTTTTTTTCTGTATATAGCAGCATGCTTTACCTGAAATAAAAGGTTTTAAAACTAAAATAATTATGTGCCTGTTTTACACAGTACTTCATTCTGTTTTAAAACAATAACAGCTTCAACTGATTATTGAAAGAAGGAGAACTTTTCTTTCCACAATACAAAATTTGGTCAAAAAGCTTCCCTCTATTACCTATAATCCCTACTGACCTTTGGATGAATTAGAAAAAACCTGACAAAACAGTTGAAAGAACAACAACAGAAATGAAAAAATAATGTATTAGGTGTGAATGAAAACAAAGACTAATTAATGGATGTTAGATGGCAACCTATTGATAACATCATTTAGCATTTATATTTGAATAATATGCATTCTCTGACAATAATGTATTAATTTGTGCCCATGGTGAATGCACTTGAGACATTGCTGGTGCTTAGAATGAGATCTTTATGCTTCAACGTTACAACAGTGCTTTGCTTGTAACATGTGTCAGTCAAGATATGGCAAACCTATACCAAAGGCCCCTAAATATTTCTATTTTCTGGTTGAAGTACACCAAGAGCAATGTCACTTCCCTCTCTAGCTTATGCTCTGAGGATTAAATGAAACAAAAAAGCAAGTAAATTGAACTGTTTGCGGCTGCATAGAAGCAGTTGATATTAGCCCTCAACACTCTGCATTAGGAGTCCTCAGCACTGAGAGAAGCAAAACTTTCCAGTGACAGCACACCGGTCTCCACAACGGAAAGTTGGCTCTGTTGCAGCCCTACCTACAGCCCTCAGAAATTTGTTCTTTTTATTAACATCTATAAATTTCAAATTAGGTACCTTTAGCTGGTAGAAGTAATTCTGATCAAAGAGATTAGTGGATGAGATTAGATTGAAACGCTTACACTTTCTGCTGCTCCCAAACATCTGGAACTTATATCAGCAGTTCACACAAGAACAAAGTTCATTCAAACTCCCATTGTTTTTCTGCATTATGGAAAGAGGGAAAAGCTACAGTTCATGGAGGATTTTGCATGAATCAACCAAATACTGGAATGTTTAAAGGGGGAAAAAAATCTAGCTATCATACTTTAAAAATAAAAAAGTAGGTTTTTAGTATTATTTAAGAGTACACAAACACTACATCTTTTTAAAATGTATTTTACTTTTCTTAGATAAGTACCATAGCAATTCATTACGCATGCCATTTAATACTCAATATTCCATTATATTTTCCTTCTGGGAACACGGATTCTGATTGTACGATCTTATTAGCGCCTGTGGAAAATCAGCATAACTGCATGAAATAAGAGCAACATTTTAACTTTTCCTGAATGTTGCTAAGATCAAACTTTGTTTCAGAGTGGGGAAATTTTATTTATACATGGCAAATTTTGATAGAAATTAAGGTATCAATAGGCCATTACTTTTTTTTTTTCATAAATATCAAATGTACCCCAGTAAAAAAAAAATCTCGGTTCTAATTTTCAACAAATTAAATGGTTTTCTGAATAAGTAATAATACACAATTCTTATTTAAGTGAAAGAACTGTATCCTTAATGTTTTTATGAACATAATACAGATACTATTTGTTTTAGATAGTCCTACTGCATGTACTATAATGGAAAAGAAAATGTCTAGTTTATATCTCAGTGTTTACACATAATGTTATTTTTGAAGATATTTTTTAATAACCAAAAAAGCATAGTTTGATCAAATATTAAGTTATTGCAGATGTAATTAAGGAACCCCTTCCCCTTAGCTCTGCCTCAGTGGGTTTAATGATAAAAATTCAGTGCATATAAACCATGCAATCAGATATAGTTGTCATCCTTTTGCCTGGAGGATACAAAATGGAATCCAAACACTCTCCAAGCTTGTAGAATTTCAGTTCTTTATGTAATTACAGAAAAAAAGTTAATAGAAAAAAAATCTTCAATAATTGGTAACTTTTGGAACTTTTGCAATGATAAAGACCTTTTGTGAAGGTGCTGTCATTAGTCCCTAAGGCAAGATCATTTATTACAACATACTTGTGCTTCTTAGACCAGTCCCTCTTGAAAAATCTCCCCAATGATGGGCCTTTGTTAAACTTTCAGTCAAATTTTTCTACCCAGTTTGGTTTTTTTATAGTTGGACTAGTAATTCCTTAACTCTTACTCTTCAAAAATCTGCCTTTATGTTGTCACGGTGATCTCCAAGCCCAGAAAATGAATTTGACAGATCTTTCTTTATATAACTATTGAGAGGCCTTGTCTTTCCCTCCTGAGTAGGAGGCAGGCTTTTTCTGTAAGGTGGAGAAATTGGGCTGGATTTTTCATTCTACATCTCACTGCTAGAGGCTATAACAGACTTAGACCTGATGAGAAATCATGAAGAGCTTTAAGAAACCACTAGCTTTGTTCCAGAAAAGGTCAATTCTGGCCTGGTGTTAGTATGTCCAGGCTGATCTCACTTCCCACTGACCGCCCCCACCGTGCAGTGTTTCTTGACCGTTCGCAGCAGTCTGCTGTTTTGCCCGGGTTAGTCTCTGTTAATGACAGTGGGGCTTAAAATAGGCTCCTGATTGAAGACTCGATGAGTCATGTCATTCTTTAAAATAGCACTGACGATAGGCAAGCGTGTCTGTCCTGCACTGGATGTATTTTGAACCGTGACACTTCTGCTGAGCAGAGGACAATGGTCGGTGATAATACTGTCTTGTAAACAGCCTCCGTGCCAAAAATAAAGTAAAACGCAGGATGTGGATAGCGATATTAACCCCCTGCCCTTCCCAATATTGCCAGTAAAGCATAGTGTTATAAGCATTTAATGAAGATACGGCAAAGCTGATGCCAGTAGGAAATCAAAACCAAAAGGCCTTCCAGGTAAATCTGCTTGTCTGGTTATGGCACAGGGAAATGCTCATTTTCTGCTGTGGTATAAGATGGTTTGATCTAAACTAACCCGTTTCCTGAATACTGCTGCCTTGCCTTCTACTCAAATGGTCTCCTCCTCACCTCCTGTGGTCCTTAGTTTGTAGCAGGAATACTGACTGCATGCAGTGTGTGCTGATGGGACGTGGCCAGAGTGTGACTTTAGGAAAGCAGGCATGAGAACTTGACCTCTCTTCCTTTCATGCATGAAAAAACTATGAAAGGAGAAAGGTTCTGTGGCTCCTTCTCTTGCCTCCCTCCTTTCACGCCTGCTGCATGGGAAGGAGAGTAAGTTTTTGCTGTGTATAAATACAGAGGTCGCTTTCTCTTCATTGCAGTTTCTCTTGTTATGTGCAACTGTGGGAAGTGTATCCTCAGTAGCGAGGAACCAGTACTTTAGGGACTATTTTATCACTTTTGAAAAGAGCTGTCTGAAGCCTCCTTCAGGGGCAAAGGAGGTGACACCAATTTTTCAGTTGTGCACTCGGGTTCCCACAGGGACTGAGTTGATTTTTGTGGCTTCTTTAGCAATGTTGACCATGAGTTTCAGTGACAGGGACTATCGTTATACCTGTCAGAAAATACATGGATACTTGCACAAATTTTAGTTTGCAAAGTTAAGAAGCTAGAATTTTGGTATGGAACATGATAGTGCCAGATAATGAATTTCTTTAATCAGCCTTTAATCAACAGCTTTCTGCGACATACATGAAAATGAATTGACTAAAATTTGCTCACATTCTTTGTTCTACTGCTGCCTGACACAGCCATCTGACAGCACCAAGACAGGATAGGGCACCTTGATCCCCTTCCTTCATTTGCTGGAATTTCCAATGATTAGCATTGCTGACCCAACCTATTGCCAAAAAGTTCCTATCTATACACTAATCAGATTACCAAAATCCTTTTGGAAGATAAACCTTATTTTTCCACAACGGGCTGTGAAATAAAGCAAACTTCTTTAGGTAGCTTTTTCACTGAAGGAATGTAACTGCAGTAGAGAATAACAAGCACATCACATGTTCTCATCCCCAGTTACCTTTTAGCACCTCAAGAGTAACAAAAATGTAGGAATAGTGAAATAACTCAATTATCTCCATGGAATTCTGAGTGAAACCAGGAAGGAAAATTGATGAAATATAATCTCCGTGTTCCCCAAAACATTCCTGAAAGAATTTAGAGATCATTAATTCCTTATTTTCAAGCCAGTTCTTTGTAGAACCAATTGATCGAAGATAGCCTCAATCTTTCAATTTTAAGTGAGCACTTCCAAATGAAATTGGCAAATACCATGAAGCTTTTCTCAAAATAGCTCATAGAGGAAATAATGCATAAGCTAATAGAGCTTGTTAAAGCTCAAGATTCAATTTTGTGTGGGGGTGTGTATACTGACCTATATTTAACATCTCATCTTTACAATCTCAGTTTTCTGCGTGTTCCTGTCCAGCACTTAACTTTTGCACGGGCAGAAATTAACATCACTTTCATTTCTACTGTGCAACCTTTAAGCCTCTCACACGCATCCTTCCGCTGCTGTAGATGGCTAACTGGGATACCGGGGCACAAGCTGCCTTTCTCTCCCACTGCTCCCTTGCTTTGCCTTCAGTCCAACAAGGAAAAAGCAGTTTGTGCATGTAGCAGGCTTTACAAGCGCGTGTAACCCAGAGGTACCCAGCTGTGCTCTGTGGATCATCACACTGGCTCGCAGAGCTTCGTTTCGGGTGAGCTGGAGAACTGGCTGATAGCATAGCACTGGCACTGCTTCCTTTTATTCTGCTTCTAAATTGCATTAATGTCAGCAAAATTACCCTAAATACTAATAACTTCCTAATGGTTCATTTCCACGTAAGCGTTTGTTGTAGTTGACCCAGAGTGTTACATGATTACAAATGAGAGAGAGGGGGAAGAGAATTTATGAAATAAAATGTCATTCACATTCTGAAAGAATGACAACGGCTGTAATTCCTAGCGCTTCCTTATTTGGTTCAGGAACTAGATAGAGAAGATGCAATAGTATATTTCAGATGTAGCTTCAAGCTTAGGATAATACATGTAGAGAAAGTATGAATTTTCTTATCATCAATGTGCACAAATTAAAAAGTAGCACTAAAAATCTACCAGCTGAAATTGGGATCTGTGGGTTCTTGTTCTTCTCGCAGTTTCCCTGGAGAAAAGTGAAGAAAATGATGAGACAGAACACTTCAGTGAAAGGGGAATAATTTCCCGGTGTACAATATACCTGAACTTGCTGGGCACTGGTTTGGTCTGTAATGGTCACAAATACAAACTGAAAGTCCTGTTCCTGTGTTCAGGTGCCTGGTGGCAGATACCTGCACTTTACCAGCAAAGCTATAAAAAGCCATTCAGATCAATCCAATTGCACACTTATGGTCAAGATAGGGAATTATCATCTGAAATATTCCAGCTCAAATTACTCAGAATTTTGCAGTCTTTGTTCTTTTTAAAGTGATGTGTTTAGCAATAAGATAAATTTGAGTACATATACTTGCATGCCAAATATCACTATGTATATCTTGGAAAAGAGTTATCTTAACTTTCACGAACACCAATGCTGCTGTATTTCCAGCTGCATTTATTATTTAACTGATAAATATAACAGCATTCCAGTAGATGCCACTAAAATGCATCCATAGGAGGTATTTGCTTTGACTTTTTAGCGAGCTGCTGACTGAGTTCCATACTACTTGTTGAGAATGAGTCGCTGGTTGTTTTTTTCTTTCACTGAATATATGATAATGCTTTTCCTGTTCTGCATCACTGGCTGCACAAACCAGGATACCTGCTGGGAGAAATGTATTTCCCTGTTTTGCGAAGCAGACATACTAGTAGGCCTTATTGCAATCATTTTGGCGTGGGCTGCTCACATTCTTAACTACAGTGGCTGAAAAAGAGAGACTAGCTCTTCTACCCCTTTTTTCCTGATCCCAAGCTAAAGTTTTAACTAAACCAGCATGATAGTTGTCTTCTGTCCTCTCCGGTTAACTGCCTATAATTTCTTTATGTGTCATATGGTGTCTTTGTTAAGATAACAAAAATATATCTTGGTGGGGAAAAAAAATGACAATTTCAATAGTTTTATATTCATCTGGCAATGGAAAAATTCTCAGCTGCAAATGAGAAAAGTAGTCTTGCTCCATAAGAATGTGGAGAAAAAAATTATAGTATTCACTTATTGCTTCGGTACTGAAAGACAGAGAAAAGCTGAGGGACGGCGTGGTCTCTTGGAATGCCTTGTGTTCCTTATGTCATCAGATCTTTACAGATTAAATGATTCTGTCTCTACAATGCTTTAATGGAACAGAGAGGAGCTATTCAAGACAGAGGCTCCAGATCTATTACTCCCTAAGGAGAAGGTAGATGGAAGGTGCACAGGCTCCACATCTCAGGTTGCCTGTTACATGTACATGTTTGGTTAGGAATCTTTTACATTCTGTTTCCAAAAATAAAACAGTGTCTAGTACATACAGTTTGTATTCAACAGAATCATTTATTGGATAGTCTCTGAAGTTTCTTCAGTCTCTTTTTAGGATCCAATAGCACACACAAGCTTGGCTTGCAAATGAATTTTACATTTCATTACTCAAACTACTATAATTCTTTCTAGTATGTGGGAGGGAAAGACTATTTCTATCACTTCAATCACCCTGTCTTTATGCCCACATCATGTAGCACATTTCTATGGGAAGGAAACACTTCACAATTTCCACTGTATAATATACTGTATAATTGGGAGGGCAGTATATTGCATAAATAAACCTTGTTTGAGATATGTCCAATGTTTAATAAAATCTGTGGGAGTTGCACTGTTCTCTCAGAACAGCCATTGACCAAGGCCCTTCTATCAAAAGCCATTTCAGCTGGGGACTAAAAAGGCTGCAGACCAAAAAAACCCATTAATATCAAATCTCTCCCAGAAAACTGACAGTTGTGGGTAGTAGTTTTGAGCTATTTGAACTGCCTGTGTAGCCACAGCGTTACAAACTGCTCATAAAATTCTGAGTCAAATTCTTTCATGTTGTGAATGTATCGACTTCACTAAGCTTGCCCCAGGGATATATTTGACTCAAAAGTAAAATTAATTTTGCTTCTAGTTAGCAAAAAGTGTTTGATTGTAAAGGCTGGAAATCCAATAGCCGGTGCCTCAAAAGGCAAGTATTGCCAATAAGAGACACGTCTGATCGTGAGCCTTTCTCACCGTTAGCCAGACAGGAATTACTCCTGTTGACTAGGAGGAGAAATAGCTCTTGCATTGTGTGCCTTTGAGCTCATCTTTCCCTTTCCTTTCTGCCTTTTCCTTTGTTTTATTCTGTGGAAGTATGTTTATTATACTTCTCTCTCTTTAACCTTCACAACTCCCCTGCCATTGTCCCTCAAAGTTATCCTGTACTTGTACGCTCATGGAAAGAGCTTTCATGAAATCCCAACCTCAAAGTCAGGTGACATTTTTCTGCATCCCTCAGTATAAGCCACAGCTCGTGGAGCAGAAACGTTTAGATCAGGTTAACAGTAAGACCAGAGGCCTAACGCTGCTTCTGCCTGACCCCAACTGCCTGCCCTTTGGTCTTGACTGGCATTTCTCATAGAAAATTTGGTAACACTGGAAATAAACAATGCTTTATTCTTTTCAGGCTGTGACTGTGGGTTGTTGTTTTTTAATGCCCTGGCATGATTATGGCTGTTGGTTACTAACACTTCCCCCGGCCACACGCACAGTTTCTAACCCATCTTCCTCTACCTTGTTTCATCCTGTACCTGACGTTCTGGTGAACTCACGGCTTGGTTATCGTAAAGATAGTGTTTGGTTTCTCATTGCTTTAGAGTGGTGAACCAATTGATCTTCTTCGGGTAGTGACTTTCAAGACAAGTTCTCCCATTCTGACCATTATAACACTCTTAGACAAACAGCCACATCTGAGGGTCGTTTCAGAGCTACTTCTGGGTTTGAAAATCTGGCTTCAATTCATATGTTTTAGGCGTCACGTTTTAGTTAGAGGTTTTAAAAATTGGTAGAGAAAACCTATGCCCAAACCTTTGCTGATGTAAACTGGATTGTTTTTATAATTTTATTGGAGCTAAACTAAGGAAAGAGTATGTGACTGTACTATATGCATGTATACATAGATAAACACAGAGAGAAATATATGGGATACTACTAATAATGTGGAAAATATTAAGATTAGCCTTCCAAACATAATGTGAGATAATGCCTGAAGCCCAGAAAATCCATGTGAATAAATAATATATTCCTTTTTTTGAAGGACTTCTCAGAAAGCAGGTTCAGTTGGGTAAATGAGGACATTTGCTTTGTGTCTTGCAATTTTAGATCCCAGTTAAGACAAATGTTCTCATTTGGCAGATTTCAACTTTAAATGTGTTGAAATTCCAGCACAATTCCTTAATTAGGAAAGGACGCAACAACCCACCAAATTGCTAAATATTGAGATTATCTCAATTACTTAACTTATTGGATTTCAAACTTAGGAGTCTAAAGCTAAAGAATTCTATTCTTTATGAAAATATCTGTTTGTAATTTCTTACACAGATACACAATTGCTTGCACTTCAACTGATCAGTTATTTTATAAGCTTTTATGTGTGTTTACAGAATAACAGCCTGATTCTCTGTCACTGAAATTAAGGCTGCCTTACTCCTCACCTCAGTGAAGCAATGATTTAACTTGTTTCTAATCCAATTTAGACTGAGGAAGCTAGTACTTACTTGGGTAAGACAGAGAGTTTTTAAATGATACCAGACATATAATCTATCTTAGATGAGTCTTTGTTAAACCATTTAACTGTTTATCACTTCAAAGTATTGGATCCTTGTGGATTGCCCAAGTCTGATTATTTTTACTGCTTGGAGTTGGCATCATGTTCTGCTGGAGTATTCTTGAAATTTTCTCTTAAGAGGGAACTTATTAAAGTCAAAACTTTAAAATTACAAATTAGACATTGTATGTATATAACTGTTAATATTCCGTCCTTTTACTTTAATATTGAGTAAAAGTTATTTGCAATTGAGAAGCAGCATACAGTAAAATTGCATATTTGGTGGGTTTCTCTTGGAGAGCTGAAGAAGTTTCTCACAACTGTATTTATGAGCAACCACTCTAGGATGCTTTTTGCAACCAAACATTTCACATCAACGCATCTTCTTTCTCCCTGTTTTTTTTTTAATTTTATTTTTGCTATCACTGGCCATTGCAACCACTTTATTCATACTGTATCCCCTCCTTTCACAGAGACAAGGAAAATGTTGCAGCAGCATCAGAAAACAGGTAATGTTTGCTCTCTGTGTTTGGCTTCCCTCCTACTCAGAGTTTACTTCCACTTTCCTTATATTGTTCTTACCTCAAAACCATAGAATTTCTACACGGTTTGAGCAGATGATAAATGTAGAGGTTTCAACAAAGTGGGTTTGTTAGACTTTTCTTTCTAATACAGACTTTAAAAAGCTCTGTGAGATGGGGCAAGCAGGGATCATGTTTCTTGGAACTTAGTAACCTGAAAATAAGCAGCTTTTATCAAATGTTCTTGAAATGGAATATTGTAGTTCTGTGTTGGAGTTTTAAGAGCAATTTCCATTTTAAACTTTGTCCAAATTGTTCAAGGTGTTTTAAAAATCTAAATATTATTCTTGCATGTTTTGATTGATCCTCGATGGGTTATGAGGTTCAAAACTTAGTAACTATGTAAGTTCCTTCATTTCAAAAATTGTTTTGTCCCAAAGAATCTCAGCACACTTTGCAGTTAAATATAGAAATTAATTGTTTTCTATTAATTCATATACTAAAACACACAAGTACTGCAACACAGGCACTTCTTCAGTAAATCTGACCAATTGTTTAATGAAGCAAAGAAATGCCTCTCATTAGTTTGCCATGAAAATAATTCTGTCTCACTGCTTTCCTCTTTCTTGTTGATTCCTGTAACCACTTTTTATTTTTGGGTTTTTTTTTTTTTTTTTTTTATGAGACTGCTCACATTTGAACAAAGGTTGCACAGAGTTAAAATCCAAGTGCAAGTACTATCATTATTAGTGACAATGCAATGGCAGCTGGCACTTGGAACAGTAGGGAAAATGGATTTTGATTTTTAAATTAATTATGTCAAAAGAATGAAATAACCCCCCAATTCCTTTATAATAACTGTGTGTAAATTAAATTGAAAAAAGCAAGTAACATGAGTTAGTATTTCACTAGCAGTTTCATTTGTGTAAAATCGTCTACAGGACTATGCAGCTGCTACACTGAAATATCTCTTTTTTAAATTTATTTTTTATTTTATTTTACCAGGAACAATTTCTGATGTATGACTGGTGTTAGTGTCATACTGCATTGCCTTAATCATGCATGGTTTGTCATACCATAGCTTTTTTCCACCTCCATTATCATCACAGCTCTGCTATATGTCTTATTTTGATATTCCTGGCAATATGGTTTACAGATTTAACAGAAGGTACCTTTTTTAGTTCTTAAAGCCTCCCCTGGTCTTAAAGCATTAATAAACTGTCAAGATTTTTCATTACTTCAGCTGCAATATCATGATGATCTCCTATGGCATATGGAATTTGGGGATACAGTAAGAAGACACTGTATATTTACAAATATAAATCTTCTTCCAGGAAAAAGAAACAACAGAAAGATAAAGCCTTCATTACTAAACCTAGACTTAACTTGATCTCTCAGTTATGAGGTTCAGCACTTTGGGGTTTGGTTTTTTGTTGGTTTTTTTTGAAGGCTTTCCTTCATACAAATAATAACTGCTGACTTAAAGGGCCAGATATCAGCATTCTAAAATGCTGCTTTATTTGGTATGTAAGCACATGAACCTCTGAAAACTGAAAAATTGAACAAACATTTTTCTGTTAAACCTCCAGCGGCTGGGATTCTGTCTCTCCCTCAAGTACCTGCTCTTACCTAGGAAATTGGTGACATAATAAATACCTCATTTACAAATCCCCTTGTAATCTTTGTTACCCAGGCCTACAGCTACTACACATGAGCCACAGTATGTGACCTCAAGTATTTGGCATCCTCCTAAATCATTCGCCACGGATGCCAACACTGACAATGCTAAGCCAGTGGCTTCCAAGGGCTCTGTGAGGCTTGGAGCGGGTACAAGTCAGAGGGAGGCCAGTTTCATCACTACTGGCCAGAAAGTCCCTCTTACTTCATCCAGTAACCGAAGGTACACGGTGATGTGTAACTGCATAACTGACCCGGTTTGGAGCTTTGGAATGGTTTGTAATAACAACCTCTAACTCCTTCAGACAGAAATGCCAGTTGCCTAGGAGGCGGATATCCAAGTTCTACACATTCCAGCAACTTCTAGTTCATGTGGGTTTTACGGTTTAAGTGTCAATCTTAAGGATCTCGTCTACAATATAGAGACAACAGTCATCAAGCACCTTCTGCAGAGAAGCAGCAGCTGATATTATTCACTGTATTTCTACAAACATTCCCATGTTCAACTGCAAAACTCTTCCACGTTATATCTTTCTCCCTTTTCTCACCTTCTCCAGGATTTTTTTCTACAAATGCTACAATAAGAGATAATTTTTTCCTATTTATTTTTATTTTTGTTCCTTATGTTTTCAATTCTTTACAAGAGATCTACTGAAGGATTTGAAACAAAAAGAAACTTCATGCATTACATAAGGGAGACTAAGTACTGCTTTAATAATCCGCTTGTAGTGGTTGTTATCTGGAGAGAAAGTCTCATAGCGTAGGACCTTATTGAGAGAAAGAAGTATAATCTGCACTCATTTTTTTTAAACATTAGAGTGTGTTTGTTGCTGTGTTTTCTCATTATGATTCTTAACCATTATTATCCTCTTAACCTTTACTGATCTGTGTTCATGAGTGAAAATCAGCTGAGAAGAGATACGTGTGTTTATCATCCATGTAACTTACTCACATTGTACATTTTATGTTTATTTGTTACCACAAATATGGAGATGTTTGAGAACATCCATTTCCTTTGATTTTCCTAAAAATGCAAAATACTGTAAAGATGAAAAGTGTGCAGGATAACTGTATTTAAAAAAAAAATAAAACAAAAGACCAAAATCCTCTGTAACATAAGTGATAATGAAGCTGTTATAATAGATGATCTATTTCATAAAGCAGCATTCATATTTATCAGTTCTTAAATTTCTTCTGCATCTGAAGAACTAAAAAAAAACAAAATGAAAAATGTAGGAAGGAGGCAATCTTGAGGAAAAAAAAAAGTTATGTTATTTTATTTGAATATCTAACTAAAATTATTTAAAATTTATAGTCGTTAAAGAAAAAACAGCCAAGTTAGTCTGAGTTCTTTCTATAAAACTGAGTGGAGAATTAGTTACCAACTACCTATAACTTATGTGACCAGATCACCCTGATTTTTAAGGTTCTATCTATTTCAGTTATGTTTATTCCAATTACTTGTTCTGTTAATTGCTGTACTCTGCTCTGCAGGAAGGTGATCGAGCATCTAACATTTAATCACATAAAAATAACTATTACAAACAGCATGCAAGATAAAACTTGTTTGTATTTCTTTTAAATTTTAAAAGGTATTCCAGTATATTTGCATTTATTTTCTTTATATGTGTCTGTCCAGTTCAAATCTGTCTCCACACAGGTCCATGTCCACATGTATTCTTATCTTTTTTCTTTCTTTCTTTCTTTCTTTCTTGTAAATATATATCACTAAGTATGTGTTTTGGTTAATGTTTTGCAGATTGTTATAACGATTAAGTAACTTCACTGTTTTCTTTTATTTAAAGTATGAAGTCTTGATTCTTTTGGAATCTGTAGCCAATTCCCTTTCACATCAGTGAAAACAAAGAGAAAATAGGTGAAATCCTAGTTTGTGTTTGTTTTTAGGACGTGTATTAAGTTCCATTTTCATGCGCGGACACTTCCAGTCCTTTCCTGTTTGCCAAATCAAAGATGTGTAATACTAAATTTTGACTCAGCACCTTTTAATGTTACAATTCCAGTACCCACTGTTGCACAGAGCGGAAAAAAAAAATCCTGCGAGCATTAAGACTGAGTAAGAGAGTAGCTCATGACCCATAGCTGTGACCTATAATATACAGCTACTCTGCTACAAAGTCTGTGTAATTGATACTCTATTAGTGAAGTGGAAGAATTTACATCATAATGCAAATGAATTAAGATGGAAGAACCGATCTGAACATCAAATGTATAATATGATGGACAAACTTTGGCAAAACTTTTGGTGTAATGATTTGAAAACCAGAATCGCAAACAGGATAAGTATTTTCAGGAGCTCGCTTGTTATGTATAAGATTGCAGATGAAACTCGTAAGGGAGAAAATACTTATTTTCTGCGTTTATCATGGGTTACATTCAACTTTGAAATTGCTGGGCATAACAATGACACTTCCATTTCAGCTAATCAAACAGCAAAATATTCAGCTGAAATAAGACACCATCATTTAGACTATTAAACCATACAAGAAAGCAGAGAAGAGGAGGAGGAGGACAGGGGAAATGGGACAGCCCCTTGAAGAATAATGGCTATCATGAATTCTGAAGTACCAAGTCCTCCTCCTAGGTCCTAAGGAGTGTAACTTGAATAATGGTTCTGAGAGGAGTGAAAGAAAATACTAGAGAGAACGTCTGAAAGACAGAGAAAACATTTGCATAATGGAAAATTTGCATAGGAAAAAAAGCTGAGAGAAAGAATGTTTGAGAACTAAGATTTGACTGAAAAACAGTCACGGAACTGTAAGCATTCTTTTGTTATTTGAGACTTCCTGTGCTCAGGAAAGAATATTTTGGGCATTCTTTGTATATTGCACAAGAGAATCGACAAAATGCATCACCCTTATAGGAGTCATTTGTAAGAACCCAGAGATGTGGCAATGTACTTGTGAGTTAGGTGAAAAGAAGTGAAAATATATCCATTATGTTCTTGTACCATTGCTCATGAACAACACAACTCTGTCAGGTACAGTAATGCTCTGATTTAAAAAAAAAAAAAAAAAAGTATTAGGATAACTACAAAAGAAAATTAATCTACAGCACAATAATATGGCATCAAAAAAAAAGTCCCTTATGCCTGGGGAACATATGCTTATATTGTCACTGGAGTTTGTGCCCCAAAACAGTACAATAATCTGAAAAATCAAATTATATTTAGTAATTTCTCAGTGGCTAATATGTTCTGTGGATAATAATTAATAAAATCCACAGTAAAATCTGCCTAAACACAAAATTAAGCTTTTGTCTTTTCTTATTTTTCCTGTTCTCCCCCCCACCCCCCTTAAAAATCACTAGGTCATTTAAAATTAAGTTTATTGACAAGTGAATAACGAATGTAGATATTATTATTTTGTTGATATTAAGTTCGTTGAAACAGTCAGCAAAGAACTTGAATCTGGCAAGTCCATTTGATGGAAGACAACAAACTACACCTCCTAAATGACTGGTTAATTAATTGTGCAATCAAATTAAGAGAAAATGAATTAAATGTTAATATCTCTCTGCTCCATGTTATTTGTGCCACAATAGCACAAGAGGGCCACAAGAGCATGCTCATCACCCAAGTGGTTTTAAAACTGGTGTAGTAAAACTTCATGTTACATCTTCCCCTTGTATTTTGTATAGTGGTCTATGTGTAAAAAGGCATCTTATTGTTTGATGGATTGGCCAGTGTAATGTAAGGTGAATTTAGGTCAGAGATGAATGGACTGCTTTTAAACATCTTTCCACTGCCAGTATTGCAAAAAAACTGATTAAACCTGACACAAAACTGTGCTGACTGGATTTCTAGATTATCAGAACGTGCAGGAAACCTGCTGACGCAAGACTATGATAATATCCTGTAAATTATTTTTCTTCATCAAATTAAAAAGTTTGCTCGCAACATAAACTTCAGCTCCAGGAGTCAATATTGGGCGAAATTTATCCGATCTCAAAGAGTTTGTGACAGACTCTTTGCAACCATTTAAGTACTGCTTGCCACGTTTCCTACCAGGGGCTTTAGTGGAAGCAGGACTTAAGTGAGAAGGATAAATTTCAGTCAAGTGGGACCAAAACTGCATTAAAGTCTTAACTCCACATCAAAAAAGGCCTAACAAATGTCTTATTTTTCTTTGCGTAATTGTGCTTTCCCCTCAGTAACACAACCTGCTACTATGTTTGCGATTTCAGGTTCAAACATAGTAGGTTTTATGCTCTACACTTAAATATGCACCTTCTTAAGATGCTTCTTGTTTTATTTAATTTAACTCTAATTAGTATCCCTGTTGAGCATGCTCCGGTGTCTACCAGTGCTGCCTCTGCTCCTGCACCACATGCTTCAGCACATCAGCCTGCTACTGCTGCTCAAAACACAGCCAGTCTGATGACACCACCAGCAGCCACCTCAGTAGTGCAAGAGTCTTTCTCATCCTCCTTCCAAAGGTAATGCTTCATCGCTTTGTCCTTTCGCAGATACAGCGCTGTACGGCTCTGGAAATGCTGCATACACATTCTTAACTTAAGAATGTAGTATGTAAAAGCTGTAACCTATTTTATATGCTTTAATATACTTTGGTGTGGTTTCTTATTTTGAAGTAAGTTGTTCATGTTTGCAAAGAATTTGCAAAATAAAACTCCCCTAAAAATGTAGCTTTAAGTCTGTAGCACAGCTTACGTTTTCAGAAAATAATTCTAGGGTTAAAACTAGAAATGTTTTTTAACCACTTGTAATAAAATAAAAAACCAAGTCCTTATAATAGTTACGGTGGTTGAACGAAGGGTCTTTTAATAGTGTTTCTGCAGTATGACATGAAATAGAAAATTATAAAATGCCATTCACTCACATGATTGAGCTTACTATATCACAGCAGACGTCAGTAAAACCTGGTGGACAATGAGCAATATGTCAGTAAAACCGCACATTTGATGATTGACTTGCTCTGTAAGGTATTAAGTCAATTAATTTCTGTTAGATCTATCTAGTCCCTTTTCTCTAATGAGATTTAGCTATAGATCTAAAGTGAGTTTCGAGGAGGTATGCATTCATAACACTTGCAGGAGATACAGTTTTATATTAAAAGTTGTCAGTCTGTGAAGAAACGTGTAGGATTTATACTGCTGTCAGTTACATTACAGTGATTTTGGAGATAGTAAAGAGTGAATTCCTTTGGTGCATATTTTCTTTCCTCCTTGTTTTTTGCCACACAAATGTTTCAAAAAGATGTATAATTTAGCATGCTTTAAAAATCCAAGGAAAACCACACCTAGAGTAATGTAAACTACTTTAAATAATTGAGACTTAAGATGTATTCTGACATATCTTAGATTTGTATATGGAATTGGAAATGTTCTCTTGGCTCTATTTCTTGTTTAATTTTTGCTAGTTGACTTAAGTTATTTACATATACCAACTACTTAGGTTCTCACTTTAGTCAGTTTTTACCTAACCATGACCTACTGGACTCCAGTGTTTTTATTCCAGTGCAAGAAAATCAATCATCCAGCCAGCAAATGAGGTTTGAATAAGGCATTATTCTGTAATTGAGAACTGTGCTGTAAGATGCTTCCACATGAAATAATGACATGATTTAAGTAATTTTTATCCCTCAGTTTAAAGTGTAACATGAAGAAAATGGATTATCTAATATGTGCTTAAAAAATAAATGCCTCTACTAAACTAATCATGCCAATGGCTTGGGTTTTAAATAGGAAAATCTTTTGTCTGGTACTGCTTGCATATTAAAAAGTTTAGCTTGAATTCAGACTCAAACATCTTCAGATCTTGCCGATAAAAACACGTATCATTGACAAAAGTCTTGTCCTGACATACTGTCTTTCTTAGTTATTGGTAGACTCTGATGTTAAGATTTCTACATAACGTGTGCATTTTGTCTTGTGTTCTGTAGGAATGTGCTTGGTTGTGCTATTCTGTAAGTCTGCAGATGTAAGCTACAGAAAACCTGTTCCTGGTAACTCTGCAGGAGTCCTCCTGTATCTGAACTCTGACAAACTTGATTCTGATGTCACTATTTTTGTCCCTGTTAAATTATTTTGTCCATGCTTTCATGTGTCTTCTGCAGAGTCCATGCAGCCCCCAGCTCTCTTTCACAGCCTAAGCCTTTCCATGGGTCCAAGAACATGTCCTTAGCAGCTTCCACTATTTCATCTGCTATCTCATCTCAGTCTAGGTATATCTGTAAAGCTCTCTTCTTTTTCTTTTAACTTAATTTGGTTTTATTCTGTATTACTCTCTCTCATTTAAGGTTTTCAGCTTCTTAAGAGATTGGCTTGGCAGAGACTATTGAAAAGCATGATGTGTTTAAAGGAATAGCTTTCTTGCTTATCTTTGACACTAAAATTGAGCTAGGAAACACCTAAGTTTTAGATTTAGGATATGTCGCCAAAAGATCCTTTCAGAACAAAGGAATTTCAGTTGGTTTGTGCTGGTTTTGCCATCTTAAAATGAAAATATTTGTCTGGTGACACTGGGTGAGAATGACAGATTTATTTTTTTTTCTTGGTGAAAACACAGGGTCACAGACCTTCTTTTATTATGCTCTTAATCATGACCAATAAAAGGCCACTGACAGGGAAAGGTGGCATCCATCACTAGAAAGGGAAAATGCCGCTGTGCTGCCTCGCTGCTAAGCATTTTCATTGCTTTCATTAACACTTTGTCAAAACTAACAGAGAAGAAAGCAGTAGATTCTAAGATTCATTATCTGAACACAATCTTCAGAAATAAGGAAAAACTGAATCAGCAGTACATTTGAGATTGCAATTATCCGTGTCTCTCTTCTCTTGATACAAAAAGGTAGTTAGGAATCACCCAAAGGTGATGTTTGAAATGAACGAGTGTACAAGTTTGAAGACTACACATCAAGAAGTATAATGATCTTTCTCAAGAATACCACAGAAAACAGCAGTTAAGTGCTAGGCATAGGTATGTATTTGAAAGCATTTTGGTTGGCTTCACATCACTGAAACCAATGCAAAAATTAAATAGCTACAGAACAGAAGACCAGAAGAGTTCTGAATTTTAGGCTGTAAGTATGGCTGTTTACAGCCATGGGAATTACATAGGGGATGCAATTCCCGCATGGAGCTGATAAAACATAAGAAATAAGATTAACTGCTCATGTAGTTCTATTTATTTGGGTGGAAGTACATTTGTTTCAATTTAATTATGGGTACAAGAAGCAAACTGTTTTTGGAGGGCTGTGTTGCTGCTGAAATAGGTTCTTTATCTTTGTGCACTACTACCATGTTTATTTTAAAAACTGTAATGTACTATATTCTAACATAAGGGACTAAAACTGGCTTCTAAATCAATTTATAATTCAAATTTTTGAGCATCTGATAGTTTTCATTTAGAAACCAAGCAATGCATTAGCATGAGAAAATACAGACTTACAAATCCAGTTTCAGCTTGACATGGACCATTGGCACATTGCAGCATTTCATATGATTTTAGTTAAAAATAAAGTATGGATGACCTTAGTTACAACAGTCTCCCCATCGTGTAAAACATGCTCAGGTAGAATGAGGCTGAGATTTTATGACCATGGTTCCAGTATTTGTTGGTTGTTTTTCTTCCTTCTAGATGCCTTAAAAAGGTCAACCAAGAAAAAGCACGAGAATTTCTTGATCAATGTCATTAACTATTTAAATCTGATTTTAAACTTTGGTAGATCCAGTTCTGTAGTGATTTTGCCTTTGTGAGCAAGGCCATATGCATAAGACCTAACATGAGTAAAATCTTTATAATGTTGCTAAAGAGGAATGTTTGAAGTCATTAATCCTTAACTGATTGTGCTACTCTTACTTTTAAATCTGCAATGTTATCTTACTTTTCCACTTATAATCTTGCTTGCAAAGAAGAAAGCAGAGCAGGAGTGTTTTAAATAAACTATCAAGCTCTTTATGCAATTGGTTATTCCATCTGGAAGGTAAAAGCTGGGCAACCAGTGAGATGGCACTGGGAATACACAAAGAGGAGAAACGACAGAAAGAGTTGTGATTATGGTTCTGAAAGGACAGTACAGCTTCTGTGATCCTAGGATTTTAATCCAAGCATTGTGTCTGTGGTAAAGGGAATAAAGAAAAACTCCTCTCCAGAAGCTAGGAAAATAACTAGCACGTGATAGGCTTCTGCTAGTCCTGGCAAACGTGTGCTGTGCTCCTGTGCGATGCTTGGCATTTAGATGGGAGCTGGGTTCATTCTGAATCCTCTTGTTTCTCAGATCATACATCGTGCAGGCTTTTGAGTACTTTCTGTATTTGGATAACTGAATCATTTATGTTCTGAAATGATGCTGTTTCCTAAGAAAAAAAATATCTACCTGTTTACCTAAAACTCTGTTTAGTAAATGAACAGAGGAACGGTACTGCAAGAGAAAAGTTGAATGTGATGGCTTAATGTTGTTACTTCAGCTGCTTCCAGCCTGTCCTTCCTGTGGGGTTGACCTAGGAACCTTAGCTGATCTTTGGACTTTGGTTCAGTTGAAGTTTGCTTTCAAGATGCAACTTAAGCTTGTGACACTGACAAAGAGAAACTCATACTTATTTTTCTGTGCTAATACAAATAAATGGTGAATGTCAAAGCAAGCAGTCCAGTGGTTGAATTGAATTCCACAACTAAAGAACAAGCAGAACTGGATAAAATTGACTTACAGAGCAATATACTCAGTTTATTTATTTATGGTACCATTATTCAGGTTTAACTATGATTGCTAGCTTAAATAAGATAAGGGAAATGCAATGTAATACTGATCTTATGTGATTATAAGTATGTACATGTTGTTTACTTTAGCACTTAAGAGCACCTTTTATTCATAAGGAAATTCACTATAGGACAAGATATCCCGATTTTCTTGGTAATTTTTTTTCAAATACAACTTTTGTCTCATTTTAGTTTCAACCGGCATTCTTCCACCTCCATCAGCTACCAGTCAAATAAGAGGTATAAAAATGTTTTGTGCGGCTACTCTACCTTAAAAGCACTTAACAAACCAGTTTATTGCTGCTGGGAGGCATCTAGTGAAGTATTAACATAAAAATGAACCGCTTAGAAATATTTACTCTTTCTTTTTCTGACGACTAATAGTTTTCAGAGCCAGTGTTTAATTCGCTGCCTGTCACATGCCATTGACTGCTACAGATAAATTCAGTAAGGGTGCTTTCACTGCTTTTCAAGATGCCATTGCTTCCTGTTCCATTAAAGCATCTTTGATTCTTAGTATATCTTTTTATCCTTTCTTTCTTTTTCTTTTTTTTCTTTCTTTTAATCACACGCTATTTCCTTCTCTTCAGCAGAAATTCTGATAAATCTTTTAACTTCACTAAAACACTTAATGATGTAACGTAACACTTTTTATCTCTTTGAACAAGCCTTTTTATCTTTCTTACTGTATTTAATATGCATCACACACTTGTAAGAATTCAGTAGTTGACTTTTTTAATTTTGCCATGATTTTGGTACTATAAATACAATTCTTGTGTGTGTTGTTTTTGTTTTTTTCAACTTCATTTCCCTGAACATACAAAGAAATCTAGTGGCATGGTTTTATCATGCTAGTAACCTTGGGAATCACTTGAATTTTGAATAACCATTTTTCTTCATGACAGTCAAAGTATGGCTAATCTGGCTCAGAACTTCTTTATGTATTTTGTGCATTAAGAGAGCTTCAAATGAATCTTTCTACCAATGGACCTGCACATCTGGGAGTAGACTTTCCTGAGTGTATGCCATTTTCAGATTAAGGCTGTATGACACATGATTTAAAAACTTTTAATCCACATTGTAAATATTGATCACTGATCCTGTAAAAGGTAAGTTTGTTTTACTGGTTTTCTGTCTAGTTTACCTTGAATAGTAGATTTTGAAACAAAGAAAACTTTTTTTGACAGTGTGTATTTAGTTTAAGGCCTTTTGAAAGCTGTGAGTGAAGCCAGTGTACCTGAAGCTTTCCTCTTCCTGTCTCTGCTACTGTAGGAGCAATGGTCCTCTGTCCAGTGACCCCGAGTACAGTGTGTGTATCAATAGATATCCAACCTTTCCAATAGGAAATAGATGATAAGAAAGTAAAAAGTCTTACTGTGCTTAGATCAGCTTTGGTGGGTAGAATATCACAGCACAGTTCACCACAGCATTTACAGTGAGTACAAACCCACTAAAAGAGGTTATCTTGGGGAGTCCTGTTCTGTCATGGTGCAGCCAACCCACAGCGAGCCCTAAGCCCTACACTAGGTACAGAAATAATGAGCTATAGTCATTGTAGCAATAGTTATGTTTCTAGGTCAAACTAAATAGACAAAATAAATTAGCCTGAGGCAGCAATGCTGTGCAAACTAGATCTATAATATAAGCAATGTCAGAGTAGCAAAATGCTACATTGTAAGGATAGGTTTATTTTGTTCAAAATTAAAAATCAAAAGTTTACATTTGTCAGAATGTTTTTACCTGTACTGGAAGAAATGTGCTGGGTTTGTCCTACATAAGAATGGTAACGTGTTCTCTCCAGATGGCATCTATTTCCACTGTTAAAAGTACAACTCAAGATGGACTGATGGTCTGGCAAAGCTGGGCACTTTTTTTCTTATGCTGACAAATAGACAGATTTTCCTATAGACAAAGTCAAAATGGAAATAACTCCTAAACTTGGATAGGGATCTGGTTCATACAGATAATGAAACTGAAGGGGAAAAGAAATTAAAACTGTTTTCAGGGTGAGTAAGAATGATGTTCAATAGTAAATGTTTTTTATTACTGCAGCATCTCTGTTATCTGTTGCTTCTGTTGCTTGGACTTCTTTATTCTCCGTTGCTTTGTTTGTAATGCTCTTTTAGTGATCTGTGAAGCAAAGCCTCTACAAATAGAATCATCCTAAGTAATAGGCAAATAGAAGAGGCATTTATTTCAACGTGTTATTATAATCAAACTGAGAATCACCATACGCAGTATAAAATAGAGAAGAACAATTTCTTATTGATGTTTGGAATCCTGAGCAGATGTTTTTAATCTAGGAATGCAGAAATTGCATCATAATATTGCATATCAGATGCTTTTGGGTTAGTTGAATCTGAACATTAGAAAAATTATTTTAAATTGTGGTTTCAGTCTAAATAGGAAAAAATAGTTAGTTTCAGAAATGTTTTTTAAAGGTCACTACAATCTTTTTGAAAAGATTACAATGCTTATAAACAGTAGTTAGCATTTGTAGTAGTAGTAGTAATTGTGCTGAGCCAGTATCTTTTTGAGTCAACAAGATATCCCTCATTGACTTATCTTCGACAAGAACAAGCCAGTTTGTTTGTAGAGGGACAGAAAACTCAAAGTTTCTGTTCACATTCCTGAAGTCTGATCCCTTGCTAAACTGAGAGTTCCTTTAATAAATTGGTCATATTCCCTCAGTAAGCTATTTTATGTGACAAGAGCAACTTGGCATTATTTAAAATCCTTATTCAGCTTATTTTTCCTTCTAAGGAATTGTCCAAGCCTTTCTTAGCAATGATAAAGACTAATGAATCTCACACCATTCTCTCTGTAGCTCTCAAGGACAGTTCCTCCTGGAGTGCTTTGGAACCTGCCAGATCTATTATTTCATAATCAGTAACTTCTGCTGTTTATAAAGTTTCTCATACCGTCATTTTGCTTTTAGAAACACAAACCAGCCATATACACCAATGCCAGTTTCTGGAAGCTACGGTGAAAGCCCTGCTCCTTCTGCTCCTTCAAAACCAAGAGTTGTTACTACTGCCAGCATAAAGCCCTCTGTCTACCAGCCAGGTAAGATGACTTCAAAGTACTGAAAGGATTCACAGCGGAAATGCTCGTGCATTTCTTTTAGAAAAAAAAAATGCAAAGAATGCACAATTTTGCAGTAGGACATACACATGTCAGTGAATATTTATATATATGGAATCAAATGCTGCTAGTTCCTAGTTTTACTTCAGATTATCTGAAAATCAAAGGTTATGTTGTATTTGTATTCTGCTTCAGAGTGAAAATGTGGAACAAATGGAGGAAATAAGAGCAAAAGCAAGGGAAAGTCTAATAAAAAATGTGTAGCCTGATTTTTTAAAAGAAATACATTTGGAAATAGCCCAGTGCACCCAATTGGGAGCCCAGTGGCATTTCAGAGTTGATAAAATAGCTTAAGAATGCACAACTCGGGAAGGAGCTAAAGAAAGTGAAGGTTGTTGAGTAGGATGTATTTGCAAAATAGGTAAGGCCATATATTAAACTGCTGAAACTCAGGCTTATATTTGAAATAAAGAATGACCTATTAAAGTACTTCATAATGCTATGCTTCCATTTCCCACAGATCCAATTACTGAAGGAATATATTTGATTATTCATTCATGTGGAAAATATGCTCCTTGATGTTGCTTAAATTCCCTTTGTATTAATCTGTTACAAATGGAGTGAACTTCTAAAACCATTGATGACCAAAATGTGAACCTTCAAAATGAACAAATTAAATGAGGCAGCAATATAAGTCTAAATGCAGTTCTGTTTCAAATTAAGCTTGTTCTGATCTTAGCAAGAGAATTAAAAAGTTGATTTATATCTTGACAGTCAAGTAAATATGAAAAGGCCAAGAATTCTAACAATCTTAAACTCTGTCTTTTGTAATGCTCTATCTCTGGATCTACTGAAATGAAACGAATGCTGAAATTTTACTTAGACATAAAGCAGACAGACAGATCAATTGATTGATCTTTATATTTGACCTATAAAGGTGGAAAAAGCCAGTTCAGAATTATCATGAATTATCTGAGGGTCTCAAAGGAAATAAAGGTTTCAGCTTCTCCTCATTTGTTTTTGGTTAAATGTGTCAGCAGATACCATGTTCTCACTGAAGGCAAATGTTATTAGTTTTGTCTAGCAAAAGAAGGAAAGATGAAAACAGAGTATTTATTTCCATAATGCAGAGCAGAGCAAACTGTGGCAAGTCAAAATATCTCCTAAATACACTGATTAATACTAAGCCCTATGCTCGTTTGGAGGAAGTATAAACTCCAGTTCTCAATATACAAACCTGCCACAGAAATAAATCTGTAGCTATATCCAATTAGTAGCTGTATCTGTTAAAGAAAAAGCTGGCTGTTGAATTAGACATAGACTAAGAGGCAATGCTTTTGTTTTCTTCTGTGATGGGCATCTTCTTTGCAATTCGTTATATTGCTGGTTTTGAGCCCCATTGCCTTCCAATAAAGGCTTAAAATACACAGTATAGAAACTATGTTCTGTGTCACACGTATAGAACAAACCTACTTCAGCTGCATATATTGTCTGCCTGCGTGCGGAAAATTCTTATTTTGCAGGCACTGCAAGGAGATAATGTACTCTAGAGGAGAGGAGAAAATTCAGAATATCATCTAATCTGATAAATGACAAAGACAAAATTCAAATAGTGTTAAAGTTGGCAGGGGAAAAAAACAGTCTCTCTGTATTGTTCAGGAGTTTGAATAATGTCCAATAAAGGATTCTAACATTCCTTCATAATTGAACCCCAAAGTGTGGGGTTTGTTTTGGTACCTTTTTAAAGTTTTATGTATTTAATGTAGTAGCACTTCATACTGGTTTTGGAATATGAGCCCTAGAGACAGTTACAGTTCCAGTCCTGAGCAAACGGGAAATTGTCAGTTGGGAAGAAATGGAGGAAATAGCAGTCCCTATGACAGATTGGAAAGACCAATAGTACTTTGAAAAATCATCAAGACAATTAAAAAACTTTCTCACCCAACTTTGTCAATGCATATAAATTCCATCCTTCAGTGTAAAATGCAACCTCAATCTGAGAGGAGCAGCTGTTCTCAAATGATGAAATATGAGATCACAAAATCCAAATTTTTCTTCCAGTGCAAGAGTAACCTCGGGCTTTTGCAATAACTCCACTCTCATTTTAGCAAATAATTTCTTAGACTGCTATTTTTGTAAATTCACTGTGTGAAAAGGCTGAAATAGTGGAGATCACTATAAGGATTTGCAATGTAGAATTTAGAAGAGTGTCTTTATGCTAGCCCTCGGTGTCAATGAGGAATGACATGACTTGCTTCCCTTAAAATCGTGGGTATTTTAATCTGGAAGTTGCTGGCCCACAACAGCCTCATATATGCAATATCCAGAAACCTGAATCCACCACTAAAATGGTTTTCAAGACTAATCTGTTTTAGATTGAAAAAATTAATGGGGCTAAATCTCATTTACACTGAAACCAGTCTTGAAATGAAACTGCATTGTTGAGTGTGTGGCTCAGAAGGGATTAATCCTAAGTCTACACTTTAAAGCGATGGAAGAGCACTACTTTGACTAACCTAACTCCGATGGGAATTTTCTATAGGGAAAGCTGTAAACCCTGAAATCTTTTCCCTTCTCTGTCCCATTAATTTCAAACCCCATTTTTAAAAGGAGCATAGACTTCTTTTCTGAACAAGGTCCACTAGATGGCAGAAAATACTTGTGTATTCCTTTCTTGTGGGCTTTCCCAGACTAGAATAGTGCTTTCAATAGTTGCTTTCCAAGCAACTCAAATGCCAGTTTTATACTACAAAGTAACATGATACCTAAAAGTAAAAAAGCAGATCTTTCCTTTTATATCCAAGTCCAAATAGAACTACCCATGTGTGTAAAATTGCTCAAGCGTAGAGGCCTGATCTGCTCTTTTAGAAATTGGTAAAGATTCCCACTGATCTCAATGAACTTTTTACTGAATCCTAAGCACCTTCAATACTAAAACAAGCTAGTATGTAAGACCAAAGCATTTGAGACTATATGCAGGTTCCATTTTACTAAATGAATCTTTGGTAACATGTCTTCTTTTCTGGAGGGAAAATATCCATATGTAAGACCAAAGCATTTGAGACTATATGCAGCTTCCATTTTACTAAATGAATCTTTGGTAACATGTCTTCTTGTCCATAAATGAAGAGCTGATGGAGAGAATTCCAAATTTCCCAGAAGCAAGGAATTGGCTTATTCCTATGGCTGTTAAGAGAAAACTCTTCTGCCATTCTCTCAGGATAACAATAGGCCCATTCTTTCTCTCCTACTCTAAGAGAGTCTGAGGGCTGAGAGAAATAAGGTGATAGAGGCTTTGTTACTGAGTTAGTTATTCCTTTTTAAACAGTTAAGGTCAGCTCATAGAATACTGATATTTTGAGAATCTGTTATCTGATATACTGAATCTTAGTACTTTTTACTTGCAAACAGCACCTTTTATCTGCTGCATGTGTGTTGGAAGACTGCAATACACAAACGTACACGGTGAATTTGTATGACAGTAGCAACTAAGACAAGAGTTCATATAAGCTTAGGGATATAGCTATAAGATAACAAGATTCCCTCTTAATAACAATAGATAAAATCTCAAAGTTAGTGAAACCTTTCTAATACATTGCAATGACACTACTTGAAATCAAAAGTAATTCCAGCCTATTCACAGGGGGAAAATATGTTGTAATAAATCCGGCCTGTAAAATTAAATGTTAATGACTGAAAAGAGAACTCGGAGCAGTTGCGAACACCCAACATTTGTCATTTTGCAATAATTCCCCCAGTATCTTCTTTCAGCAACTGGAAAAAATTTATTTTGCTGCTTTATTTTTCCATGGCAAGTAGAAAAGATAGATAAGCGTAAAAAGAAATAGAAGGTAGAGAGAATGAAAGACAAAGACTCTTCCCCAGTCTGTCCTTCAGAGCAGTCTAGATTAATCTGAACCCAGATAAATCATACGCTGTCTACATTGGTTGGGATAAACAAACTGGAAAAATAAAACACCAACATTGTGAGATTAAGGAAGAAAAGGTGAAAAACTAAGAGGTTATAAGCTGAATTTACTAAAGACAATTGTAGAAAAAGACATCCTGAAAATAGTACCTGGGCTGCATTTGTTCTCACTTCTGGAACTCTGGGTGTGAATATCTGACCATGTTGTTAGGCCCTCTGTGGGATACACTGCCATAATTTGCATGAACAGGAATTGGCTCTTGGGGGAGGGAGAATCCTTTCACAAAACTGAGTGAGCTAGAAGTCACCTTATTTAATTAGAGAGCCTTATAGATGGGAGCCTTTTGAACTCGCCAATTAGAGATGAAATACTGCCTTCTAATTTTGCTTAATACCGTAATACAGAAATAGCAACAGCTTCAGGGTTTAAAGAGATTGCATATAAATTCTCTGTTCTGAAATCTTTAAACACTGTTTACCATTCCCAAGCTAAAAAAAAAAAAAAGGAAAAGAAGCCTCAAGCTAAGGTGGGATACAGTTTTATGAAGCAGAATGCTTTGTTGATGCTGTAGCATAAGAAAATTTTATCAAGAAGATGCATTAGATTGAACTCTGAACTCAATAAAAAGAAGCAAATCAGAGATTACTAGGGTGATCACAGTGAACTGATATATATGCAGTTTAAGCAGTTGGAATTGCCAATAATCAGTGTATGTTATTCTATGTGGCAGGGTGCGGGCTAAGGGAGAAGTGTTGAGTAGAACATAATCTTCTCACCACTTAACTATCCAGAAAGATCCATGTTACATTTGGAACCCTCTTCTTGGTTGAAATACTTTTCTACCTGCAAGCCCCTTAAAATTATAGATGTTGTATTTGGTCATCATCTTATTGGCATGGGGATCTGCTACAGAGTGTTTGGCTAGACTGCAGGAGAACCAACTTCTGTTCCCAAATCTGTGCTCTCTCATTTGGGCAAAACACTTCAGCTCTCCAAGTTTCTGTTCTTCCTCACACAAACCAACAATCATTCCCTTTGTTTTCCTTGCAAAGGAAAAACTGCTTTTAGCGCTCCTGTACTTGGCAAAGCGAGGCAGTTTCTCGGGCAGTGACTTCAGTCCTACACGATGCAAGATCTTATGTTTTGAAAAGAGCAGGGCAATGGGAGAACTTGTCAGTATGTGCAGGCTCCAGCTTCTGCTTATTTTTATGTGATAAAGCTCCACCCAAGATTAGAGCCCGGTGCATACAAACACACAGGCAATCTGCACTGAGGATTTTATGTGATAGTCAAAGGGTGGAAGAAAGGAAGTGTAGTATTTCTACTTTATACATGAGAACTGAGGCACAGAGCTACTACGCTTTGCTGGAAGTTATACAGGAAGTTTGTGGCAGAGCCAAGAACTGAACTGAAATCAGTCATAACCGCAAGTCTGGCCTTCCTCTAAGTGCTGTTGGCTTTGTCTTGCTGGTCATGTGAGCTGAACTGGCTCCCTCAATATTGCTGCCAGTGCTCTCTATCTCTGTGTTCCCTGTGAGAGCCTGTTTTTCTTCAGAAACCTAGGAGTAAAACCTACAAATGATAGATAACATTGACATCTGTGGAAAATGCTGCATTTTAATGAACGTAATGAGATCAAAATTGAAATTATAGGGATTTCCATGTAAAGCTTTATTACATTAATCTGGCCTTTCTATTTTTGACCTTAAACAGAATATGTAGCAGTTTTTGAAATAATCACAGAATTGTCATATCCATTTCTATTAGAAAATGAAGAGATGCCCTTGAAAATGGTCTCCATAAAATCTGTAAAAGCCAGTAGGCAATGACTTCTGTAATGCATGTGGATTAAAAGTCCGTGATTGTGCTGATATCCTTGGCTTCAGTCCAGAATTAATGAGCAATAATGGGACAGACCATAATTAAGTGTCATCTGAAGCTTTTATTTTTTGTGTGTCTTGGAGTACCCTTTGGTAAGTGTTGCTGTATTGCCATCAGAAGAAAAGACTTTAAAACACTTCTTGGTTTCTTTTGGGATACTTAAAACAGCACCAGCACCAGTTCATTCCTACACCCCTGCCAACGATGAGCCTGCAAGTCGCCCTCCCTGGGTAACAGATGACTCCTTTTCCCAGAAATTTGCACCTGGAAAAACCACCACCACTGTCACAAAGCACATCCTACCAAGGGGTGCTCCAGTACCATCTCCTGCCTCAACTCCCGCTTACCCATCTCCAGTTCCAACTTCTTCCCAGGCTCCTGCACTAGCCCGGGGAACAGTTCAGAGGGCTGAGCGTTTTCCAGCCAGCAGCCGAACTCCTCTCTGTGGGCACTGTAACAGCATAATTCGGTAAGGTCATGAGGTTTTGAAGAGGGATGAAGCAGAAAAAAAATGTCCAAGAGGCTGGTTATTGTACATTAATATACAGTACCAGAGCCGAAGACTCAGT
This sequence comes from Calidris pugnax, assembly GCF_001431845.1. NCBI lineage: Eukaryota > Metazoa > Chordata > Aves > Charadriiformes > Scolopacidae > Calidris > Calidris pugnax. The sequence goes on along the minus strand of NW_015090828.1, from coordinate 2,861,575 downwards.
TAAATTACCCAGCAGGGATGTCTGTTGTCTGTTTCATTAATTTAACATTTCCAGAGCTCATTTTGCTACTGTGTGGTTCACTTTTTATCACTGCAAAGTTATACATGCTAATTGTTTGTTTCTTGGATGCTGTGGCAAATCACTGTTTGTTTTTTAAACAAGTTTCTGGTCCTAAGGTACCCCTTGAAGGAGGTATGTACAACTTCATCGGGAGAATTGGGGGGTGAGGGGAGGATTATGGAGAGAAAAGGAACGAGACATCATTTTAGAATAACAGCCAAATGTAATTGTTGCTTTTGTGTCTGGAGAAAGATAATGCCTACACTCTATTACCAGTGATTCATAGCATGTCTCTCCCTTCTCTCCCAATTCATTCTGCTGGACCGGTGCCCATTGTTACCCTGTGGACGGCTAACCAATTTTTAAGTAATCCATGTTTAATGACAGTCTCCTCCACTAAAAGGAGCTAGTTTGGTGATGTGGAACTGCTGATTATTGCCCTTTGTATATTCTGAAACTAAAAGACTCCAGTAATAATCACTATATCTAATTACAATCAAGAGTAAATCACCAAAACTAATTTAATGTGTCTTCCATATAATCAAACAGCAAGTTGTCATCTGATAGTCTGACATTTCTAGAACATGCCGCATGCAGTGCTCTCTCAGATGAAAAGAAGGCAGGAGACTTTAGGAGCTATTGTGAGGTGTGAGTGTGCAGGTTTGGAAATTTGCCTGCTTTTTCATGCTTTCAAATAGCAGCATTATCTTCTGTGTTACAAGTCTTAGCCTTTTCCTGTTGTCTTTGCAGCTGTTTATAAAGACCACCTAGAGCTATGTAGGTATGAAAACAATTGATGATTTTTCCAACAGTTGGCTGTAAATCCAATGTATATGACTACACAATAATGAAATATTTTAACCAATTGTCACAAGTGTTTGAAAAATTAGCTTGAAAAGGACTATTTCTGTCAGGCTTCTGGATCTTACTTTAATATGCACCTTCATGGTTGAAGTAGAATGCTTGTTATACGTATATGTGGTATCTAACAAAGTGGGTTTGTATTCAGGGTCCATTCCATATTTTTGCAATACAAATAAGAAAATTACGATTGTTTACAGGGGTCCTTTCCTGGTAGCCATGGGTCGCTCTTGGCACCCAGAAGAATTCAATTGTGCTTACTGCAAGACATCCTTGGCTGATATGTGCTTTGTGGAAGAGCAGAATAGTGTGTACTGTGAGCGCTGTTACGAACAGTTCTTCGCACCAACCTGTGCCAGATGCCACACTAAGATCATGGGGGTAAGAGAACAAGTTTAACCCTTTCTCCAACTGTCTGATTCACTGGAGTAGTTTAGACTCTAAGCAATGAATGTAGATATTTAATTATTTCCTGCTTTTAAATACTAATTTCCCAGCCTGTTGATTATTTCAGAATAAGAAATACATTATTTGACAATATTTTTAATCTATCTGAAATCTTTGATGTTTCTGTACCTTATTCAACTCATAGAATATTTAATCCAATTACCATCTCACTGAGTGTAAAACAAGTAACACTTTCTGGATCGTTCTTTGCTATCTGATATACACTATGTTACTTTTTCCGTATATTTATAGTAAAACACTTGAACTGGGTTTGGTTTTTTTTCTTATACAGGACTTAGTCTAATTTTCAGTGGAGAAGTCGGTGATTTTGGAAGAGGCCCACTGCCATTGCTGTGCACCTCACTGGTAGCTGGCAACACAGCTGCCAAGAGGAATTCTGCTGACTTCTTATAGTTACGAAAATACAGAATAAATACAAAGATCTGAATTCCAGAAAGGCAAAAAAAGATGGCACTTATGTCTTAATATACTCATGTGAGGTTGGAATACCGTAAGATAATTCTAGCAGTGTAGTTGCAGTGAATATATGACATGATTCTCTTCAATGAGGAAGCAAAGAGTACCACACTGGTTTTTTGCTGCTTAGCTGTCACCTTTAGACCTCTGTCTAAATGATGGCATTGACAGACTAGATGCTTTTCTCTGCAATTGCCAATTAGGGATGGCAGCATCAGAAATCTATGGTGAAGCTCTGGCTCCAACCAAGTCTTGTTTGTTACTGCAGCAATAGGAATAATTTTACAGCAGAGTACTGACTTAACTTACCTAATTAATGCTGGCACATAGCAGTTCCCCATTATGGATTTTCATCAGGAAAATAGCAAAGATGCCAGCTGCCTCTATTTATATTAATAAGATTTCTCAATCTGTTTCTTGCTTCTTAGCTCAGTGAGGTTCATAAATGAATCCAAGCCTATTTATCAGTGATAGTTGTTTTGCAAACAGTAACAGAAGTTAATGAATCTCAAATAGCGATTCTCTAATGAGATATATGGCAAACATAAATTAGACTATTTTGTCCATTCACTGCATTGAAAGGATGAAAGAGGACTTAAATCCCTTTTGTCATAGTCAATGGAGATTAAAAATAATCTTTAAAAGAGAATCAGAGTCTACATATACAATTGGAAGCAACATAAAATAGGATCTGGATTGTCAGCTGGTGTAAATCACTGCTGTTTCACTGAAGCTAACAAAGTTAAATTAATTTACACCAGTTACGCAGCTGGGCCTTTGAAATCTGGACTGTTTGACAGAGATACACTATCGAACATTGTCTTGGGCACAAGTAAGAATGACAAATTAGCATCAGAGTCCAGCACAGCAGCTTTTAAACTTGGAGGACTTCTGTATGACAAGATAAGAATGAAGCAGTAATAGAGATTGCTTCATACTGGATAGAAGAAAAGGCTGATACAATCTGGATACTCAGCTCAAGAGAACATCAGTTGCATAGAATGTGGGGTTTTTGTGATGAACACGTGGCCTAGGAACTGACACACACACTCATTTTTGCTAATAGCAAAAGTTAAAATTGAAAAAACCTATTTTATTTCTTTTAGATTTTCACATTAGTTCGTATTCTTGTGAGAAGCTTAGAGAAATTAGTACATAATCTAAATTATTTTGAAACATCAGACTTAAATTGCTTATCAACTGCATGCATTTCTTGGTTTTAGAAAATTACTCTTCATTGAATTCATTACTCTTTATACTCTTGCATTGAAGAGTTCATACTAGTCATGTGAAAACAAAGGAGAAAATAATCAGAATCTTTGTGCAGAATCTATCCTGCAACAGCGACTGGGCATGTTGATGCAAACAGCTGGCTGAACTTTGTTTCATTTTGGCAAATGTATTGTTCTAGAAAGTTTGCAGTCCTATTTCCTCTTTCTTTCCAAAGGTCTCCAATTTCTGTCATGTTTCTTTCTTTTGAGGAGGGGAATTGGCTGATACAGAAAGGAAAAATATAGAGCATCTCTGCCTTGTATTTTTCTCCAGTAGGTAGTTGCAGGGCATGCTATTCTGCTGGAGATTTTTGTTTGTTTGTTTGTTTTGCAGGAAGTGATGCACGCCCTAAGACAGACTTGGCACACAAGTTGCTTTGTCTGTGCTGCTTGTAAGATGCCGTTTGGGAATAGCCTCTTTCACATGGAGGATGGGGAACCTTATTGTGAGAAAGGTACAGCGAACCGGACAGTTCTGCTCAGTAATTGTGTGCTTCCTATTGTATGGAAGCAAAGCAAGAATAAATCAGCTGATGAACAAAATTAAATCAGTTACCCATCCAGCATGGATTTTGTTTCCACTCTCTGCATATACAAGTGTTTCCCTCTCTGTATTTTTCTCCACTTTATATGATTGACTAGCAGAGAGCTGGTCTCTTCCTCTGTGTCCCAGAATGCCTTTACCTCATTTCTCTCCCTTATGTATTACAATACTTACCTGCCATTTCTCTCCCTAGACATTTTTTGCCCACCCTCTTCCCTTCCCTGGCAGATTCTGCTCACTAGAAATCTACATGTTATGGAGTGAAAAATTCTTCTTCTAGGTTTCTGGTAGGGCTTTTATACAGTATGTGTGGGTGGCCGCCCACATTATCTCTACTAAGTTGCTTGAATTATCACCTCTCATACTGCTACCTCACCCTAAAACTGATCAACCAACATATATGAAAAAATAGCTCAGCTCAGATGTGCAACACATGGTAGTGCAGATTTTGTTTTCTGAGTGCTGCAATGAATGAACTGCTTCTTGCCAACTAAGAAAGGAAACGGCCAGTTTTTCCCAAAATATGGAAAGCGTAATATGGTTTAATAAATGGTGGTTGCTATGCAAATGAGTTGCCTGACATGGTCAGGAGGCAGGTTAAGGTTTAAGTGGTAGTCCCTCTGTAAGACTCGCCTTGTCCATTTAATGAGCTTCTGGTCTACTTTTCTCTGGAGATTTCTTCCTTATGGTTCCACAAATCAAATTTTAAAAATAAAAAATCAGGGTAAAAATCACTAAGAATCTTCTTAGTGAAGAATGAAAACCATAAAGCATGACTGACTTGGCACCTACCTTTTAAAATTGGAAGTTTTGCCATAACCTCTAATGACTCACACAAATTCCATATAACTTCAGAATTTCTGCTAATCTTTTCCAATGTCAAGTCTTTCTAAATTGCACTTGATAATCAAAGTAAAGATGTATTAACCAGCCAGTATGGGGTTTCCATAATATTCGCTCTTAATGCAGACAGAACATAAATCCAGTCACGGAAACTTAAATGATGTTTTAAAATCCACCCTTAAGGTAACACTCACTGGCCATTAGATTGTGTTTTTTATGGCCATATTTGTCCTTATGAATAGCTTCTACACACATTAAAGCTAATTTAAAACTAATGTGAGAAACAAAAGTTCAAATTTCATGAATTTTTTTGTTTGTTTTCTGTGTTTGTAATGACAACTGTTGTGCTGCTGTGGGGTTTTGCAGGAGTTTGTATTCAAATAATGGAAAGACAATAAACAAATTTCAGTATGAGTGTTTCAGTGAATGTAGTAGGAAACAGCAAAAACAATCCAAAAATTCACCTTCAGGAAACTTTCTATTTCTCTTGGTTTTAACATAATTATGTTAAGAGTTTGTTCTAAGTTTGCTTTTTGTTTTATTTTAGATTATATTGCTTTGTTCAGCACAAAATGCCATGGCTGTGATTATCCTGTTGAAGCTGGAGATAAATTCATTGAAGCTCTTGGACATACTTGGCATGATACCTGCTTCATTTGTGCTGTAGGTTCTATACCAAATACTATCTCCTTTCTTTATGCTCATAAATTGTGAAGTAGCATCAGAAAACCTGAAAGCAGGAATGACTAACATGTGCTTAAGGATGCAGAGGGATTGAATTTCACTAGAATTATTAAATTTGAACCATCACAAGTGAGTGCTTTCTAATAAAGCATTCAGTTTTAGAGTACATACAGTAATACATATCACTATTGCTGTTATTCTTTCCAATGTTTACCAAATAAAGATAAAGCAGGATTTAAAATAAATTAACACCGTACTGAACAGTATAGCCATAATCTTACTTACAAAGCGGTGCCGTTTGCATTTCCATGCAGAATGCTTGTTGAAACTTGCAAAAAGGAGTCTGTTTAGAGAGAATGAATAGTAATTAGCATAGAAGTTGGTCAAACTCATCAATCTGTGGTGTGTATACAGCTATATACTGTGGCCATATTCCCACACTCTGCACACAAAGTAGTAAAATCCATATGACAAAGAGTACTATTCATATGGTTCTAATACAGCTGTGTTGCTCTACAACATATTATTCCTAAGGTAATAATATCTAGAACCTCTAATTAGCTAAAAATAGTATGTTTGCCACACCAAAAATGACAGTGACAATTTCTAATGTTTGTTAACTCTAAAATTTAGGTTGAAGAGCATGAAGTATAGAAATGTTTATAAATATCTAAAGCTAAACTAGCTACTGGTCTTTCAAGGGTACACGGAAGCGAGTGACACACAAATACCCTGTGAAAATTGAAGTCTTTTTGAAACTCTAACAGAAAGGAATACTAAGACGGCGAGTTTCCTTCACAAACTAACAGCTATTAGTGCCTTATAAAAGATACTTTCTCTGAATATTTCATGTTCTTTTTTGCTTGTTCATTTAACTGTATTCTTATGTATTTATTTAAATTAGCAACCCAATTTTCTGTGGAGGTGCTAGTTTTGTTAATGCAGTTCTCACAGCATTTTTTGTTAGGAGCTAACTTTCTTTCAGTGGGTTAAGTCAAAGGCAAATAAACACACGACTCAATGTCTAATATGCTATCTGAATATCCTTTCACGTGATTTTCCTCCCGCTTGCAGTAGCATATCACTGATGTTATCACTCACTGGTCTTAAGCCTGCTATAAGCATTAGGGACAACAGTTATTGTTTTTCCTAGATTCCGATGTGTTGACTTCCTTAAGCGGTTCTAGTCAACTGTGACCTTGCAAGTGGTGGTGCTACCCTGTGTAGGTATCTGTAGAATTTCAGGGCAGTTTAAGCTGATCTAAACTTGGGCTTCCCTGCCTTGGCCATGAGCTCCTACATGCATCCTTCCCTGCCTTGGCCATGAGCTCCTACATGCTTTGTTACGTCAACATTGGCACTTATGCAGCCAGCCAGACAACCCTCTTACGGGTTGAAGAATAACCTGGTAAGAATAAGTAATTAATTTTCAATGATATCGGCTGTCTGAATGACTCAATCAAATAAGCACTTGTACCAAGACAAAGTAATAATAGGAACGAGTATCTAAAAGTATCCTGGGGCCATGGCACCTAAACCAGAACTTTTATAAAATCATATGTGACAGGATAAAGTCTGAGCTAGCTGCATGTGCTTGTGTGTGCCACTATCCTTAGATAGTCTCCACAAGCACTGCTGGGACATGCCGAAGCTTCCTAGGGGATCAGGTACCCTGACTTCATTATAATAGAAACTAGTGAACTACAAATAGTGAACTAGAGGAGACCTGATGCAAGCCAGAGCCTAACCTCAACGTGAAGTAGGAAATGCACTTTGATCCAGGAAATCAGATGTGCTTCTGCCAAAGAAATGTGTGGGCAGAAGAGGGCTACAGTTTAAATTGATAATCATGTCTTTCTCTCTCTCTCTTTTTTTTTTAAATGATTCCTGATTGTATTTATTATTAATTCTAGGTATGCCATGTGAATTTGGAAGGTCAGCCGTTCTACTCCAAGAAGGATAAGCCACTATGCAAGAAGCATGCCCATGCCATCAATATTTAAAAGAAGAGTTGATAGTCAGTAACGCTAGGGAAAAACAGATGAATAACTGGGCAATTATAAAGTTGATAAACATGGCTAGCATTTCTCCTGGTAAAAGCTAGAAAGTTGATACTTCTGAAGTTTAAGTTTAACCTCATTCTTAAATGCAGAACATGCTTTTGCAAAGTTCATACAAAAACTTACCAAATGAACTAGTCCATTTTTAGAGCAACAGTTGGGGAAAATATTGAAATTAAGTAAAAACTGTAATATAAAAAGTAATGCGCAAATACAATTTCAAATTAACTACCCTCAGCAGTTTTACTGCTTAGACCACACACTAGTGTTTAAAAACAACTGGAAAAGTCCTTTTGTAATAAGTCATTTTCTTTCATAACAAGAATGAGCAAGTGCCACATGTACAATAATCTGTAGAACGAAAGGCCATAGCTTTCAAAGGGAAATAAATAGATTAGCGTTTCCTAAGGGAAATAAATAGATTAGGGTTTCTTCTATGAAAAGTGAGTGCTATTCCATTATATTGTGGTGCTACCTCATAGCATCAAACATTTTAGATTCTTTCCAAGTAAGAAGTCTGCCTTGAATCCATATGTAGCTGGGAAGCCTAGGAGACAATCTGTAACTTGGTTTGAAAATAAAGTGGAAACAGAATAATGCCTTCCATAGCCCAGTAAGATTGAGAAAAGCACATTGGGTCAACCTTGCTAGTGCACTTGGTTTATATGTGCACAGTAGATTAGTTCACTTTCAAATTATAATGGAAAAGGACAACTGGCTTTCTCCAAATTGCTCTTAAATTGAATGGAACAGAGCTGGCTGGAAAGGCCAGCTTTTAATTTGAAACCGGTTTTCCTTTCCTCGTATGGAACAAAAAAATACTCAAAGCGCTTTGGTTTCTAATTCTCATTGATACCAGTGGGAGGTAGGAATCTACATTTGGATCTTCACATTGATGAACACAGAAGACACACATCATCTAGCACAGCTAGGAAGTGGGAGATAGCTTGCAAAAGTTCCCTACTTTATCCCACATAGTTAGGAAAAGAGCATCTTTTTTTTTAATCTATAGTAAATTAACATCAATTTAAAAATTCATAAGGAACAAAAAAATACTCAAAGCGCTTTGGTTTCTAATTCTCATTGATACCAGTGGGAGGTAGGAATCTACATTTGGATCTTCACATTGATGAACACAGAAGACACACATCATCTAGCACAGCTAGGAAGTGGGAGATAGCTTGCAAAAGTTCCCTACTTTATCCCACATAGTTAGGAAAAGAGCATCTTTTTTTTTAATCTATAGTAAATTAACATCAATTTAAAAATTCATAAGGCAGCATAACACCACAGGCACATATTTATTACTTTTGTTAGTTTAAATGCAACACATCCTGAACTGTAGTAGTATTTGCCATTGTAAAACAGTTGATAGGCTCTGACAATTAGGATAACCATGCAGTCATCTTTTTTAATATTTTAAGAACAACTTTCAAGTTGTTCAAACAGTTATTTGTAAAATGTTGGGTGTTTGTTTTTTTTTTTTCAAAACAGCAATACTTGCAGTACTGATAATACTTTTGAATTTTTAATTTTAAATATCAATGACTTTTGTATTGGTGACAGCAGTTCTGTCTGATACAAAATAGAGTTAAAATGGAAAGTCTGATCACTATTCAAGTTTTATTAATTTGTTTAAGCGAGAATTATGATCTGTGTGTTGACAGCATGCAGTACAGACAGTTTTGAATTAGTATTTCTGAGGCTGCGGATGCATTCTGTGGGCCACATTCTGGTGCCATCTGCACCCTATTTTACCTTGTGTTTTAGGTAAAAAGACCTTACATAGCATTGTCTGCCTTTTTCCTCCTATGGGTAGAAAATTGATGTGTCTTTTCAGAGATTAAAAACTACCCAAAGCTTGGGGGAGGAATAAAAGTAATTTGGAGTTCTGAAATGAGAGTTAAGTTAGCTGCAGGCAGTCCGCATCTTGGACAAAAATAACAACCTGAACTGCCTTTGGCAGTTTTGACAGGTATGACCTGTATTTATTCAGTTAGGTACCTTAGTTCTTGCTGATCTTAGCAGTGATCTGATCTGAGTTCTACAGGGTCAGACTTTTGTATGCATGAATTATTCTAAAACACTAGTACATTATATGCAAAGCCTTTTTTTTCTATAGCAAACAAATTTTCTGTTTTCAGTCAGTGCTGGGCTGGTGTGAATATGGTTCCATTGATTACAAAATCCAAAGATCTGGCTCATATTATTCTCTAGAGGAAAAAATTGTAATCATGGAGGTTAAATATTTTTTCACTCATATTTGACTTCATTCATAACAGTGAGACAATTCTAGATTTCCTTTTAATTTTTGAATGTCATTCAACAAAATGGTGTTCATTATTCTCTGTTATTTAAGAGAATTCATATCAATGTATTATGTACTAAGACTGCATTGAAGATATTCTTTAGGCAGATTTCTGTGCTACCCACTGACTGGGACTGGTCTCTTACTGTCAACGTCAAATCAAGGAGTCAGACTCCTTGGGAGGACACAAAATGCTAGGGCTTGTGATGCCTCAGGAGAATGTCATGAGGTCTTTCACCTCTACTCTGCATATGTGTATATATGTGTGTGTCTCACTTTCCACCTTCCCCCTCAGTGTCCCTAAAAGCTCCCTCTTCCCTGGCAGCGTGATGAATAAAGCATTTTAAATGGCCAGAGATGGAAGGCAGGGGTACAGGCTGTGAGGAGATGGTGGTAGGCAGCATGGCTGGGGCTGTCTCTTCTTCACATTCACAGGGGAGCCCAGATTGCCAGCTGCAGCGGCCCAGGTCAGCCTGTGAGTTGCTGGGACGGACAAGGGGAAGGAGGCCTGGATCAGAGAAGGGAGAGCACCAGTGGCAGCCAAATGTAGGGGCTCTGGGGGCCTCTGGTTGAGTGTGAAAAGATGAGGCATTGAGGAAATGGGAAACCCTTTCTGAAGCTGGGGTTGGAGGAGGGGTAATAGCTAGTTACCTAGGGCCAGTTTCCCTAAGTTGATATGTTAGATAGTTGGGGTGGGGCAGGGGGAGGAAGGGGGGGAATAGCCAGGATGACTCACTACAGTCAGGGAAAGGGCTTGAAGCAAGAAATTAGGGTGCAAGTAGCTCACAATAGTCAGAGGGATAATTTGAATAGAAGGGGTGAGCAAAGGGTACACAGGATCCAATCTAGTAAATTTGAAGTCAGTTCTGCAGAAAGGTGAATGGAATGTATGTGAGCATAGCTGAGCTAGCTTGTGGGGCGGCAACAGTGAACATGCAGCAGCACAGACTTCACTGGGAGCCGTACCAACCTGAGAGAGTCTTGGAAATTTCCTTGGACAGATAACCTGCACTGTAACACATGCCCTGACTCCAGCTGGTGTCTGAGCAAGTGAGATTGAAGCTAGTTTACATATGGCTATATGAGGTACAGTGATATCTCTGAATGAAGATCAGAGATACCCTGAGGATTATCATGTAATAAATTTCCTGTTTTGACTTGTGCTGCTTCATAATGTGGTCCAAAAATAGGGAATCCACTTACCCGCCCTTGATATCTATATTAAGATATAATTTTTGCACATATCTGAACCAGAAATTTGTGAATAATAATGTAGTATTTTAACATTCACAGGGGTAGAATACCACATAACTGCTGATACTCTTCTGCCACATGTCACCTTTGTGATATGGAAGGGGGAAAGATGCATAGATATATATGTATAATTCAGAATAGGGCCTTTCAACTATCACTGAACATAAACGCTGTACAAAAATATGCAAGATGAATAATGTGTACTTGTTTATGTTTTATGTCTTGTAATAGATGCCTGGGACAAATCCTAAGTTCCTCTAAATATTTCTTTTCATTCTAATTAACGTGGGGTTTTACATAATAAAACAAAGATACTGCACCTCTGAATGATCAAATAAAAAGACTAGTCCTTTATCTAATTAATAACTTCAATATCTAATTATTCAATAATTTTTCAAAGGCTTCAGAAATGATCTTGTTTCTTTTTCACTTTTTCTGTTCTTTTTGCAGAACAGAGTAAATAAAATGTTTCCAAAGAAGACTGCTTTTATTATCTGGAAAAAAACCCACTGTTATGACTTCTTTTTTTCAAAGTTAGTTTTTACTATATTGGATTTACACATTTCTAAAATCAATTCAAAAACAGGAAAAATATTCTATTTTGGTCCTTCGGTGGTCAGTACTTTGGGTGAAATGTTTTGTTAGAGATTATTCGTATTTATGTTTAATAATGTCAATGTCCACAGAACTGAACACACTCATTAGTGTCTAATGCTGGGCACGCTAATATTTGTTTGCAATATTCGTCTCCTGGTAGCAAATATTAATTTGTTTAGTATTTATAAACATTAGAATTTGAAACTGAGTGATTTCTTGCCTGCAGTGATCATATTAGAAGTCTAGGTTTTATAACATATTGACATGTTGACTTGATGCCACAAGTGCTCTTGCTTTTAGATATATATTTTTTCCTAAGTTCCTAGTTCTTTCAGAAACAGAATGTAGTGTGGTTTATGAGGTGTGAGTAACTACCTTGCATGGATTATCTGTGCCAACATGAGTTAAACAGTCTAGTAATAAAAGCAATGTACAAATACAGTTAATGCTTTATGATTTGGGCATATTTATTAATATGGCATGTGAACAGCTGACAGCTTCAGCCATGCAATACTGATGAGAAAGCATACACAAGCTTGTACTCTATACTTCAGACCTGAAAATAAAAATTAAAAGCATTGGTTTCCACTTTATTGTATATCAATCTTGAATGTTTTATTAACCAAATAACGTTGTTTTAAACAAACAAATGTTAGTATGCTTAAAAGACGTATACTAACAGTACATGTTGCAACTTAGCAAGACTTGTATAGTCACAGACCTTATTGTGTCAACAAATACTGTTTATAGTAACTTTATAAGGAATGAGTAAATTCTGTCTTCGGTTACATCGATGCATCTGAGAACAAAGTTTGATTGCATAAATTCAGGTGGGTGTTCTTCCATTTCTTAGTAGAAGTGACTTTAAATAATATTAAAAATTTTTTAAACATTCTCATTGAACTCTAGTGCCAAGAAATACTTCCAAATGAAAGGATATCTTCATATAACAGTGTGGCTTATGAAAACAGCCATTTTGTGCATTCCTAATCCACCCCCCTCAGGAATGCAGGATTTTTAAAGATACAACTAATTATATTAAACCTAATTAAGAAGTTAAGATAAATTGACAGGCTTGGCTTTAGCTGGCATTACAAAGTACAGCATCAGGAATCACAACTTTGTGCACTTTGATTTTATTTTACAGCCCTAATTTCTGTTTACAATGTGCAATAAGGGAAAACGCAATTCAAAAGAATGAACAGAACATATGACATTTTCTGACAGTTCAAAATTGCTGTTGTGCAGACTGTCTGTTCTGGCCTTTAACCTATGCACAAGACAGTGGTTCCTAAACTGTGCACTGTGATCTCTGGAGAGTTCAGCTGTTGGAAGTAGAAGCAACAGAGGCACAAGCATAGCACTGTGCCAGCTATTAGGGTGCAAAAAACGAACAGAGCAAAGGTCATAACAAAAGGGCATGGTGCAAAATAGCCTGACGAGTGGTGAATTAAGAGATTCTTCTTAGAAAAGAGACTATGATTTGCTCTTAAGAAAATGGTGATTTCAAAACTATAGGCTTTGGCATTGTTCCTTCCCCCACCCCTCCCCAATCCTGAATCTTAAATTCAGCCAGTTTCTGTTGATTAAGAAAGGAAGGAATGTGTGAATGAGATTGCTGAAACCATTATTGAATACACAATGAAATGCTTTGTTCTCCCAGCCAAATCAGAGCGTTAAGGATGAGATTCAGATTATATTCAGGCACAAATTCTGTGCTGTATGCCTATAAAACATGCCCTTAGATAGCTGTTAAAAACAGTTACTCCTCCTCTTAGGAAGATTACATCAAAAGAAAACAGTAACAAATGTGCGTTGTACTAATAAGGACTGTCAGACTGAGTCACAAGACTTTTCTATGTAAGAAGGACAAGCAGAACATTTTTTTTTTTTTTTTTAACAAAGCTAAACTTCGGAACAAAAAGTTTTTTCTTTAAAAGTTGCTAGATTTTAACTGTTAGATAATAATTGGTATGTATAATGTATCATTAATAAATCTACCTGAACTACAAAAGTATTTTCTAATCTTACTACTTCAGAATTCCGATTATTTTCATTAATGATGAAGATGTTATGGAAATTCTTCTGCTTCCACTTGGTTTTACTATGTGTAGTGTTGCAGAGAAAGAGTTGAGGTCTTTCTGAAATGTAATTAATGATATCTTTTTCTTTTAATTAGAAGTTATAGATAAAAAACCAACTTTGAATTGAATAAATGTGATGGTTCTTCCAGTGCTTGTGGAATGAATACTGCTTGCTACAAGCAAGCTAGGAAACTTCCTGTTCATCTAGAATGTTTTATTCTTCTGGTGCATTTAAGAGGATGTTTTGGGTTCTTGGGAACCTTAATAAGTATCTATAGCCATAATTAAGGATCTCATTTCAGAACAAAAGAATGATTTACAGAATTTTAATTCTTTTAAAATCTAATGGTATGTAGACTGGAACATAATGCTGGGATAAAGGTTTAGTTAGATTTAAAGAAATCTTAATGTCGATAAATGCAAGCATTCCTTATGCATGTATGGCACATGTATGTGTATTAAAATACTCAGTACCAATGCTCTGATTTCCTTTAAGTAGATGTGTTTCATACCTGCAGTATTTGAGCCTAAATTGTTGTAATATACATAACTTTACATAATATACATAACTTTACTATACATAACATGATAATCATGCATTAGACTGATTGCATGTAGAGACCAAGTTTTTGTTATCAGTTTGGTGTATGTGCTTTATGAGGTAACATCTCTAGGCTCCTGATAGCATAGGAAATGTGGGAGCAGAAAGAAGGGCACACTTGCCAAAATCAGGCTTTATCTAAAAAACATGAATTCAGGAATTTATATTTATGCATTATAAACAAAGACCAAATATATTCCTTCACAACCAAATGTTCTTCTGCAGTACCCAATGCCACTGCTAGGCCTGTATGTTCCCTGAGCCATTTTCTTTTTCTTCCTGGAACCTTTTTCCTGTACTGATTCTGAGACATCATAAATTTCCTATGATGTCTGCACATGTGGAAGTCTGACCAAAGTTACTGTTACACATGCTTGTAAGCTGTGTAACAATGTGAGGTAGAAAGTAATATAATGTGCTGTGCTGATAGTGTGAGTGTATCCAGCCAGCCTACTGCATCCTGGAAATACCAGCTTTACTGAGATTTATTGTGCACACACAATATATATGACACTAATTGGAAGTTTCTGCTTTACTGCATGTATGCTACACAGCATCTATGCTACACTGCACATACTTCTGGCCAAAAAATCCTTGCAAGAAATGTGATAGTGCTAGCCAGAGAGATTCAGGTTCTAGCTATCACATCAAATTTAGCATAACTGAATCTAAACTGTGTTGTTATGAAATAATGACAGAGCATACTTAGCCTTTGAGCCTATTCCCAGTGCCAGCTGCTGCAGCAAAAGGAGAATAGGGCTGTATTTTATGCAGATGATGATTGTCAGCCATCTGTATTATGTAAACCAGTTTCTGGAATAGCAGCTTTTCTGAGTTGCCATTCTTCTGTTACTTCGATGTGACACCAACTAGACTGAATTCAAACTTGCAAAGATCATTTGGCAGAATTTATCTGTGCTCACACTTAAGTATTCCACATTTCCCCCATGTCTCTTACTTAGCTTTGTGTTACTCATAATGGATTGGAAACAATCTACTGGTGGTAATTACACCTATGCACACAACCAGGGACTTTGAGGTTAAGAAGAGTATCCCAAGAGATTAAATTCTTAGTAGCAAATACGTAACATATTATCCAATTTTTATACACTTACCTGGCTAGTGGTTGTTGGAGGCTTCATTGATTTCCTAAGTTGCTCTCTGTTCAGTAGTTCTCTAAAAGGAAAGAGTCAGTGTTACTAGAAAGTAGGTATTAAAAGCTGGGGACAGTATATATCCTTAAGGTCCAGATTTGCACTATTTAGAAGAAACTCAACCAGTTTTTGCTGCTATGTGAGTCTCACCAAAAAAAATAAAGAATGCATAACAGAGAAATGCTGGGCTGTTACTACTCCTCCCTAACTCTGGGTAAGAAGCCTCATCACTTTCCAGTTTAGGGAAATTCACTGGCACGGAAAGGTATAAATTACATCTCTGTATGCCAGCTTCAGAGAACCTGGCCACAAATACTTAAGCTGGGAAGATTTTGTTCATTCCTTTAAAGGGCAGCAACAAAGTTTTCTGCTTTCTCTGATCTCATAACACACAAACAAATTAATACAACAATCTTTAAGTCAAAGGATAATTAAGTGAATGTTTATTCATTATTACGTGCAACTGCTTAAAAGTGAACAATTGCTATCAAACAGGGCACATGTGAAAGGAGTAAAATGAGATAAACATGTAGGAGAGTGAAAATGCAAAGAAAAAGTAGCTTTTAGCATAGCAATTAACCACCCAAGCTACCCTTCCTTTATTCATCGCAGGATAATTCATTGTAACTGAATTAATGGTGAAACATTCAGTAATAGGCTTCAGTAAGGAAATAGGAGCAGTGTATCAGGATATCCTTTTTCCGCCCCAGAGTACCAATACTTTCAATTTTATATACAACGGAAGTAATTAATTCTAACACAAAGAAGCACAGCTGTATTTCCTGATGGTCACACATGCAATAGCTACTATTGTTTAGCATTTTGAGTATGTACACTGAAAACTATTCAACTGCTTTGAACATTTGATATTTTGGGGGATTTAATTTCTATTAGTAGCTTTTGAATTTACAGTGGAATTTTAATATGCTATTATCTTAGATCCAATCCTGCATCCCTAATCAGGTAATTTTTTGCTGATGCCAGTGGGAGTTTAAACTGAATTATGTATAGCTGCCAAATCCGGAGATCTGCAGACACAGGCCAATTTCTCATTGGAAGCAAAGGAAGTTATAGACTATTTGTCAGGATTTGCTTTCAGTTCTATGTGTTTCTTTAATTTGTTCAAGTTTCAGTTCTAGTAGGTATTCAAGTATCTCACACACTAAGGGAGAAAGCTTTATTGCTATGCTTTTAGCTTCATTACCTATTTTCAGACATGTTAGCTGACTGCTGTGACTGATACACAAGCATATCCTTTTCTTATTATTCATTTAGTAGACATTTATTATTTTGGTTTTGCTAGAATATGAAAAAAAAGAGAATGACAGTATTTTGCTGCATTTGTTCTTATTTAACAGCTACACGTTCGTGGTTAAAAGTATGTTTAGACTGAGAAAAAACTAAGGATTTAATTATTGGAAATTAATTGGTTAATTTGTTTTGTATAAGGATTCACATTTGTTTCATTCTAACAAGCTTGAAAGAACATAGCATTTTCAGTCTCATAAATGTCCATCTTTGTAGATCTCTACACTACCCACTACAGCTGCCAGAAACACATCCACTTAAATCCACGCCTCTTGAGGACAAAGCTGTCAGACATACCAAGGCAGAAATTTGCTGTATTGAAAAGAATTCTACTTGTTTAACAGCAGGTTTATAAAACATTTCCTCTTTCAGCATTGGTTCACTTTCTGTTGCTGAAAAGGATCATTATCAAGAAGCAAATTTTTTGTTACAAAAGCTTGAGGGGATGAAGCCTCAGCATCAATAGCAGAAATACTAATACAATGTGGTTTTGGATCGAAGGAATATTCAAACTCGTAAAAGAAACTAACAAATACCTTTTACAATAAAAGGTGGAGGAACACAAACATATCTTAGATATAACTATTCTCAGAGAGAAGCTAATAATTAAAACTTCCTTGTAGATCATTTAGCACTGCAGACCGATAGTTAATTCCTAATATAAATTTTAAAATCAGCACTAGAGTCTAAATCTAAATAATTAATCTTCTCAGAGGAAACGAAGACTTTCAAGATTTTATTCGCATGCATCTAGGGAAAATCATATTACTAATTCTCCAAACAAACTGATATGAGTGAAGCACCCAGGTGTAGCCTCTGCTGAGCCTCCAAATATTTCCTTTTTCTGTGTTAGACTTATGAAGATCTGACTACCTGACATTGGCTTTAAGAAAAACAAAATAATTTTAAATGTTTCTTTGTATTCATAAGGAGACTTGTCTCAAGGTTTATTATGGCCTGGTGAAAAGACTGCAATATGGCTTTTGTACCTGGCAATCCATAAAAACAGAAACATATAGCTCAACTAGGCATAGAAGAAGAAACAGGAAAAGCAACAGAAAGTTTGGTTCTTGACTGGCAAAATGTGTTCTACATCACTTGTCATATCAGGCAAAGTGGTCGCATTACTACAGCCCTTTGCAAGATGCAATTGAGTTCCCTGCTGCACAGCTCAATAAGGAATCAGTTCACATCCTGCAGCAGCTGCCTAAGGCATATGACAGGAATAGCCATTAGGTTCTCCTTCCTCCCTGTCCACCTGCACAAGGCTGAAGAAGAATCTGGTCTGCAGAAACCCAGAAGTAACCCCGAAACACACCAAGTGCTTAAGCTGTGGGAAGAGTTTCCTGTTTCCTTGTGCCTGCGCTCTGCACATGGAGCTGTTTGGAGTGGCTCTCCAGTGCTCTCCAGTGCTGCCCTGTGCTCAGTTCCACATCACGCTTATTGGACTGAAGGTTGGCCAGGGCTTACAGGGCTGATGAATACTTTTGCCTTTTTACTATCAGTGCTTCACTAGCAGAAATTTTTAAAAAACACCTTTCTTCACATATTTGATTCTGTCTTGTTGAATTAATTATGTTTACCTTTAAAACACTTAATATCCATGACATTTCTAAGTGACAGAGAACTCAATACATTTATAATCAAAAGAATGTGATTTGAAGTAAAATAATAAAATAATTCTGAAAAAAAAAGACAAAGCCAAATTCATGTCATTTTAAGTGAAAAAATTGTGTCCCTGGCTGAAGGGCAATATTTTTTTAATATGTAACATGCAATGTTTATTTTGGTAACAGTAACAGAGAAGTACTCATCTAATTGCAAACAGTTTTCAAAAATATATTTGTATCACAGATTTAAGACATATGAATTCCAGACACTGAAGGGAAGAAGGATCTACAAAGATCAAAGTCCTATTACATGGATGGCCTTCTCCCTACATATACCTCTTTGCTCTAAGAGATCTTTTGATATTTAAGATTTGCAGTTCCCAAGCGATTCCAAGAACTAATAAGAAATTCCTGGAGAGGAAATGACAAAGAAAGCAGCTGGAAGACTATCCAATTAATGATTTAACTTTTTTAAATACAGCTCTCTTCATCATGACTGTCAGTCTTGAACTGCTTCTTCCATATTTCATGTTAGACTTCTACATCCCATCCTGGCCAAATGTCCAATGAACATGTTTATTTTCAGAGTACTGTGATTTGAGTGTTGCTCAACTAAAAAAATAAATACCTCATGGTACCAAAACCTGATGAGTCTGAGTTTTTGCAGATTCCTAAAATGTTCACCAGGTGAGATGTCTGTTACTGTTAACCAGCTCACGGTAACCCTCTGTCTTTCTGAGTGCCTATCACCTAAAGCGTTCATCTTCTGGTTTAAATAGATATCTATCTCTACCTATCCCACAAGGTAAACAAAGCAAAACAACTCAGATTTGACTCTTTGTGGTTTACTTGACAAAAGTCTTAGGTTGAATTTCCACAGTTAATTTCAGTTGAGGAAAATACAATTGGTTTCTTCAGGCAGTGAGTAAAGAAAAACTCTTCCACCATCAGGTTGAACATCTCACATGTCAAGAATGGTCAGCAATCCCCTCCTCCCACACAGGCCACTGTACAATTGTAAATAAGGAATTTTAGTCTACTCACATTGTTTTCATACTTCTGTTGTAAATCTGTATGTTTCAAAAATGACGATTTATACCTGTATGAAATTGGAAACATATTGTCAGTACTGCACTGTTTTGAAAGACACCAGTACTTCCCATGTGATGTTTCATCAGACATTCATCACAATCTAAATATTTTTAAGTTTGTTATGATTCATCATTTTAGATCAAGATTCAGTTCTGTCTCCTGCAGCCCTAATATTTTTAGGATGTAGTTTGCTTTTACTGACTTTATTCTGTGACTGAGACAAGTATTCACACAGTGCTCGTTTATGCGGAGAATAGGCATAGTGGCCATGGCAATGCAAACCTCGTCCTCAGCAACACTATTTCTGACCTGACAGGGATTATCACTTGTTTTATCTTCAGTGCCTGAGTGCCTTGAGAAGTACTAGCTAAAATGGCAATTTCTGCTACGTGCAAATTTACTCACCAGCAATTGGATGAAAGTATTCGATCCATTTCACACAAGGGATCAGATTAATTTCAAGGCTAGTGGTTTTTGCTAAATTCATGCATACTGGATTTAAATCAATATCCAACATCTGAAAAGCACAGGACTGTATTACCACACAGATTATTACTTAAAGAGATGCTAGCTCTAACAGCTTTGGTTCTGGTTGGGAGCACACACACGCATGTTGCATTCTTCTTCCATATTGAGTGTCTATTCTGTTGCTATAATCTGATAGTAGACAGAGTGGAAGAACAGCAGACTCATATTTTCCTTTGAAATTATAAACATAAGCATACAAGTTCTGTATTGCTTGGCATGAAAGCTGTGATTTTGTCTTTCTTGCAGGCTGTCTTTGTTTTGGACACTGACAGATTTTTCTGGATGATGGTCATTGGAAAAAATTTTCTCAAAGTCTAGTAAGACAAGACCTGTATTTTTAAATGCCTATCACCGTAGTACCTGGCCACCTACACTTACTAGGTGTGCCTTTAACTGCCTACACTTTAAAGGAGTCTGTGAAGTTGATAGGTTTGAAATTATACTTGCTCTTTTGTTTTGCTATATAGGGTAGTATGCAGGCTAAGCACTCGCCTAAAGATCCGTGGGCACCACACACATGAATGATATTGCAGAGCCAGTGCTCTCATCCTACCTTCAGAGGTGGCCACTCTGGAGTACACAACATTTACAAGTCCTATCTGATACTAACACACAAAAATGGAGCTAGATTGGAGACGTCAACAAAATAAGAGAGCCAGGGTTTCCCACAGTATATGCACATGTGGCTATTTGGCACCGATAAGCAAGATTGCTTCCCATTTGGTTATTCTCTAGAAACAGTTTATCTGGGCAGGCATCTTGACACTAGCAATTGCTGGTGTGTCCTTAAGGCCTAAAGGGTGTTTTGGTCTGCAGCAATGGGAAATCAAGTAGGTTTATGAGATACATATTATCTTCATTTCCCCCTGCAGTTGGCTTTGCATACAAAGTTATTGACTCAAAATAACCAAGTGACAGGGTAAGTGAAAGGCAAGACCACGTCAACAGCACAACTGCTGCCCCTTTATTGAGTGAAAGACTGAAAACAGCAGCCCAGGTGGGAACTGTGCAATCTCCTCCTCCTCATATGACATACTGTCATTAAAGCTCCTTCTGCGCTGCTGCTGGGAGACCTCACTTGAAGACAGACAGACAAATTATTACTTTGCTAATTTGTCCTAATGATGAAGAGCTTGGAAATGCAATGCAAATCATGGCCTTCAGCAACCTTATCAGTGTGCAAAGCAGCTCCCTGCAGAAGTTATAATGTATTCCAATCTAACTAACTGAGCTTATTCATTTAGAGATACAGGAAATGGAAAAAAGCAAACAAACAATTCTGTCCTTTGCAACAGAATTCTATCCCTCATACAGCACTGCAACATCAGTCTTTTTGGAACTATTTTTCCCAAAGCTAAAAGGCCCGTTTGAGGCCCTCAATTTTCCCTGTGCTGTTCCACCACTGCCTGCTCGTTGCCCACCCCAGCTCACGCACAGGCCCCTTTTTAATTCACATCAAAGCTGCTACGGTAATCCTCCACCCCACCTACTCTGTGAATCCTGGCAGCTTGTCCATTTTCCATGGCGCCAACTCCACCAGCATCTGGATGGAGCTTCCCGCCCGGCAGCCATATTCAGCCTTAGCTGCTTCTCACGTCTCACTCCCTCTTCTTGGCCAGCAGTGCCTCCATGACACCTACTTGGCCATTTTTTGTGCTCACGCCATTCCTGGCCTTTCCTAGAGGAGCTCCTGCACCCTCTTCGCTGGGAAAGCCCTTCTCGGCGGCAGAGTAAGATAACGTCTGGGTCCCGGGGCTGGGGGCGGGTGCCCGAGCGGGGCAAAGAGCCTAGCGACAAGCTCGCTCAGGCGGCGGCTGGCTGCGGCCTGCGCTCCCGCCCGAGGAGGGACTCCGGGGGAGGAAAAGCAGGCCCGGCTAGTTCCTCCCGGCCAACTTTTTTTCCCGGGGTGCCCCGCCAGCCCTCCCGCCCACGGCACGTGTTGATGGAAAGGCGGAGGAGGCGGGCGGGCGCCGCCGGGGGTAGAGAGAGAGGGAGAGCCCGGACGGCGGCCCCCGCCCGACCCTTCTGAGGGGCGCCCGCTCCCGCCCCAACGGTCCCCCCCTCAGCCAACGGCCGAGCCGCGCGCCCCCCTCAGCCAACCGCCGGGAGATCGG
>NW_015090828.1:2646807-2838757 GCF_001431845.1 Calidris pugnax | reverse complement strand
GACGGGCCGGGTGGCCGCCGCGCCGGCGCAGGGGCTCCGGCGGTTTCCTGCGTGGGCAGGGGGGCCGCCGGCACGGCGCTGGCGGGGCCGGACCGCCCGGCAGCCCGCGTCGCCTTCTCTCGCTGTGCGTTCCCTCCTTCCCTCCCTCCCTCCTTCCCTGCCTTCCTCCCCCCGCGTCTGCGCCCCTGGTGTTGTAATGCCGGGCTCGGTGCCGAGCGGCCCCAGCCGGAGCGAGCGGCAGCGCCTGTCGTGGGAAGGGTGCGAGGGATAAGGTGCGTCGCCTTCCTTTTGTGCGAGCTGGAACAAAGCTCTCTGTGCGCCCACTCTCCCGGCCCCTCGCCGGGAAAGGAAAACGCCGTCTGAAGGAATAATGAACCCGAATCGTCTCGCCTACCTTCGCAGTAGAAGGTTGTACTGTTGAGTACCGATTAAGTACGATGTTTTCGTAACTGATTACAAAATCCATTGAAGGGCGTTTAGAAACGTGAATGGCTCTTTACCACCCTTCAGTCGACCACCCTCTTATTTTTTTTTTTTTTTTTTTTTTATTCTTTTTTGTAAAGTTAAGAGTGAATTCAGCAGCAGGGAATGGTCCTAAGTTGTGGTATTTCCATTCAGCAGTCGCCTGTCACTTTGTGTCGAAGGTTGGATGATGATTCTTCCCAGTGTAAATTGATTGCGGTTCTAATTTACATTTTTTTGTTCTCTGTGGACAGGTAATTATTTTTGAGTTCTTTTATCAAGTCAGTGTCCTAGGAATTGTTTCAGGCCTGTTATCTGTAGGAATAGAGAAACTCCTTTTGTAGATGAGGAAGACTTGGCTGAATTGAAAAAGTTGCCCAATTTGTAGTAGAACCTAGCCCTGGCATGAAAAAGTTACATGAGAGCAATTTACATTCGGATACTTTATCAAGTCCATAGCCAGAAATACCCCACGTTGTGGCTTTTGTAGAAGTCTGGATAAAATTCTTGTTGGCAATGTATTTGTCCTTTGTTCTTGTACTTTTATTCCTGTTGTAACTTTTTCTTGGCTTATTGACCCTGTTTCATTTGTTCACTGAACGTGCCTGTATTTTAAATGTATTTTATTTAGCCTGCACACAACCTGGTAGGCTTTGAGTTTTAGTCTGAAATTTTGTGGAGGATCTTCTCGCACAGCTGCAGGATTCAGCTGCCAGTCCTAAGTATGTCCTGCTGGCTTCTCTGTTCCAGGGACAATGAATATATTTGGCTGGATCGGAATTTATTTACTTATTTATTTTTAATTTGTGGAGTAATTTAGGTTTCAAAGGGACCTCTGGATGTTATCTGGTCCATCTCCTGTTTGAATTAGGGGAGAAAGCTTTTGGTATATTGCAAGTGTGAAACAGCATGTAACTAAGAATTCATTGATCAAATACGTGTTTACCGAAACAGTATGTAGCTAGGGCGTAGAATTTCTTAAAGTCATTGTATGGGACCCAAATCCCAATGTTTTTGGCACTGCTCTGGCAAGGTCCTCGCAGTGAGAACTTTGTGATTTGTTATGAGAATTAAAAATACTGAATGTGGTAGAGTGTGTAAATGATCTCTCTGCCTTTTTTGGACACCAGCATTCAGGAATTGAGGATCTAAAGCATAAGTGATGTAACCAAAGTAATTAACTTTATTCTTTATAGTAGTTGGTGTATGTATTAAACTACTTCAAGTCAGGTCTAATAAAATGTTGATCATGTTTGGGATTGAATATGGTGCTTGTTCAGATGTGCAGTAAACAAAGCCTGCTCACTTCTTTCAGAATGGACATGTGTTTGCCATAGATGAGCATTACTGTTGTGTGAAATGTCATGGAGTATTGCATTGCAGAGGGAAAAGGATTGTGAAAAAGCAATAGATATTTTTCTATTTCCTGGAGTCCTGAAAAGCAAGCAATTGATGGGTATTTTTTTTTTTAAGTAAAAAGTTATTTATTACCTTTTTTTTTACTTTTTTCTTGGTTTAAAATTAGGAATTATGATAATGTTTTATTTGTTCTCCAAGAAGCAATATCCAGATTCTGTGGCTATGGAAAAAAATAATGTAGCGAAGGATTTGGCAAATATTCATTAAATTGTGTTTTTATGATGAGAAAATCAGTTCAGGCTATACTTGTATCTTAAAAGACAAAAATGTTTTCAAAATAATGGCATTAAATAACTCTGAATCAATAGAATCTCTCTTAAATTATGGATCAGTCGGTGTAACTATGAACTCTACAGCTTTACAAGGCATAGTAGGACAAAAGCATGTAGATAGGAGGATCTCAGTTCATCCCCTTCACAGAAGGGATCAAAGAACAGGTATTAGTGCTTGCACTAATTTTGGTATTGCTAGGCTTTCCAAGAAAAACAAACCCACCTTCTCCAAAGCCCTTAAAAGCAAACAAACCAAAGAAAAAAAAACCCACCCCTCCTTTTCTTTTTTTGTTCATTGTTGTGGCTAGTAGCTTTTCTGATGAGGACAGTATTTCATTCCAAGAGCAGGTAAAGGTCTGACACATGGAGCTGCAGTAACTTCTTTGATAAATTGCTGTGAAAAGCGTAGATGGATGAATGAGACCAGACAGTACATGGCATGAACTGTGTTACCAATGTTATGTTTCTCCCTTGCTTATGTCAAGCATCAGTTGAAGATCTGTCCTTTCGATCTGGATATCTGGGAAAGTGTCTGGTATTTCTTGGTCCCTCAGTAAAAAAGAGGGCATATCTTCAGTGCCTGGGACTTTGTTCACTTGCCTTATGGTCATCTGTAAATATGTGACGGAAGCAACTCAGTAATTTAAAGATATATTGCGTGAGATTAGTTATATGTGGGTGCGGATGGTGCACTTAGAGCCTTGTTTCACTTACTAATATTCCCAAAATGCAAGACTTGGGGGCGGGCACAGAGTGCATGTGCTTGGTGGCCTGACAGCAAACTTTTGCTGCTGATGATTAGTGGTTCCACTTTTTCCTTTCTCGGACAAAATCTGCAGAACCCTCTGCAGTCGCCCCACCACACTTGTGCTGATGGTCCCTACTCCTGATGTCTCCTGTGCCTTTGGTGATGGTTAGAGCTTTACAGGGATAGCAAGGAATTTCTTTCTGCCTGCTTTTCTTGCAATCCCTTAAAAGTTGCTGTGAAGTCCGTTGAGTGTTTGATATTCTCAGGCATAAAGTAGTTTTAAACATTTTTCAAAATATGGAAAAGTGAAAACAAACATAAACATTACCCTGCTATATTGAGTCCTTGAAAAATAATATGGAGACCGGAATAGGTGATCCTTGAAATTAGGCATAAAGTTGAAATAGTCACCTCATTTGTCTTCATTATACAGAAAGCATTTTAGCGTTCTGAATGCTCTTATGGAGAAGATACATGGAATAGCCCTTTTGTGAGGG
Organism: Calidris pugnax; assembly: GCF_001431845.1. Taxonomy (NCBI): domain Eukaryota; kingdom Metazoa; phylum Chordata; class Aves; order Charadriiformes; family Scolopacidae; genus Calidris; species Calidris pugnax. The sequence goes on along the minus strand of NW_015090828.1, from coordinate 2,835,359 downwards.
ATTCAGTCAAGACACTTCTGCTTTGTACTCTGGGTATGTAGTCCTCAGTAGGTTAAGTTTGATACGGACAAATAGCTGGCCCACTGCTGACCAGGCAGTCAACTAGGGGACAAGCTGCCAACTCGCCAGAATGGTCTTCATTGTGAGTTGGCTTCCCCACACCTCACCAGGTGTGTTTACAGAGCAGATTAGGTGTATTTTATGCCCCCTCTCCTCCAAAAGCAAAACAAAGCAATTATTCTACTAGTCTTCAATATATCTTCGATGCAGATTTTGAAATTCATTGTAATAGGTTTATGACGCTGAAGTGGTTTTGGTCATAGTATAGTTGAAGTATTGCAAAGACCAAGAACTTCATTCACATTGTGGTTAGCAATAAGGTGCATGAGTTTCTGGTTATGACCTCATTGCTTCAGCTGTACGCAAATGGTATGAAAAATATGATCGTTCCATTTCAGATTTATAATCCAGGTAGTTTTATTCCTTGCCGCTTTTCAAATGGGTGTCTCGTAGTGCCTTCCTGCTTCATTTGAATTCTGTGCGTTTCAGTTAAGTTTACCATTTTATAATGATCTAGTTAATAAAATTCAAGGTAAGTATTACAGTAGGAAAAGAAACTCTAGTTCACTCTTGTGATAATATTAATAGATTGTATATGCATGATGACAGGAGAAGCAACAGCAAAGCCTTATTTAAGGTGCTACCACCTCAGAATTTCTGCAGTGACATCTGTTGTTACAGATGGAGCTCTTCCTGCGAGTCGTCAGCAGAGTCTGCTACCCGTACCAAATTCACTGGTGTGTTCATTGCTGGGGAAACACTATCTGAGTAGCATGAAGGGTACGAACTTTGTTTAAATGTTCTAAAAGGTTCTGATAAGACAAAATCTGTATAGTAGTAGTAGTTCATAAGTGTGTACCTGCAGCATCTGGGTGAGTGTTCTGATACTCCTTTTTTCCCCAAAATAGAATTTCCCAAAATAGAGAGGAAAACAGTAGTAGGTTTAAATGTAATTTTAGTATGTGACAAGTTGGCTGTGCTTAAAAAAAAAAAATATTCAATATTACTACCTCAGCTCTGTGGTACTTTAGCTTAATTTGCGTCATATGTTATAACAACAACAGTGCTTTTTTCAAAAATTTGAAATCACATTTTTTTTGGTGTCTCCTCAGATAATTGTTTTACATGGTGGCTTCAGTTAACTATTAGCATAAAACATGGAAGCAACTAGCAGTTCTTTGTGTCTGTATTCCCTCAGTTTGCCATCTTAAAGAGAAAAGTGTCAAAGTGTTTTGGCTCATAAAAATACAAGCAGATGTAGCAGAGATAAGTTGGAGAAATATCAAAGAAAGTCTCAGAAGTTACGTACCACGATACAGACCTGGTTCATGGAAGCAATTTCCTTTTCATAGCTTCAGCTGTTGAAATGGTCTAGATTTGGTTTTCCTTAAGTCTCTTGTCTTTATGGTGTTAATTATTTAACAACTTTTTCTTGATTTGAAAAAAAAAACAACCTGAAAATGTTCATAGGCCTTCAGAATTCCTCTGCAAAAGCCTTATCTCAAACTTTGACTGGAAATCAGTGGGTAGAGCCCAAATGACTTCTGGAGGACCAAAGTTGTCATAGATTTCACTTCTGCAGAGAACTATATTCTGCTCCTGAACACTAAGGAGGTGCAGCCATTCTTCTTAGACTCAACACCCGAAGCATAGACTACTTTCTGTTCAGATTATTGAAGGGATTTTAGCAATAATCAAAATTTTTGGTAGTGGTACTGAATGTTAAGCAGAAATGTCCCTGATAAGAGAGGATACAGGAAGTTTTATTAGGAATTGTATTTGTATAGCTTTAAAGTATTTATTTTAAAATTGTTTTGAAGGTTGTCTTTCTCAGAGACAAAGCAAACAATACATCTCACAGAATGAAAAAGTACTTTTTTGGTTTTCTCTATTGATGTTTTTTCTAATTTTGTCATCTATATTTACTAGTTCATAACCACTTCATCTTTTTTTTGACAATATCCTGTAGAAATTTTTCTGTAGCAGTGTTTTGAGGTGCATGCCATTCATTAAGATTGAAGATTGTGTCCTTCTTCACCCAGGCAAATTATTATTGTGAGATGAAAATTAAAATGAAATCAATAGCTTTTGCAGCCAGTCTGTCACATTTGCTGAGCTGAACCAGTGATCCTAGTAGTGATAATTCTTCTTTAAAACTCATAGTGTGGACTGACGTTTAAGACAGGCATTATTGTATGCCCTACTCTTCTACTTTGAGTAGATGAAAGGAAATTTTTTTGAACAATGCTAACTCAGTTTAAAATATTTTTTAAAATACTTTTGCATTAATGAATTCTTTACTGAAGTAAGTTGACAACCACTGGTACTGGTTTACGTGCTTTGTAAAGCTCTTTTGGTACGTGGTGAGTTAATTTTAGGGTTTTTTTAAGCTTGCAACTATAATCAATTTAATATGACTCTAAAGAAAAAATCAAAACCTGGAACATTGTCCTACTCAGAAGTTAGGGCAGAGGGCTCTGGTGAAGTGTAGAAACTTTCCCATATAGCTGATATTCTTCAGTTTCCTGCTCTTAAAATTTCGTGGAAGGAATGCAGTTAGAGACTCGCCAATTTGGGTTAAACCAGGAACTGCAAAATAAAACCCGACCCAGACGGGACAGTTTTTATTCAAACCCAAGCCTCTGTCGAACTGTCTGTTTTTGTTCCGCCCCTGGCCCTGCTTCACTCCCCCACCTCTCTTCAAATTCACAAGTTTTTAAACGTAGAGATGTTTCTAATTTAGAGAATTATTTTGGCATAATGAACTAAAACAGAAAGGAGGGGACTAAACTGAGGGAGGTCAAAAAACAGATGGAAATAGAAAATCTGAAAACATCTAGTAAAAAAAAAAAATCACCCTTGAAATAATGGAATCTAAATGCTGAAATTATACATCTGCTCAGCAGCTGTGCATTCCTTAGCCAGAGGTTCTGCTGCAGAAATGGCATTAGTCAACTTTTTCTCAAAGTTTCAAGTGCTGTTGTATAATATTTACATCTTTTTGTAATACTTTGGGTAATAGTCTTAGCAACCTGGGACCGGGGGAGAATAGAGGTGGAGGGAAGAGCTGGTGAGCTGACGTAAGGATTTCTTTCTTTGTCCTTTGGCATCTGCAGTGTGTATGGTTGTTCCCTGCAATGAAATTCTATGATTTTCTTTCTTGGTGGTTCTTTATGAGTATCTTTTAATTTCTGCTGACTTAATTTCAGAGATGAGGGTGGTTACAGGAAAAATAACTAAATAAAAATACATTTAATGAGGGTGCACTAGCGACAAAAGAATGTTACAAATGAAGAAACCAGCTTCAAGTGTTTTGCTCCCAACAGTGGCCAGCAGTATTGCTCCAGAGGAAAGCGCAAGACAGTCTGCAGCAGACAACTGTGGAATTACACTGCTCTGTGGAAGCTTCTTCCTACATCCCAATAACTGGGAGCTATTTGAGACTGTAATGCACATTAAATATATTTCAGTATATGTCCACAGCATGTTTTTATACAGTATCTTAAAATGTTTAACTATTTTAGTTAGAAAAGGTTTCTATAAGCTATTAAGCAAGTTTATAAAAATGTGTAATTTTACATTTTCCTTTGTGCTGTTTTTTTATTCTTTATACTGTTTTGAAGATGTTGTGCTCATTGGAGTTACTTGTTGGTACTGAGATTTATGTATGTTAGAGAAGGTCTTTGAGCAGGGGTTGGTTTGAGTTCTGGTGTAAATGGTGATTAAGTTAGTGTAAGAACCTATGATGATTACTGCTCTGTAAAAATTATCAACCAAGGGGACCCTTCCTTCAAGGAATTTTAACCAAAATTATAAAGTTTGAGGTTATAAATGTCACATTTTTCAGAAACATTGAATATAATTTTCAAAGTGTATCTGTTTTTGAAACAAGTAATTGTTTACAGGAAGATAGTTTTTACTATGTGTACTTGGGATAACTGAAGGTTAATTAATTCTCCTTCAGGTTACTTTCAGTGAGAAGAGAAGCTGTGGGTGTGCTGCAAATACAGGTGGTAGGGTCTCCTGAGGCTTTGAAAGAGCAGAACTGGCGCTTGGGGCAGGGTCATGGGTGGGCTTAGGTACCAGGGCATGTGGGCAGAGGAGCAGCAGTGTGGTGTGGAAGGCTTGCTGGGTTTGAGCCCTGGAGCGCAGCAGGAAGGGGATGTGGGTAGAGGTGGGTCTTGTTTTTCACCAAAGTCCTCTTCTAACAGGCTTTCTTACCTGGGGGTAGGAGCAACAGATCTGTGTATCTCCTTTCTCTGTGTATAACTGCATAGCATTTCTTTCCATATCTATCCACGTGTTTCCTTTCCGCAAGTAGTTATCGTTCCATTGTCACTTCCGATTCTTCTCTCTAATGTCTGTGACTGTTGTAGTGTGAAATGAAGTTTCAGGCTATTAAAATGTAGCCAACACAAAGTTTCCCTCTGCACAGACTGCTTACTGCTTCATTTATTTGGATTTGACTCTGTTTGCCATACGTTGTGGGAAAGTCTGGACACAAATAGGAGAAATCAGAGGTGCGTGGCTGCAGTCTTATTGAGATCACAGAGATGTGGTGGGACAGCTGAAGTGCTGCGAGGGCTGGTTATGGGCTCTCCAGGAAGGACAGGCTGGGATGGCAAGGGGCTCAGGGTGTTGTGGGTTGGGTGTTTTTTTTATGAGAGTGCCATAGGAATGCATGAAGCTCTGCCTTTTGAGTGGATGAGGAGTCATTTGAGAGTTTATGGGTCAGGATTAGCTGCAGGTCAGCACGGGTGATGTTGATGGGTGTCTGATAGTCTTCTGCGATGAAATGGTTAGCTCAGTGAATGAGTGGAGAGCAGCAGATATTGTTTGTCTTGACTTCCATGAGGGTTTTGACAGTGTCTCTTATAACATCCCCATCAACAAACTGATGGAGGAACAGGCTAGACAAATGGACAATGAGATAGATTGAAAACTGGATGAACTACCAGGTTCAAAGAGTTACGATCAGCAGCATGAAGTCCAGCTGGAGACTAGTCACTAGCAGTGTACCCCAGGGGTCGATGCTGGGATCCAGTACAGTGAGACATCTTCATAGATGGCCTGGATGATGGAACAGCATACCCTCAGGAAGTATGTAGGTGATACAGAACTGGGAGGAGTGTTTGATAAGCCAGATGGTTGTGCAGTCACTCTGAGGGACGTGGATGGACTGGAGACGTGAGCAGAGAGGAACCTGATGAAGCTCAATGAAGAGAAATGCTAAGCACTGCACCTGGAGAGAAATAACCCTGTGTACTGGTACAGACTGGGGACTGACTAGCCTGCAAAGCCTCTGGGGCTGCAGGAGGTGATGATGCACTTCAGCTCAGCACTGGTGAGACACATCTGGAAAGCCCTGGCCAGTTCTGGGCTCCCAGGAAGGAATTGGGAGGTACGTCTGTGGCAGAGAGGTGCTAACAGCCTTGCTGGAAGCAAGTGACGGGGCCTGTTCTGCTCTGTGTGTTTGGAAACAGTGTGGAAAGGGGAGTGGATGGTGAAGTGGTGAAACTTGCAGCTGATAGAGGTGTTGTAAACTGGCTGTAGCAGTACTGAATCCCTGGATGATAAAATATCGGATAAGGTCCAGTAAGTGCAATGTAATTTAATTGAGACAGAGGAAAAACAGTAATAGGCTCTAAATGAGGTATTAACATTTGGGGAGATCTTGGATAGTTTTCCTAACGGTTCTTTTCTTTGACGCTCCAACTTCAGATTGCAGCTATCTGCTTATGGTGTTTAAACCCTTTCCCCGTCCCCCCCGCCCCCCCCCTCTTTCTTCCCTTTGGCTGTGTATTTCCACTGTCACTTCTGTATTTGTGTAATTGTGGCCACGTGGAAGGTTGGATTTGTTTGCTAATCTGGCTGAAAACTAACCCTGTAAAAACCCTTGGGTTTTCAGTAGTTGCAGCTCACCCCAAGACCATATGAAGAGTATGTGGCAGGAGAGGCACCACTTCCCGTCTTATAGTCACCACAGTTGATGGCAGCATTCTATAGAGTAATTGTAAGTTTTTAAAAAATGTGATATGCAGCTGTACACATTTATTATATATGGACACGCATGTTATATAGTTCTGGTAACACAATTTCAACAATCACATTAAAACTAGAAGGTAATTTTTTGTTGTTTTGGTTTGTTTTTCACCACTATTTTTTTTTTCTCTGTGTCATAAGGCAATGGCAGGTTACAAGCACAGCAAAATGTGGTGTTTCTTTCCCTTCTCACAGAGAGCATTTCAGTTGTGTCAGGTTCACAGTTGGACTAGATGATCCCTTCCAACCTAGACAATTCTATGATTCTGTGAAGAGTTGCTACCAGAATATGTGGCTGGCAATGAAAGTATTGTTCAGGTTTTCAACCATATGGATTTTTTGAAGGATGTGTTCACTGATGGCAATAGCACAGTCATGTGTGTGCAGTTGTAGATCAGGAATTGCACAGGCTGGAGCAATGGAGGGTTCTATTCTTCCTTCTTTCCCAACTGGTCTGATAGCAGGCGGTGTCACAAACAGAGTGCTTGGCTAGACATCTGCTGCAGTGCAGTAGGCTAATTCGTATGCCTTTTATCACACCCACACGCACCCAGGCACGTCAGCTCCTCTGCTGTTACATTCAGTAGTGTCTGTAACGCCTACAGCTTTTTTTTTTTTTTTTAAATTGCACTGGCATCTAGCTGCCTTCATTGACACATTTGTTGGCTTTGGTTTAACGATATTGCCATCAAACATGAAGTAACATGTTTTTAGTGCCTACCTTATCCTGAACGTTTTCTGTTCAGGTACTTTATTTTGGTTAGTGTGGAAAGACTGATAATATAATTTCCTAAGGACTGGAGTAGTGCTAGACTTTCCTTGATGTCTGCAATGAAAATCTGCTAGATGAATAACTAACTAGCAGATGAAGAGTGCAGTTCTGTGCTACAGATAAGCAAGCCTAGCAGCTGGGTACACTCGAAGGGCCAGTTCTACTCCCTGTTAACACCACCCTTGTGCGTCCTTGCCTTTTCCTTTACAGCAGCGCTGGCTGGCACTCCTCATGCTGTAAGAATTTAAACTGGCTGAAAGCTGATGACCTCTTTTTTTTTTTTTTTTTTTTCCATAGGCTTCGGTTCTTGCCAGCTTAGCTGTGGTTGTGGGGGCAGATGAAAATCTGGCATACAGAACAAGAGTGCCCCTTCCAGACGCAGCTTAGTTGTAGTGTAGTGTGCTTGTGGGTAAGGCTGCCATTTGGGAGTGTTACCTGTTTTGGAACACTTTTTTTTTGTTAGCATGAATAATAGTGATCCCATGTAACTTCTTGGTGTATGTTGAGTATATCCCCCCCTCCTCCAAAGCAAAAATGGGTTGAGCAGAAGCTTTACATTCCCATCCCCACATTCTGCTCTTCTCCTTTTGCAGTCGTGTCCTTTGTTGTGTAGTTCTGTTAAGTGTTTCTGTCTCTGATGTAGTAGGTAAAGTTTTGGATTTTGGCAAATTCCTAATACCTAAAACTTCAAAGACAAGCTGCATGTATCAGCAGGCTTGAAGATTAGATGTCTGGTAAGATTAAGGAGTGGATGTCACACTGTTTCAAAGGTCTTGAGCTGTGTTAATGTCCCCAGAGGTGAAGGATGTTGCGATCAGAAGTGTTCAGTAAATTTGTTATGCCTGATAAGGGAGAAGTCAATATGCACATACTGTCCAGCCAGTGAGACATGTTGTTTGGCACCAAAGGACGTGGGAGGGAAAGGGAGAGAGAACTGTGGTTAGAGAAATATGCTTGTGAGTAGGGAAATGGATGTACGGGATAGGGAGAGGGAAATCTTACAGGATATAGGGAGAGAGTTGGGGCAATGACTTTGGGAAAAGATACAGAACAAAATAGAACATAAATCTGTTGGAAACCAGGCCTTCCTAGGTTTGTTGCTCGTGGTGTGCAATTTGTTTGATGTGTGATGACTTCTTCCCCACCCAGTCCCCGTCCCCCCCCAAAGAAGAGGAAAATTTGAGATGAAAGAATCGCTTGAGTATAAAAACCAGAAATACCACAGGTGTTTGTTTGGCATCACTGCCAGGGCAGAAGGGATCAATTCAGTTAAGTTTTTTCTTCTGTTTTTCTTATGTAACCTAGGATTTAGTGGAACAGAGACAAGGCACAATAAAATCTTTATATAGCAGGGACAGATATAACAACATGTATGCTACTCCTAAATCCAAGGAGTTTTACAGAGGGGGTCAAAAGGAGCTTAAAGTGGCATAGCATCTAGAAAGTGAAACATGGATGCTCCTTTTTATGTATTATGTGAAGCTGGCTCATGACTATGAATGGGGAAATACATTTGAGAATTGAATGCAATCATTTAAAATGTATTTTTCAAGGACCTGCTGAAGTTGAAGCAGAAGACTAGCTTTTTGACAATGGACATAATGGAATTAAGTGCATCTTAACAGTGCAGTTGGTATGAGAGAATAATCTAAAAATACAGTGTTGAAATGTCTGGCAAGGTCATAGGAGTACTGATGCAGCCACATGTTTATATATTAGTATGTACACAGTCCACACTCCTCCACCTACTGAACCCATTATACTGTAATAAAAAACAAATTCTGTATAAACTGTTTGTTGCAAATTTACTTGTTTTTAAAAATGCTGGATTTTCTGAAGGCTACCCTTTTGCACCAAATTTTCTTTTCAGTGGGAAGCATTATCATCCAGAACTTGTGCTTTCGGAAGGTATATTAGGAAATATTGGATCCTCATGCAAACAAATTTGCCGATAATGTTGAATTTTTAATTTTAGCTTAGAATGAAAGTTTCTAAAAGTATACTTGAAAAATAACTTCACTTAAACCAGTAATTTTGATACATCTTTCAGAAGGTACTTTCTCTGCTCTTGAAAGCAGTAACACATGGCCATTTGTTTGGCTAGACTCAGAGTTCAGTTATAGCCTAGTGGGACTGCTTGTGCACAGTTATATTAGAGATCAGTGTCTAAAGTGCCACTTGCTTAAATGGCTAGCAATGTTCCCAGTCACGTTTCTCATACAGAATACAGTGTGTTCAAAAGGACAGTTCCTTTAGAATAATACCTGTCAGGCTCTGTATTACTCATTCACCCACAAGTAGTACAATTAAAAGAAGTTAGAAGAGATTGTCATTTCAATACTCCTTTTTAACAATACTTCATATAATCTGTTTTGTGTCTCTTCTGCAGATAATGTATTTTTCTGTGATACGTGGTCTGTAGCTTTCAAAGAAGATTGTAAAAACATAAAAATTGTTATAAGCAGGTGTATTTCCTGACTGTTTTTCATTTGTTGCAATTAATTTCCACTGACAATGTGAGTTTAGGGTTATTGGGTTTCTTGGTTGGTTTGGGGTTTTTTTGTTGTTGTTTGGTGTTGGGTTCCCCCCCCCACCTCCAGTGACTGGTTGCAGTCTTTGCTGTCATGAAACTTGTGCTGAAGTACTAAAACATTTGTGAATGTCCTCATAAAACATTACAGTTATGGTTTCATTTCGTCCTTTTGGAAGACAGTGCATTAGCAAAGAATCCTCTGCTAACACCCTTTAGGGCTGTCCTAATGTTCTTCATATATAGTGCTTGTGTGAAATATCTCAATAATAGGTCTGGAGACCAAAACACCACCTGTGGGAGTGAGGGGGAAGTTTATGCTAAAAAAAAACAAAAACAAAAAACAACACAACAAAGTGCAACTACAGGGAGGGTGCTTAGGGTGGAACTGTTATGTAGGCCTTCTGAAAGAGAATCAACACTAATAACTTCTTGCAAGCCATTTAATAGCTGTCAGGTAATCCTGTTATGGTGTTTTGAGCTTCAGTTTTAATGTGTAAACATACCTGCTCTTCCACTTCTAACCAACCATTTGAATAAATTTTATTCCAACTGAGTAAGTGTTATTAAATATATTTTAAAAGAAAAATAGCTGATGATGTGTTGGAATATTTGGAGCATTTTCTGTTACCTTGAGGTTAATATAGAAATGCTGACCAAAACAGAAAATACTGTCAGTTAGAAATTGTGATCCTACTTTGAATTTCAGTTATCCAATACAAATTAGGAATCAGAAATAAATGATCCAGAAATAAATTCTGTAGATGAGTAACATATAAGAGAGGTTCCATTGGGGAAAGATATAAAAGATTTAGAGTTTTGCATAATCTGAAAGACGAAACATACTGTATGATGCATACAAGCAAAATAACTTTATTTTGCCTTCTATAACGAGATCTTGCAAATGTAAGTCGATATTTGCAGTAAACAAAAATATTTCTGTTTAAAGTGCTCATATTCTCTAAGTAGCAAAGGCATCTGAGTAGGATTTTTGTTCTTATACACAACAATAAAAAAAACAGCCCTGCATTTACTTTGCCTGGACTATAAGGGTAAAGTAGCCAGCTGTTAGTGCTTCGGATCCTTCACCTGCAATAACCAAGGTTAAGAAATGTTCGTAGTGGTGGGTTTTTTGTGAATGTATTGGTATATTGATAGGGGTGATTATTTTAATTTTCATGCCTACTCTAGGTTTTTTTGCCAGATCTTAAAGTCTTTTGGAAGCCCCCATCATTAATGTTACTTGAAATTTCTCACTAGATCCTGGAGTTTTAGCATGAAAACAATGCTTCAGGTCAATATCTCTTAACATTTAGAATTTGCTTCTATTTTGTAGTTGGGAACCAAGACAGGAGAAACTGTGAGTGAAGGATCCTGTGTTTATCTAAAGATCACTCAGCTCTGAATTTCTCTTTTTTGACTTATTTAAATATATTTAAAAGTCTAGGCCCAAAGGTTGATGATAGTTAAGAGTTTCTGGCAGCCTTTGTTGGCAAGATGTTTTTTACATGGAGTGGTTCTACAGAGAGCGTGTACACTGACTGGCCAAAGGTCTCTTCTTGGTAGAGTTGCAGACGAATTGCCACCTATACCAGTGTTTTCAGTGTCACATTCAGTTAAGCCAGCAAAAGTATAACCCACCTCGTATGGAAATCACACAGGAGAAGATCAGTGTGAGCTCCTCACTGCCACACTGATGCCCTGGAGACTTGCACCCTCCCGAGATACCTTGAGGGCTTTTTTGCAGTTCCTGATAAAATAATAACTTTTTAATGAGTAAAATTACTACTGCTTGAAAGATGTTTTTCAAGTTATTTTTTCCTCTGTTCTTACACTGTGCTATCACTAGAATGATTGATAACAAAGCCTTGAAAAAAAAAAAGTTATCTAGTGGGTTAATGATATTTAGAAATGTCAGTATGTTCAGAATGGTAAAAATCCTGGTGTTTGGCTCACAGCAAAATACTTCTGAAAAAAGGCTGTAGTAATTTGGAATGTTACAGAAACATTATCTTTCAGAGAAAATAGATGGAGACAGTTTGTATATCGGTAAGATCAGCTCGTATGTTCTCTTGGGGGATAACTTTATTGTGCTTGTTGTTATTTCTGTGCATGTAGGTAACTAACCTGAAGACTTAGACCTTGTAGTGTGGTAATAACCTATAGGTGTATAGTTTGAAAAATTAAGTGAATTAATAACGAAGTTGTCCCTTTTGTTTGGGTTCTGAAAGAAATTCTGTTGTATTTGATGCACATGAATGTTCTGGTTCTGAGGTGCGAGGCTCTTTGGGAGAAGAGGAGAGCTATTACTCTGCTAACCCCTCGCTCCCGAGGAAGATGTGTTCGATGAAGGTTCGCGGGAGTGACCTTTGAGTCCGGGTAGCGATGAACCGAACGAAGGAGACCTCGGTGGCCTGAGAGGAGGAGTTGTCCCCCGGCGGCTGGCTCTGGGCTGGCCGCGGCCGCTGTGACCGACGGCCCCAAGTGCTCGGCCCCGCCGCCGCTCCGCGCTCCGCAGCCAGTAAATAACTTCTCTTTCCTATTTGAGCTCCGTGCCCCGCTCGGCAGCGCCGAGATGCCATTTTAAGAGGTTAAATGGCTTTCTGAGGGCTGAGGGGCGGGAGGAGATCGGGTTACCGGCCCCGCATTCCAGCGCCGCCGCCGGGCCCGGCCCCGTCCCGGTCCCCGCTGGCCCTGCCCCTGCTCGGCGGGGCCGGGCCGGGCCCGGGGGTTTTCTCCGGGCGGGGGCCGGGGAAAGGGAGCCCGGCTCCCGCCTCCGGCTCCTCTCGGCGCCGCTCTTACCGCCGCGGGCACCCTGGGTGTGAGAGAGACACCGGCGCGTCCCGCGTCTCTCATTTCTCCAGGATTTCGGGGTTTTGGGATGGCTCCGAGTAAGCATAAGAACTTATTAGGAAAGAACTTGGGTTTGAAGTATTTTTAGATAGCAGAAATCCTGGTTTCGTTTTGCTTAGCTGTAGCCATGTTTATAAGGACTCTCTGGAAACAGATTATTGTGCTTAAAATATTTCTTTGAGAGCTAGAAAGTTAATTGTCTGCATTTATTTCCTTCTCATTTTTCAAGTTCCTACCTATGTTTCCAGCATTATGTAAATTCTAAGTAAATATTTACTTTTTTCATGGGCATATAGGTTTGTGTATTTCGCTTGTTGTCCCATTTCTTTCCATGGATACAAAATAGCAATTTGAAGTAATGTGTTTTAAAGATCGTATAATTTCCATTAATGTTTGCACTGCAGCAGTATTTCGTTGTTCCTTGGCAGAACAATGGTTGTGTACTTAGTACACGCTTTTTAAAGCCTTCACCATTAGGAAAAAAAAAAAAAACTGCAGGAGAATATCATTAAGGCTTTTTATAATAGAACTGTGTTTGTATTTAAAGTTTCGAGTTGACTTTGGAACAGAATGCTCTGTGGAATATTTATTGTAGTTGTTACAGTGCAAAGATACAGCAACGTCAGCTTATATCTGCTCTTCCTGTAGGGTCATTAACACGTGCCTGATGTACTTTCCTGAGGCTGCAAAAATATTTTCAGGTAAAAGAAACTAGTGAGGAAATCTGAAGTTGAAACTGCAACCATGTTGTGTTGTGCGTTTTGGTGTATTCCTTCCCCTTCCTCTCCCTTTTTAATTCAGGTTGTAAATCATTCTGCCAATCAGGGGTCTGTAACTGTTGATCTCTTTTTCTCTACTTTCTGTATCACAAAAACTAGATAAATAATATGACTCTACATTTTCTTCAAGAGCGAAGTGCAGCTTTGTTCATGGGAAGACTCAGCAAGGGCATGAGATACCACATTTATTGGAGCCTAAATGATGACTACTGTATATCAAGGGCTGTGAAATGTACAAAGCAAATCAACTGCAAAAATACCTTCTCTAGCAACTGGTTGGATTTTGTATCATTGGTAAAATAACACGAAGCTGTTAGATCATGGGATTTTTCTTCATGGCATGTAACCTCTTTGTAGCAAAAGAGGTAAAATGATCCCAGTTGTGGTTACCAGTGCAGCTCTCTTGTCAAAGGAATTCCTTATATTCCCCTCTCTCCTCCCACAAATAAAAGCAATCACCCACTGAAATGTGGAATCCTATGTCAAAATTCTACCGTTGTTTTAGTTAGCATGAAGTGCTTGCAGAGAGTATCTTGTTCTGATGAAAATTCTTTCTAAGAGTTGCTGCTGCTTTATCCAAGTTCCCCTAAACCAAAGGGATCAAACTGATTATTTCTGTTTCACTGCAGAGAGTCTTTTTGTCTTTTACCTCTCCCAGCAGAAGTGTCTCCGATATGGGTTGGAGAATTTTTTCTTCTTCTCGGCCTGAACATGAAAAATCTAGTCTTGACTGGGGACTGTCCTCTCCACGAGTTTAAGATCTGAATGTAAACTTTGGGGGAAGATGGAGTTTACCCTAAGGTCAATAAAATTTGACCTTAAGAGCAAGAATGAAAATGGACACTCTATCTCACTTTGTTAGTAAGACTATAGAAAGTAAAACTAAAAGACTTGATCATCTCATCTACTCTTTAGCCCAGTTCTTCTCAACTCAGTGTGTCCCACGCTATATTTCAAAATGTGTTTAGTGTTGGTTAAAAAATGTTTATTCCAAAAAAGCAGTATGCAGCAGAGGCAGCTACTACTTGAGAATACATGGAGGCAACAGATATTAAAAAAAAAAAACCCAACACCACCACAAACCCCACTTTTTGTTCATGTTCCGATGTGTATATCTATAATGGGTTTCAGTGCAGTTCAGGCAGTTCCATCATTTTTAAGCTGAGATCTCAGTGTTTATAACACCTGGAAGTGAGAAAAGGACTATACGTGCACACATAGTGTATTTTACTTAGATACTCGTGCCAGTTCAGAAACTTCGAGCAGTCTAACTGTGATAGTCAAGCCCCTGTGCTGAGATCTGGGGTGAATCAACAGATGCAGAGCTCTGGGTACAATGGCATCACCTACACTCCTGCCTTAGCAGAACTAGAGTGTGACTGCTGCAGTCACTGCTGCTGTAAGTTAGCAATGAACATATCTGAATTATGTTGCATCTGCCCACGCATGCTTACCTTGCAAAATGTTTGCATAGATCTTCATTAAAAACACTTCCCTTAATCTGCCACGGCAAGCAACAAAATCGTTTTGGCACTAAAATAACATGGTATTTGAGCTAACAGGCTTGCAAATGGAGGATATGCTGTATGTTTCCAGTGTTGCTATCCCTGTAAAACTCTCTCAGATATTTGTTTGCCTATCTGATAGGGCAGTGAGATAATGGGTGGTTCTATGCCTTTCACTTCTTTTGTTATATTCCACCTAGCTGTTGTGGTACCAGGGTAAGTCATTTCATTGTGCTGATCTGTCAGAAATCCAACCTATCAAAAAACAAAACCAAAACAAAGAAACCAACACCAAACCCAATTACATTAGTTACTTGAGGAACCTCATCCTTTGGTTACATGGGGTACTAGCTCTGGTCTGTGAGTGGGAGGAAGGTAGCGGCATCAAGACTAAACATTTTGGGTTTGGCTTACTGTTCTGCTGAATTGGAACAGAAATCATAGCCATCAGGCTTGGTATTGCGGGTCTGGGTCCCCCAGCACAAGAGAGACTGATGGAATGGCTTGGCCTGCAGCAGAGGGGCTGTCAAGCACCAGCTGTGTTTGTTCTGCCTGCAGAAGGCTGAGGAATGATCTGTTTGTTGTCCTCAGCTACCCGATGGCAGTTTTAAAGAAGGTGGAGCTAGAGTTGTCCCAGGAGTGCACGTTGAAAGGATGATAAATTAGTGGTTAAAAGTTACAGCAAGGTAATTCCTTACTGGATTAAAAAAAAATAAAATTAGAATGGTGAGGCGCTGCAGCATGTTGCTGAGAGAGACTGGAGAGCTGCCATTCTTGGATGTATTCAAGCAATTGCTGGACAAACTTAACCTAACTTTGAATTTGGCTTTGTGTTGGGCAGGAGGTTGGACTAAGTGATGTCTGGAGGTCTCTTCCAACCTCTGTGACTTGATGGTTCTATCTGACAGCAACTTGAATGTGTGGGGTTGCCCATTCGTGTGGTTCCCAATTCGTGTGGTCACCTTGTCTTTGGAGCTCCGACAGTTTGCCTCCGATCCGATTTCTAACCCAGTCTAACAGATGGCTTGTTTGGTCCTTTTTAAATTGGCATCATTTTACTCGACTGAGTGAGCGAATGGATGGAGGACAGGAACAAAAATTGCTTGACCTTGTTCAACACCAGCTGTGTTAGTTTATGTGGCTGCAGTGATTAAATTTGATTTGTATTGTGTATCAGAGTGTTAAAATGAAAACTGGAACTTTAGTGTATGGTTTGCAAGTGTACCACCATCTTCCTTTTGTTTCATAGTTGAGGGAAGAACTCAACTAGTAGATGTGGTACTGAGTGATGGGCGTTATTTTTAGGGTCAGGTTGGTGGGCTTTTCTGGTACATCTTGCTTTAGAAGGAGACTTCACAGTTTTGTTTTTTTTTTTTTTCATATTCACTTCTAAAATTAGCTACTTGTAACTAAGATTTGTTTATTTCACATGGCCTGAGTTCTAGCTTTCTAAAGGTCTAGGTTGAGGCGTGAAGAACTACATAGACTATTTTTTCTGTTTATCCCCCATTTGTGGTAGTCTTCTATTCCCTGATTTAAGTCTGTCTTTATACAGAGAACTGAGGCAGGAGAGCTGCCAAATGGTTTAGTACCACAGGCTATCTGAAAATCTCAATCTGAATAATCTGAATATTTTGTCAGTGGGAGCTATTGGGTGGATGCCTAGATATTTTTATTTTTTTTTAGTCTGACCACGTAGTTGTCTAAATCAAGTTTGGATTCCTATTTTATTTTAAATCTTAGTATTTGTATTAGCAAAAGTAACCGTACACAGTCTTGTGCTACAGCAGTTACTATGTGTTTTTTAAAATGATGGGTGTTTGTGACCTGGGAAAGAGAACATAATACGATGGTTGTTAAATGTTGTTTGTTTCTAAGAGCATATTTGAAACAATGGAAAGACTTTAAAAAATGTTGAAGTTCTGAAGTGTTTCTTCTGTCAGTGTTAGATTTGGCAGTGGTTCACAAACATGAGAAACAATTTGCCAGGAAAGGAGTAACTCTTAATGTACTACTTATGAGTCCCATGATTTTTCTGCAAATGTTAAAATCCTATAGTAGGACCTAGAAGGGGGAAGCTTACTTTGAAGTGAAGTAAAAGTAGTTTTATTTCTTCCCTTTTGTGAGGTAGGATATGAAATAGCTATAGGTGGAACTGTTGGCCTGTAAGCAATTATTTTTAAATAGATACAATTGAAAACTGACAGCAAATTTTTCACATGCACATTATGCACATCGAGTTTTCCAGCTCAAGAAAGGACAATGGTATCATTTATGTAATAATACGTAATAAACTCTGACAGTTTTTGAATTGGTGTTCTGGCTATTTGCAGGTCTTGCACAAGTAAATCATTATGTTCTTTTTCCAGTCAGATTTTTCTTGGCTATGTTACCAAATGTGAATATTATCACTCAATTCCACAGAGTCCTTTTTATCTTATGTGTTTTAATCAGTTTGCTAAAGAAACCGTGTTGGAACTTGATGGAGGACCAGAAACCTTAAGGCAGATTACTAAGCTAGAGAAAATTCCACAAATACTAAAAACGAGATTCTTTTTCACCTGTTCTCTGTACATTTTCCAAATATCAGCTGTCGACTGCCATCAAGTACGATCTTTTAGCCTATCCTCTTGTTACTACTCTTTCAATTTAGACTGGTTGAAAATGACAGTTTCTATACTTCACATATATAAATTAATGAAGATAACTTTGAAGGGACCAGTGATAGCTTGCAAGTCATGTTTACTTGTAAGACGGTGCCTATGAGTTAGGCCAAACCCCAAAATATTCCTTTATTTGTTTGCACTGTACATTGATAGCAGTTGTGCAACTGTTCCTTCTTTTCTGTAGCCTATTCCCAATGTCATTGGAAGGTGCAAATACAAGCATTTAATATCTTTCTTGGCTCTTATTTAAAACTGTGCATTTGATGTTTTCCTCTTCGTTACTGTTTTTAACTAAACTTTATTGCAACATTACCAAGAAATAGAATTGATCTGTGAACTGGAAAGCTTCCTCAAATATGGCTGTAGTTTTATCAAGAAAAAACTCCAGAAAATGTCAAGCAAATGCAACTATTTTTTTATTAAGTGGGTTTTTTTTGTTATTTATTTTTCACTTGCATTAACTCAGGCTTTAAAAAACCAGTCTCTTTCCTTGAAATTCTGGGCTTTCCTCCTTGTCATTGGGTTGGTGTTCTGGTTTGTTGGTGGTGTGTGGGCAGGTTTTTTTTTTTTTTGGTGTGTATAATTTAAATGTGAATGATTAATTTGAACATCATTACTGTCAGAAAGGTAGAGGTTCTCTTGCAAAGGATTAGCTAATGAAAGAAGTGAGACTTTTTCATCCCCTGATACAGCCTTTGTAACAATGGTATTTGAAAATTTTCTTAGATAAAAAGTGGCTTTTTTTGATTATTTTTTAGTAGCACATAAACTGAATAGCATCAGAGGAAGTCTTTTTAAGGAGGATAAAATAAAGATAATAAGATAAATGTAATAAAGATAAGACCATATTATAGGCAACTTCCCATTATGATCCTTGTGCAGTGTTTCTCAGTACTGCGGTAGCAGAAATCATGATTTCACAACTTCCTAGATTCTCCATAAATTATTTTAGTTTCACTGTTGCCGACAGTGGCTTGGAAAGCTCTTTATCTGCTCTTCAGTGGTAGCTGTGTATCCTGGTGGTGCTTTTTGATTGGTGTTTCAAACAATTGTTTGTCCTAAAAACATAACATCAGAACAGTCGAAAGTATTAAATGAGCTTTTCTGTTTCTTCAGTGTTGTGTCCTGTCATGTTTTTTGGCAAAAAGAAGCCTTTGTAGCTCATCAAAATACATCCAACTTTATCTGCAAAATTAGAGCTTAAGCTGTGAAAACTTCCAACATAGATGACCACATGAAATTCACATGAAAGAAAGAGCAGTTGACTAAAGAGTGTAAGAATTGTTAAAGCCTAACATTATTATTTCTTAAAAATGTGAAAAATATTTTTAAAAATAATCCAGGTGCTGAAAGACCTGTAGAAAAATAATGTACTATTACTGAGGAATAATGGAACAGTTTTGTCATTAATTCATGTGCAGTAGACAGTTTGCTTTTTTGGATGCTGCTCTACTGAGTTGGTGCACCTGAAGCAGCGTGGCAGGACTGGGGAGCTTTGGGGTGAGTACTTCCCTCGCTGGGGAATCCTGGAGTATTTTAACTTCTGTCTGCAGAGAAGCAGTAGCTACAGCAAAGCTGTTCTCTCTGCACATCTTTTCTTTACCTCTTTAATTATCCTAAACAGTCTCCCTCCTCTTCATCCCATTCTAAGTATAAATATTTTCAGTTATTCAATTATTTTAGACACCTTCCTATATACATTGATGAACTTTTCTTTGTTATGACCTGATGGAGGGTGAAATCTTGTTCTCCTCCTCCTATTGATATACCTCTGAAAGTCTCATGAATCAACTCGAACAGAAGGGTATTGCTTCATCCTGCTAGTGTTTTTCCTGTGTTTGGCTTATTCTGTATCTTTAAGAGCATCTTGAACGTGTAGTTTTCAAATGATCAGGTGTCTTTTTTTGACACACGCCCCCCTAGGCAGATAATAGGGTTCTGAATCTGCTTTTCAGTTTGTCAATTCTAGGATCAGGTTACGAGTAGCGAGGTAAGAATTACGTATCTGAACTGCTGGTATTTTTCAGTATCTAAGAATGTTCCTCTTGAGATAAATTATTAATGTTACACTACTTTTAATAAGGAGGAACTACGTGCAGGTCTCAGCTTATTTAACAAAACACACCCCCCACAGGCAGCCAAGAAGACCCCCACCTCTGCCAAACCAGTTTGCCGGACTGTGCATAGAAGAACTGATACTGTCATTGTACAAATTGCAGCGCATTAGGTTCTGTTGACAAAGAGATAAACCTTACCCCTGAGTGAGTGTTTGGACAAGGAAAGCCCACAAGCTCTTCATTCATCAGAAGAATTCTTGAATGCTTCAATCTTTAAGCTTTTTGAGCTGTATTTGAAGAATATATATTGGGAGGGTTGCCCCCTCTGCCTCCCAAGTTGGCTCAGGAAACACAAAATAACCTGAGGCTGTATAATACCTTTGCAAGCCTTGGCAAGAGTTAGCAGTCTTGTTCAAGGACACCACTGAGTGTTTGGTTTGGGTCATGCATATCTGTGTCCAATGTCATCATTGTTTCCTCCTTATGTTCCCCACTCACTTCTCCGATTTTAGGAAAGGCTAAGACCCATATAGTCTGATCTACATGTGGATTTTTTTTGTGGTTTGACAGTCTAAAACTCAATTAATCAGATCACTGAATTATTCCATAACATTCTGGTTTATTAGAGACAGACATCCTGTATTTTAAAGAACTTGAGGGTTTCTTGGTCTCACCTGACTTCCAGACAGAGACACACAAGCAAAATATATTACAGCATCTTGAGCTCAACCTTTCCTGGGCTTCCTGTAACTTCAAACTTTTTTTAGTTTTTGTTCTTGTCCCAGATATTCTTTTCCTTCCTAAATAAGGATGAGTTAGGTTATGGAGATGCTTATATTACACTAATGGCAGGCATCTGCTTTAGTGACTGCCAGCATATGATTGCATGCTTCTTTGATCAAGATGTAGCTGCATTGCTTAGATCTTTCAAGTTCTGTTTTCTTTTTAAATATAAAGAGCTGTAAGCTTGTTATTGAGTTGTTGTGTGGTTCTGTTTAAATATACTCAAATATTTGTTCTATTTTAGTTTTGAGAATATACTAATGTGAGAAGGAATGTGCAAGAGTACTCCTCCTATTCAGCAAAACTTCTTTTTAAATGTATTAATTTATTTCTGCTCACTTTAGTAACTTTCATTATATTGTGTCTCTTGTAGAGCCAGCAGAACCAAGTCAGACTTTGTAACCTTCCTCATGTGCTTGAAAGCTGTTTCCGACTTGCAGTCCTGTATACTTCAATAAATCACTTGACATAAATGCAGGGGTATATCTGGGGTACATACTTTCTTTTGCAGTATCTTCCATTGTTAACACAATGCCAAGAAAGAAACTTGCTTTTGATCCTGGGTTAAGCTGGTAGGGCTGATGGTTAGGAAAGCTGTGTACTTCTATGGGGCAATGTGAAAGATACTCCTGGAAACAGAGCCTGCTACTGCACGGCTGTGTAATTTTGTCTCATTTTTACTTGTTCAAAAGTACTTATTAAAAGGTGGAAGATGGTTTCATCCTTCCTAACATTCTGTAGTTTATAAGGAAGGGGCTATAGAAGTAACATTTCTTCATGTTTTTTAACATTTTAAAAACATTGGAATATCAAACTTGTTCCTCCGTGGCTTTGTAAGACATGTAATCTTAAAAATTTTAAATCCATAACCTGTATATTTTCCCCACAGTTGTTTGTTCTGACAATTGCATTTCAGATTTGAACACACAAAAGTGGTCACGATAATGTCTGTATATTTCTTCCATTTGTCATCTTGTTTAAGTATGTGGTATACATATAGGAATTTTAATTGATGTACCTTGCTGTAAAAAGAAAACAGAGGCAAAATGTAAATAACCAATCCTTTATAAAACACTTCAGGAAAACCTGACTTTTCAGTTGTTTATTTCCAGTTTGCTCTTGGACAGCCTTTTACCTTTCTTCATCTGAATAGGGAAGCTGCTATTCTGAACTGGGATTCTTTGCTATTTTCAATGAATACTCTTGGAAACTATCCAGTGTTGAAATCTATCAGAACTTGCAAGTGTCTTGCATTCTAGTCAAAAGAGAATGCTGAAGTTCCAGTCAGTCATGAGTGGGCTGAAATTTGTTTCTGCGAGGAGTTGGGAAATTCAGTGGCTTTCTGGTTCGGTGGGAATGATGTTACGGTGAAGAGACCTACCTGAAGACTGACGCTTCAGTTGCATTGTTATTATCTATTTAAAGTACGAAAGTATTCCAAGGAGTGCTCCTGATGGTGAGGTTTGTAAGTCATATGCAAGTTTGTCACTTGAACATACATACACCTAGATGAGGCTGAATTTCTTTAGAGCCCAGAAGGTACTCTTCTGCGGTTGAGCCCTTTTCTTGCTGCGTCTTTGAGTAGTGCTATGTATAGTCTGTATTCTGTAACATAGAAGATTAAAACACAAAAACATAAGAGATAAGATAATCTGACAACCTTCTGTGGAAGCCTTTGTTGCCTTCCCCTAAATTTCAAAGTATTAATTGCTATTTTATACATAGTTCTAGAAGTTGTTTAGGAGGAGGTGGCAGGTAGGATAGTAAGTCAGAACATTTAGCTGCAGTTTTCCTTCTATAATTCTATAAAATAGGTGTCATACATTTGAACTGTTAAATCAGCAGAGGTTCATACAGAGCTTTGCTCTAGCCTATAAAGAAGCTCCAATCTTAAACATTTTGCTGGTTCTTTTCTTTCTCTTTCTATTAACCTTGGTACTTGCTTGACAGTTTAATAGAATCCAGATGATTCTCAGTGTAGAGAGAGACAGAGGTTACCTCTATATTTTAACTCCTTCTTGCATTTTTTTCTTGGTTAAAATAAGAATTTTATTCACTTATTTGGGTAGGAAATAAAATACCGAATTTAAGGGAACAGAGCAAAGATGCTCTGTTTTCCTTTCTCTGAATATCCCAGAAAATAATAATGGAGCAGCAATTACTTAGGGTAATTAATAATTTAAAGTGTATCTGTAAAATTTACTTTAGCTTTTTGTAAAAAGATAAACATTACATGGTGTAATAATGTTTACATCTGAATTAGCTCTTTCTGTGATGGTCCACGCTCTGTGCAATGAAACTTTGCCTCCACTAAGTTCAAAGTGGTCCTGTACATGAGGAGTTCTGCTTGGCTACTCTGAGCAGAGCTAGGTGTGTTGTTTTCAAGTTTGAGGAACTTTTCTTGAGATTGTTCTCTGTTCATGGACTTCAGGGCAAAAGGAACCCCAAAAATTCCTGCCCCCGTCTGCCATAAATGCATGTAACTGTAATATATCCAGTATGCCTTTAGCAGTCTACTTGCAGTGGAGAATCCACTGCAGTCACGGGTGAACCAGTCTATACTTGATAACTCTTTAAAGTGTATTTCCTGTTTGAATTTAGATGAGATTCAAATGTCGGCTGCTGGCTCTTGTGCCTTTACTAAGTAGAAAAAGCTGCTTGTGTCAGAGGGTTTGGTTTGTTGGGGTTTTTTTCCCTTTTTTTGTTAGAAGTCACATTAAAGCAACAATGTCAAGTATCTTAAGTTTCTTGCAGCATGGCAAGCTTTCCAGTACTTAAATAAACGTGAAATTTTCAAAAATGTTCTTGAACAATGTAACTATCACGAATGTACGTATATCCCTGATGGTCTCAATGTCGGCGGAAAAGCTTTTGTATTATTCTTTATGCCACTCTGGAACACAGCCAGTGAAGTCTAACCTACTTTCTCTACCTCCCAAGAATAAAATAACTTCTCATTTGCGGTGTATTTTGTTATAAAGCATGCATTAAAATGTGGTCATATTTCAGGAGCCTTCTCCCACCCTAAGTGTGCTTAATTTGCTAAAAAACAGTTTATGCCTATTTTCTCCCTTTTGCCTCCTCTTCCATGAGCCTTGTGCTCGTCTCTGTAAAGTGGCAGCAGAGAACAATCCCTTGTACACATCGGGTCTATCTTGGAACACCCTGTTCATCCACAACTTGTAGGATGATGCTTTAACTTCTATATTAGTGTATGAAAATGTGTCTGAAGGAAAGCGTCTGTCAGTGAAGTTTGTTAGCATACATCAGCATCGTCACAGTGGTTAAAGTTATGTGCAGAATACCATGTGAGTTGGAGTTCTCAGCACGCTTAAGCAGATGGGTGCTTTTTAGCTTGGGTGGTAGCTGCATCTCTGGTGCCTGTATAGCTTTGTTGACAAAAACCTGTCCCTGGCTGAAGAAGCTATGGATTTAATTTAGCCATTCTTTTTTAAAGTCTTTTTTTTCAGGGTACATCCCATTTGTTCATGGAAGGTGGTTTTGCTATATAAAACAAACCTGTTCCCAGGCAGTTACTTACAGAGAACACAGATCTCTTCTGGTTGACCTGTCACCAGTATTTACCACAATTTTTTTTCATTGTGGGTTTAAAAAAAAAAACAAGGGAAAAAAATATATAAACTGAATATATAAATTGGTAGGAAATGTGAGAGTCTGGATTAGATATTTAGGTAACTATACAGCCTGTCCAAGACCTTGGTGTTGAGTTTTCTTGCCCTGTCTTTGTATGTGGGCTTTAGGTCTATTCTGTATGGAGTACTTTTTTCACAAATCTGTCACTAGAAATCTTAGGTCAAGTTGAAAGGCTTCCTGATTTAGTGGCCAAAGAACTGCAGGCTGTATAATATTCTAGCATTCTGAATGTGTAATCTTTAGACTTAATAGCTGAAATGGCTGAGGATTTTTGAGCAACTTAGTCTCTATTCTGAATTGCCCATGTGTGTTACTTTCTTTGTGATGCAGTGTTGCCTTACTCTAATCCATTCACCTCGGCTGGAGCTGTTGTGGCCTGAGTTTAGATTTGCAAATCGAGTTTTGTATCATCATGCACGTGGTAAGGATGGAAATTCTTTTTATGGTCATATCTTCTAAGATTCTAATGAGTAAAAGGATGCTTTAGCAGTATCCAGATTTTTTTTATTACTTGGGATTTTTCTTATAATAGCCCTAGTTAATTTTTTCTGAAATAACAATGTTTGAAGAAATTTCAGAGACAGAGTACTCAGGGATAAGTCCCTAGTGCAGACTTCCTAATAAAAGACTTCTGATTCCATGATTATAGCTTTCTTTTTTTTTTTTTTTTTAAATATGCAAACTCTTTTGCAAAAAAAGACAACTCATGTTTTCTGGTGGTGGGACTAATAGTTGTCTGAATAAAAAAAATCAGTCTTACTGTATCAGGAAGACTACTACCCTCTTGAAACAGATGAAGAAAAGTTCAGTCTGTTTGAGATCAGATACAAACACTACCAAGGTAATTTCATACAGGTTTCTAGATTATAAAGCACTCTTTCACCTTTTCTTATATATAGAAGGGTTTTCTTGTACCATTGAATTACAAAAAAATGGTTAAACTTCTAGTTCTCTATCTTCTCTGCCAAAGGCTTACAGTTATTTCTGTAACATCAGTTAATTGTGGAAAGCCAGAACATCCCTTTAGATAACCATGTGGAACATTCCATGTGAGAAAAATATCAGATCATGATTTTTCTGAAACTTTATTAAAAAGGCTCTAAAGTATATACCATGGAAGTAGCTAAATTTTAGATACTACACTTGGACCAAATGAATTATGAAGTTGTCTAGAATAATTTGAAATACTTGATATGCCTTTCTTTTTCTTTAAAGAGCTGGAGACTGGATGTAATGTCCTTTATCTTTAAAAGCTGTTGTCTGCAAAAGGCTCCTGTGCTTGGTTGTCATCTCTAAAGACTTTTTTTGGGAGTTTGGTTATTCTCCAAATGTTCTATCACTATTTCACAGAAATGAGGTTGTATTTTGGGTAATACGGATGGGCCTACTGGGAACTAAGCTTTGTATATTTATATATCCTTCTATAGATGATTGTCAACAGCTGGACTCTCCAAAGGATGCACAGATCTTCTGCAGCATTCTAAGTCACCCCATCTGCTTCTTATTTGAGCATCCTTATTGTCGTCAGGTTTTCCCAAAGCAGTATTGATAAGTCTTAACTAGTCTGAAGGAAAACACTTTGCAATGCATTTGAATAAAATTCAAGTGTTGTTTAAAGTATGACTAATCAGTTACAGAAAATAAAAGTATGAATTGTGGTTTTTTTATCACTAGGAATTACATCAATAGGAGCCTAAATTTAGGGTTTGGTGTATAAATATGAACACTTTATGTTCTTGATATGATGCACACTATGAATTTCATCTAAATGTACTTTCATTGCTTATTGCAGTCACTGCCAATTTTAAGATTTAATGATAGTTGACCAATTCTTTCATTTTACTTTATAATGGTGGAAACAAATGCAGATTTTAAGTTTTATATGTTTTAGCAGAACTTAAACAGATTTTATTGAGTGAGGCAGGAATTCTGTGCTTTTGTGCCTCTAATGCCAAGACAACTTTGTTTTCAGTATACGCCATTTAATAGAATATGTGCATTTTTATAGCTCCAGGAGAAAAAAAAAATCCAACTCTGTCTCTACGCCAACTACTAACTTGTGGACCTTAAGTTTTTCATATTCTTTTTAAATATTTCTCATTGCTGACAACTAACATGCATGATGACTGACCTTTGACTGTTTTCCATGTGTCAGATCCAATAGGGGAACCATTCATACTTGAGTGTTCTGTTGTGAAAGACGGAGTTATGACATACACATAGGTGTTTATTTTGCTTTTGGGGAGGAACACTTTTGAGCTAATAAAGAAGTGTTTTTATGATTTTTAGAAGAACATTAGTTATAAGGACTCTTAGTACTTAAAGTCTGTTTAAACTGCCAAAAATGTCTAGATATGTTTGTATTCTCACATCTGAATTAAAAAATAATTTTTTGAGCTCCAGCACATGTTCCCCCAGGAGTGTTATTTTACTTTCTTGAATGTTAGAGTATAGTCCACATCATTTTCTGCAGAAAAACTTATGTACCTGGTAAGTCTGCTCATAGTGAGGGCCTTCAACCATGTGGAGAAGGCGGCGGTGTCTGAGGTGTCTCTTGATTTCCTTAAAGATGCTGTCAGACTTCCATGTGTTCAGAACTGTTGAGTTGATGGTTCTGACTGAGTAGTTTGCTGAAGGCAGTGATCTCCTTGGAAAGGTTTTCTCATTCCCAACTATGTGTTCCTGTCACCTGTGTTTCTTATCAGAAGTTACCAACCCCACAAGCCGTGTTTAATACGATTCTGTGTGGCTATGTGTATGGGGTTTGCATGGCAAAGTTTTGATAGTGGGGGGACTGCAATGGTGGCTTCTGTGAGAAACTGCTAGAAGCTTCCCCTATGTCTGACACAGCCAATGCTGACTCCAAGACAGACCCACTGCTGGTCAACGCTGAGCCCATCAGTGACAGTGGTAGTGCCTTGGTGGTAACATGTTCAAGATGGGGAAAAAGTTGCTGCACAACAGCAACTGAAGTGGTGGAGAGGAGTGAGAGTAGGAGAGCGCAACAATGCTGCAGGATACCAGGGTCAGTGAAGAAGGTGGTGAGGAGATGCTCCAGGCACCAGAGCAGATTCCCCTGCAGCCTGTGATGAAGACCATGGTGAGGCAGTGTTGCCCTGCAGCCCATGGAAGTTAATGGTGGAGCAGATACCCACCTGCAGCCCCTGGAGGACCCCAGGCTGGAGCAGGTAGATGCCCGAAGGAGGCTGTGACCCTGTGGGAAGCCCAAACTAGAGCAGACTTCTGGTCAGATCTATGGCCCCTTCAAGAAAGGAGTCCATTTTGGAGCAAGGGAAGACTGTGAGGAGGAAGGAGCAGCAAAGACAACACGTGGTGAACTGACAACATCCCATTCCCCATCTCTCTGCACTGCTGGGGAGGGAGGAGGTAGAGAAATCGGGAGTGAAGCCAAGCCCAGGGAGAAGGGAGGGGTGGAGGGGAAAGTGGTTTAAGACTTACTTTTTATTTCTCATTATCCTCCTCTGATTGGATTGGTAATAAATAAAACTAATTTTCCCAAGTCAAGTCTGTTTTACCTGTGACAGACATTGGTGAGTGATCTCTCCCTGCCCTTATCTCATCTTATGAACCTTTCGTTATATTTTTTTCTCCCCTGTCCAGCTGAGGACGGGAGAGGCTTTTGTGGCCACCTGGTGTCCAGTCAAGGTCAACCCACCACAATATGATTCAATTTAAAAAGGAAAGAAACGAAACATTAATCCTACACACACATGCAGAGGTATAAGTCAGTGTGAAAGACCATCAGTGCAGTTTTGAGATCTTATTTCTTCTATAGTATTTTGATCATGCCCGAAAACATGGTATTTTAAAGTTGTGGCAGAATATTTTTTTTTTTTTTTTTTTTTTTTTCAATCAAAGGGTTCCAAAAAATGTTTCTTACTGTTTGAATTATTCTGTAAAAAGACAAATTGAAGAAATACTTGACCTTTTGCAAGAATCTTAGGGGGAGGGAGAAGAGGATCACCTATCAAAATGTGGTCTAGTATGTCCTGCGGCACAGGCAGAATCTAGATTTCATTGGCTCTTTTGTCAGAGAGAAATTGAAGTCTGGGCAGCATTCCCAGGACCAGTATTATGATAAGAATGCATGCCTCTGGCTCTGCGTGCCAACTGATCAAATTTTGTTCTTGCTTCCATCTACACAAGGCAACCTATTAGCCAGGTGGCCATTAGGACCCAGTGAGGGTCTGAAGCAGGCTGGGAAAGTTGACTATGAAATTTGCCTGATGACTAAACAGCATGGAGCCTATGTATTTTTTGATAAATTTTTGAAATTCAGGAAGGCTTGTAAAATCCGTGCTATCCCAACTAGCCATGTGTTTTCAGGGATTGTCAAATGCAGTCGATGACTTAATCATGGGGCCAGTCTGTCTCCAGTATCCTGAGAGGAAGTTCAAATTGTAGATGAAAGAGCTTTGGGCCGGTTACTTCCAAAGGTGAGGTAAAACAGTTGAGTTAAAACAGTTAAGTTTTAGATCTCTCTTGGAAAGCGAAAGTACTTGTTAGAGAACTGTTTTGGATACATGGAGAGCTGTGGGATATGATGAAAGGAGGAGTTGCACAGCAAAGGCTTTAGCCCAGTTGTTTTTGACAAAGTTTGGCAAGGCAGATTCTGACTTGACCTCTCCACACTGAATGAACTGACTGGCTTTGATGCGTCACCAGTGCTGCAGGCTGATGGGGTTGCCTTTGAGGGTGGCCTACTATATAACCACTTTTGTTTTAATAGTGAGCTGTTGTCAGATTCCTTTTAACCCCAAAGTATGGAGAGTCAGCTGATTTTTCTACTGGCTCCTTGAACGAAGAACATTTAAGATGACTGGGAAGAATACTGCAGCTTCACTGGGGATGCAGGGCCTGCTCTTCAGAGCATAGGAGGCTATGAAGTCCTGCAGATGACTCCAGATGATGTAGCTAGGTACACCAAAATAAAATATTCAAGATACCTTCTAAGAAATCGGGAGGCTTAAACCCTTTCTACTATAGGGAATTACATCTGCCAGGACAAAGTAAAAGCCAAGGCAGACTTTCATTATAGGACTAGGGAGGTTTATGTCTGGATTCTCAAGGCCCCAGTAATGAATTCCTTGTGTCAGTAGATGCTCTGGGGAGTACGGTGCATTGTGATTTATGCAGATTCATGTCATTCTGGAAAATGTGTCCTGTTTATCTGTCTGGTACTGCACAGTCCCACCCTGCTCAGGAATTTATTTGTGTTCTAATACTTCTAGATGTACCTTGGGGCAATGATTTGCAGGAGTTTGATCGTGTAGAACCCTTTGTCTTAATCTTGGCAGGAAACTCAGATGATGAAAACAGAAACGTGTACCAAGCTATGAAGCAGCGTATTGGTCTTTCAGATATTACCTGTTCAGAGTGTCTTCTGTCTGTGTGAGCTTGCGTGGTTATAAGACCTCAGAAGAAAAAGCTCAGGTTGTTCTAGGGTGCAGATTCTCTCATCCTATGTAAAGGAACCAAATGATGTGACATGTGAAGAGTCCTCTGATGCCTCCTAAGTAGAAAAGTTCTTTAAGGAACTGGAAGTAGCAGCTGTCTCTGTTCTGTCAATGTGCTAGGCATAGTCCATTGACTTAACTTCTGACTGCTAACCTTCATGAAATAAACAAAAATTCTGTCCCAGTGAGAAGAAAGTTGCCTGCCTCTGATGGAGAAGAAAATTTTCCTAAAAAGGAAGAGACGCGACTTAAAGAAAAGCAGTTGGTTTTTAAAAAAAAAATTACAGATTTGTCCTATATTTTCTGTCAGACTGTAAATGAAAGGTCAATCAAGAGGTTTTCAATTAGTGGCAGCACCACCCCTTATTCTACCTGCCTGCACAACCAACCAGCCAGGTTAGATTAGTACTTAAATTGACTAGTTGATGTTTTTCTGTATTATTTGTGTGTGATACCTTGTTTTCATCAAACTATTTCAAGGTAGTATTTCTGAAGTTCTGTCAACCTCCTCACAAATGATTGCAATTTTTTTCTGCCATAAAGGATCCCATGCAGTAATTGATAGTAAGACTTTCCAAGAACACCCTGAAAGGGTTGGAAGGATCAGTGGTATCCTGAACTAATTTGAGAGTCTTGACTCGATATGTGCTGGAATATTGTATTATTCCTTGCAATTTTTAATACCTTGCAAGAATAACTGGTGATTGTCTACTAAAACTCAAGGGAATGCAATCATAAAATTAATTTTTAAATTAGCTTTCATGTAGGTATATTTTTGCTTAAATGATTCTGAACAATTTTGCACTAGCTTAGCTCGAGGATTGAATAAATGAGCTTGAACCATATTTCAGGCTCTTACTTCACATCTTGCTACCTGGAAAACTTGGTGATCAGATGCTGGAAAGTGATATGCTTGTTCAGCCAATTAATTTTATTTCATGTAATGGTCCCATTGAATTTGGAAGGGCCATTTGTGCTATGAGACGTTCTTGCTCATATCACTTCCACAGCCAAAACCGGCGAGCCCCAAATGTGCTACAGGCAGTATGATATTTGCTCTTTCCAGTGCGCTGTAGGGGTTTTTTCACATGTAAATTTGTTGAAAAGATTTTCCTTAAGAAATTCATATCCTTGGACATGACCTTTGAAGTCGGATTTGGAAATTTGGTATGGCTGCTTTCCCTTTAAAATTCCACTCAAATTTCACAGCTATAGTAGATTTCTAAAAGTGATATACTCACTATTTTTCAAACTCTTTCTAGCTTTCAGCAACTCTGGCTAAACCAGGACAGGCAGTCATGAGAGTGTTAAGCAAAGCATCTTCTACACTGCCATCTGGGCCTGCAGTATATTTTTTGTGTGCATGGATTGCTAACAGAAAGTCTTTTGTTTAGGACTGTAGCTTACCCAAAGATGAATAATTCTGCTTCTGAAGCCTCTCCCATCTCTGGTTAACAGAGCCATCAGCTGTGAACTCTCTGACACCACAAACAGACACATGTTGCTAGCACAACCTGCTTTTCTCCTTCTCCCCTTTGCTCCCATCCCAAATGAGGTGTTGAAGGTTACTGCCCCTTGTTTTTTTCTGATTTAACTGTTTGTCTATTATCACCCTAGCCCCTATCTGTGACATGATCTGAATTTACAGGAGCTTTAAAACAATTTCTGTTCCATAAATTGGGGTAAAGGTATGATTAGCTGCAAGTTAACCCTGCAGAAGTGAAGTGCTGGTGGCTGGAGGAAGTAACAAAACAGGAAATAAGTAACTGGAAGCTGGAATGAATGAAGTATTTAACCCATAGTCTGTACCAATGAGTCCTTCTATGATTGTGTACTTAATTGCAATTGAATTACTTTAACTGTTACGTTACTTTAATTAAAGTTATTTTCCAAATTTGTTCCATAAATACATATAATTTTGCATTTAAGATGCACACATGAGTTAGATGTCTAACACCACAAAGATTTACCATTTGCACCCTTCTGTTTCTGAAAACTGTGGTAAATCAATTTTCATAAAGGGTAAAACCCTTCTGAGCATCCTGTCTTCCTGCAGTTGCAGGTTTCCCATGTGCCAACCTTTCCTGTCCATTTTTGGGCTAAAAGCTGCGGTGCTTATTCAGCTTTATGTTTGTCAGGGTCCTGGATGTGTAGAGCCACATCAGGAATGCCCTTCATCTGCTGCTGGTGTCTTATTCTGCTGTGAAATTTCTAATTCATACTGAAGGAATGAGTTACATATCCCACCTACTCCATCCACCAAATAAATGGCAGTTCTCAAATTTTGGCATATTTCCCAAGCTGTAACAAGTAGCAAGGTCTTTTGAGGAGGAAGATATAATTTAAGACAAATAAAATAATTCAGCTGGAAGCTGGTGAGGCAGTTGGGATAAAGGGATAATTAATTGGAGAGAGTGTGCAGGGAGAGTCAAGTGCCAGGAAAGGTTTTACCATCAAAAGAAGAGACAGGTGAGGGAATGAGTTGGATGTGGCCCTGGGAGCTGAAGGAATTAGAGCTGCTGAGAAGAGAAGCAGGATCTATAGAATAAGTAAGACAAGAAAAAGGAATCCCCAGCCTGAGTACGGTTTCTTTCTTAAGGTGAGTCAGCCTTACTTGAGTTCTGCCACTGCAAGTCCTTCCTGTCAGTCTGTCCTGCTCATGGCTGTCGGTTGCTGCCCTGTGCTAGCAGGGTAACTCTTCTACTACACACACAGAATGAGGCTTAAATCAGCTCATTTTATGTATTCTGACTGTTCCCTAGGATCTGCTAATGGCAGAAAATTTACAGTTCTCTGGGTTAGATAGGTAATCAGTGTATTCTTGTAATTCAGATTTTTGTTTTCCCACATTGGCTCCTGATATTTCTGAATAGTAGTATATGAAGATCCTGAATTTAATCTTCAAACTTTGAAAAATTCCCAGATAAATCTGGGTTTGATGTGTAACTAGTGACAAGCACTGTGAGGCTCTGTACTTCTGAATCTGTGTGTCTTGTAGTCATTGTAGTAGACCAAGTTCTAATACAGTGGAGGTGGAGTTGTGCAAATAATTTATTCATAGTTTTATTTTGTTCTTGATAGCACTTATCTGGAAGATGCCATCAAGAATGGCACTAAACATTTTGAAAAACCAATCCATTAATAATTAAGCATTTGGAATAACAGTATAAAATAAATATTTAAGTCAATTGATTTTTATAAAATTAAGTATGTTCTTAAGTAGCATCTCATGCTGATGAAGAAATGGAAGAAATAGTAACACAGTGAGGTCACTCGCATAAATTAATAATAAACATTAACTTCAGTCCCATCTCTGACAGCAGTTTTGTAGTTCCCCTTTTTAATTTGGAACTGACACAGAAATTTGGTAAGTCATAAAAGAGGCTTGTGTCCATGTTACCAAGCAGTGTGGTGTAATAGGATCAGATCTGTCAGGTGCTGAGAACCTGGCATCCACGCTATAGAGGTTGTGAGGGTTTTATTTCAAGCTGGTCCTCATCTGATTCTGTGGCTGGATTTCTGCTCGTGGTTGAAGTATGTACAATGCACACCTGGTTCATGTACTTGAAGACTGCTTTGCAATGTAAAAGTTGTTTGGGAGATGGATTTCAAAAGCACAGTCCTGATTTGAATTAAAATGCTAATGTAGACATAGCTAGAGTCATGCAGATCAGGAAGTTCACTAAAATAATTTTGTTTGGTAGGACAGCTTGGATATCTAATCCATGGGAGTGGGATCGGGAAATGCAATGAATGCTTACAGAAATTAACAGTTACTAAGCTTCATCAATTTAAGAGTTTGGAAAAAATACCGTGAGGATGTAATTTTAAAAACAAGACTGGTGTTTAGGAATGTCTTTACCCTTGTGAAGTGGCCTCTTTAAATAATACAAAGTGGCTTTTGTATAAATCAGATACTAGATACAGGGGGGTTGGAGGTGTTGTAAAAACAGAAGGCACACCAACTTTTTTCCGTTTATAGCTGTTTCTTTTGGAGTCTAACAGAAGATGAACCCAAGTTTCTTGGTTATAAATGTATATAGATGAGTTTCTTTTTAAGAATCTGTAAAATATATCCAACAAACAAACAAAACAAAAAACCCCACAAAAAAAACCCACCACCCCACCCCCCCCAAAAAAGGAAAAAAAAACCCCAAAGAAAACAATTTCCACAAACACTGCTGAATGGCAAGAATGTTTTTTCGGTTTTACCATGGAAGAAATAACAGTTAAGTGTCAGCCTGTCTGCTCAGTGGAGACAGTTGTCTTTAAGAACTGGGGCTATCCGATATTCAGGATGGTTTCAGGTTACCATTTTACACAAATTTATTATTTATTACCAAGACTATTAAACCTCAGTGTGTGAGGAACAGTGCTTATAAATGGACATGGAGACAGAAGTGTTCTGACCTTTTTGTAATGATAAAGGTCTTTATGGTGCTTAGAAAGGAAAGTGGATCCTGAATCTCTTCCTCTGCTGGAAATCATGCACACCCATGGTTTGCCCATCCCTATTCCCAGTACTCTTGGCCTGGGCATTCAAAAATAAGTCATTACATCTCTACACTGTAAGATTTGTGGTATGTTTTTTAACAGTATAACTGGATTACCTGTGTGTAAGCTTTTGTGTTACTTTCAAGGTTATGTCTGCAGTCATAAAACTGGGACTTCCAAATGATAAAATTATTGTATGATCTTTTTGAAAGATTGAGGTGATGAAAACATAAAAGATTTGTCACACACTGATAAAATGGGAAGAGCTGGCAATAGATCACATATACTCAAGATGGAATCTGAGTAGTAAAGCTGATCAGCCCAACTTAGTTATGTCAGTGCATTTGAAAACTTTGGGACTTGACACAAGTCAGGCTTGCTCACAATTGTTGGAGTGCCAGGTAAGAGCCTGTGCCGTGTTTTCCTCTAACACTTGGATGTGCGCCAGTTCAAAAACACAAACAAAAAATCAAACTCGCCCTATTGCCAATACTTTTTTTTTTTTTTACAAATTCTTGGCTTGCTTTTTCTTCCCAGGAGTAATCATGCCTGTGTGCAGCTACAATAAACCTATTGATTATTTCTCAGTATATTGCAGTTCCTTCTGTACTGGAACTAATGGGGTAAAAGCAGTGGATTTTTGTTGTGAAGCTGCAGTCTTACAGAATCTCTGGTGTTTATAAAGATTGACTTGTGCATTGTTTGTTTGTTTTTCCCACTGGTGTCACCAACAATGTGTCCTTCCTCTAGTCTGCTATCTGTTATTAAAAAATAAATAAAAAATGGGCAAAACTTGGTATCTGGAGGTTTGCAACTCTTGCTGGTATAGACCAGGTGAATGCAAGATTTATTGGGAGAGATCAGAAAGGCATCTTCATAGGAAGACTATCTACAGAGATTTTTAACACCCTTCCTCCCTGACATCACTGTTCATCTAAGGCAAACCTGTATTTGAACTGAAGGATAGAAGTCTCTTTTTTCTTACTGCAAGCACGAGTGAATGATTTAATGACATAATATCAATGAAATGAATTTTAAAGGCTTTTTTATGTCATTATTTTATAAATATGCTGCAACCGTGCAATTATTAGAAATGCAGGGGTCTAAGAAGTTCTGTAGCTAGGAGCAGATGGCTTCCATAATTCCACATACCAGGATCTGCAATGTGCAGTTCACATTATGTACTATAAACTGTCAATACAATTTCTTCGGATATCTCTTAAGTAAAATTCTCTTCCTGTTTTACAGATTAATAGAAATATGCATTTCCATAATACCACCTTTGAACTAATGAAGTGGAAGTACAGATGAAAACAGTCTGGAGGAAGCTTGAAGTACAATACAGTTTCATTCAGTTTCCTAATTCTGAGGTAAGGTTAATGCATGCAAAATTTTATTTCAAGTATTTCAGGAATAAAAGGTATATGATATGTAGCTACCATATCTTTCTTATAAAAATATCTCAGCCTTCATTTTTATGCTAGTGACAGTCTGTCACTAGCTACTGAAACAGCTGTTTGATCTGATTTCTGTGCATGTTTCAGTTACAAAAAAAGATGTAACAGCATCAACTACACAGACATCTGTTGTAGAAATGGTAACTTTTTTCTAATGTATCTATCAGACAAATTTTATTTGGTGTAGTCTGGCTAGTCATGGTTATTAGTAATGCTTTAGTTGAAATAAAGGACTGGTAACACAACTAAGTGGCATGCCTGTTGGGCATCTTGTCTTCTGGCACAGTGTTTGATTGGTACAAAATGTTATTACACTGGTGTTTTTATTATTACTGCTATTAATAAAACGTTCTGGGTTTCATACTAAATTCCTCCCCTTTGGATCTTAAAGACATTCCTGTGATTGGTTATGAGTGATAGGGGTGTTTGGTTCATAGGTTGCTGCTTTTCTGGTATCTGAAGCTTTTTTTCTTTTATGTAACTAGGAGGCTAAGTAGAATAATCCTGAAATGTCAGATTTCTGACA
The DNA here is from genome assembly GCF_001431845.1 of Calidris pugnax. Classification (NCBI taxonomy): domain Eukaryota; kingdom Metazoa; phylum Chordata; class Aves; order Charadriiformes; family Scolopacidae; genus Calidris; species Calidris pugnax. The sequence goes on along the minus strand of NW_015090828.1, from coordinate 2,799,704 downwards.
GATTTCAGAATTCTCTTCTGCAATATCAAATCTGTTTAAAAAACAGTGAGCATTAGCCCTGCTATATCTAGCTTCTCACTGTTCCAATTTTGCTTAACCGGAGCTGAGGCAATGCCCGCATACAGTGGTTTTTAAGCTGTGGTGCTGTTGGCCCTTCTCACTTTTTTCCCATTTGGTAGAAATGGGGTCTCTGTAACAGCTTCAAAGGTGGGACAGCTTCAAAGACTTACACTAGCAGGTTTCAGCAGTCATCATCCCTTTGTTCTCAAAGGAAGTTTGCATCTCAGATTATGTTATCTTGCAGATTTGGGTAACTGTTACAAACAGGTGTTAAACACCTATTCAAGAAAAGAGAAACTTTACTTAAAACAGGACTGTGCCTCTTTCACTTAATGGAGATCAATCAAGGAATCTTAACATATATTTGACATACATACATTTGACTGACAGAGAGAAGCATGTATCCTCTTCAGAGGTCAAATTTTAGAGAAACAGCTCCTAGAGAAAGATCAGCATTGAATTCAGCTAACACATTTTATCTTTGGTTGACTTCCTGCTCGAAACCTGTAACTTTCTGCACACCGTAAGCAAATTCACAAAGCTGTAAAGATGGAACTCATGTTGACAAGTGCAAAATTTGTGGTCAATCTAAAGCACTTCAGGTGAGGAAGATCAGAATCTGCTTTACATGGTGCATGCCTGTCCTGATGATGTCTTCATGATGTATGTTAGCTTCTTTGCACTTCCTATTTTACTCAGGTTATTTCATGCCTGGTAAGACAAGAAGACAGGCAAGTACTCTTTCTTCTCATGCAATTACATATTCCTAAAAGGATGCTGGATATTTCAAAGGCCAGTTGTAGTACGTATCTTGCAAACACAGCAACAGCTAGCATAGATTTAACATACTTGTGTACAACTCAAAAGTAAAGGACTTGAAGTCAGTGCTGAAAATTATGGACTTTGCACTGACACAAAACCGAGAAATAATTTCCTTCCTTTTTCTCCCTGAAAAGTCTCCAATGAGAGAGACAGATAAAGCAATAAACAACAGTTCTCAAATTTTTAACAATAGGGGACTTTGCAGATGAGGCATTGTCCTGAAAGCTTGCTCTTTCAACTATCAGAAAGAACAGTTTCTATTCTCAGCCCTGTAATTACAAGCAAATTTCGAGATGGAGATTAAGTGTTTGTGAATATGTGCATACTAATAGAGGACTGTGTACTTTAAGAGCTATTTGTAGCATTAAATGGCTTCAGTAACCTAGATAGTCTGCCATGGACACTAGAACCTCATCAGCCGTTTAGAAGAGCGATCCATGTGCTAAAGTGAAAGGATAAGCTGCATTTGGGTAAATCTCAGGGTTCCATAGGATTAGAGAATGGTAAAGGGTAGAGAATGGGTCATCATAAAACAGTTCTTTCATCACTCTGCCCTCTGTTCATATGATCCCAGTCCCAAAGCATTTAGAGGTGAAGGGTAATGCTTGGAGATGCCATCTATAGGTAAGCTCTCTCAATAAAGAGTACCAGTAAATGCTAATTAGTATGTCTTTGAGAGACCATCTGTATTTCCCTCTTAAGTGTCTTTCAGATGCTATCCTGAATTGAAATGAGCGAAAAATGGGTGGATGCCCCTCTGTTACAAAGAGGGAAAGAGAAAAGGGCTGGACAAAAGCTTTCTAGCATCAAGTGGCAGGGCATAAGCATATACAGTTGGCTTGAAAACTCTCAATGCAATATTATTTTAAAAAGAGAAGAACAAAACAAGACCACCACCACCCCCAGACCACCTTCATGAGCTACCTTTTTTCTCTGATTGTGAACTGTCTTTTAAAATAGTAATTTTATTAGCAACAGTTGAGGGAGGTTGTTTTATGCTTTCCCTGTATGTAAATAGCTGGCAAAAAATAAAATGGCCACCCCACTCCAGTACAAAATTTCCCTATCTTGACACAGCTTGTCCTGTTACTAAGGTTTATGGTCTTGTAAGTCAACAAGAAGGGAGCTTATGAGAACCAAATAAAACCAAACCTTTTTGCTAATCATTTCTGTTCTTGTGTATGTTCTACATCCTGTTTTCATAACTTTACACTTTAATTTCAATAGTAAGGTGACAAAGGCAAAAGACAAAAAATAAGATTACCACCAAGGCCAAAAGAGGGAAAAAACCTGTAAATACCAGATGTGAGCAGATTACATCGTCCCACGTGTTGATCAGACATTTTATGTACTTCCTGAGTGAGAGATCAGTGGTATTGTATTTCATAGCCTGACCAGCTTTCGGGTGTATGTTTTAAGCCCATTTATGATGTTTCATACCCACAAAACCTTGTGAAATTGAGTACTTTAGTTTTAAATGTGCATTTTGTTTAAATCTAGAAGTACTGCCTGATAATGTATTTGTTAGTTCCTACTGTGTGCACAGAGAGAAATTTTGATTAAATCTCTCTGGTTATCTCCTCCATGTTAGGCTCAATGAAGAGTATCATACATCTCTCTGACAATTCTCACAATGGTTTATTTTACTCTCTCTGATGTGGAATCTCTCTGTAATATGGCCCTTTGTTGTACTTTTGCTAGTTCTATTCTAGTTTTTGAGACCGCATGAAATTTTATTCCATCTTACTTTGTAGGGTAAATGCTTGTCTTTTAATTGTAACTGTGGATTTGTGTAAGTCTAGCATTTCTAGTTGTGATGTAACTGGAGAAACGAAGTTTAGTATATTACATCTAATCAGTATGGCTATATATGCTTAATTACCTTCTGGAACTGGTCTCCTATATCATGTACTGTCTTTATTCAATATAAAGATTTTGGTTGAAAGATAACTTTGTTTTCTTCAAGGTATTGAAACTGAACTTGGATGACTGAGATTAAAGACCTCTAATGTACAACTATTGAACCAATAACTTTAGTTGACAGTTTATCAATAACTTCCTATTTTTCAGCTACCAGTGTCTGTAGAGTTGTCGTCTTTCTGTCTCCTCCCACAGCGGTTGTAGTAGAACCATCTTTTGTCATGTGACGGAGCTTGTTTGTTCAGTAGCTAGGAACACATGCCAAGTGTTTCAGAAAAAAATCTGCCAGTGATGAGGTGGTCTTCCTGCAATGGTTTTCTTATTAACCATCAAGACTGCTCCATTCAGTAGGAAGCAATTATTCTGTAAGGCTGGGTTACCTGCCACTGAATTTCCTTAGTGGCAAACTGTTTGCTAGGATTTAATTCCATAACAAACAGGCTGAGCCACTTCAGGCTCAAACCACAAATGGGAAATGCAGGTCAGTGTGCTCAAAGCATTTTCCAGGAGTGGAGTAACCAGAAGTCCGTGTCGTCTTCTGAACCAGTTGATCAAAACAGGAAGTGCCAGTGATTCCACTCCAGAGCTGCTCTGTTCTGTGGTGTGCTGTCACACGTTTTGCTGGGCCTTTGTCCAGGATCCTCCTAACAGTGCTTTCCTTGTTCCATTTGGCATGGCTTAGCCCAGTTGGTTCCAGTAGTGTGACCATCTCAGTCTCAGTGTAAAACAAAAGCCTATTGCTTGGCCAAGACTGTCAGGTTCAGGAAGGTCGAGTTAAGCTGTCCAAGCGTTCCTTCATTTCACAGTTTTTGTTGGCTGTGTGTGGCTCAGGAGCTCCTGTTGAAAGTGTAGTGGGTAACAGATCTCAAAAAAACCCAGACAAGTTCCTAAGTAGTAAGAGGAAGCTAAATTTTATATCTTATTTCCATATCTGAAGATGGGAATTTTATAGGGTAGGATAAGACAACTAATTCAAGGACTTAAAGTGAGAAAAGCATACAGGGAATGTGTTTACAGTACTGTCTGAAGATGTCTGTATTGATAAGAATGTATTTTACAGTCAGATTATTGTAACATGGATATGTAATTAGAAACATACCAGTTTTTCTTTTTTGCTTATTTGTTGACTTAATGTTTAGATTAAGAATGGTAAAATGTGGTTAAAAAAAGGTAAAAAAACATTAATACAAGGATTATTTTTGTTTTCAATAGTTGCTTTTCTTTTTTCTTTTTTTCTTGAGGCAAAACCAAGCAGATAAATATTTCCTTCTGATGGTACTACTTTGAAGCAGTCCTAAAAAGTCAGTTATGGAGTAGGTTCTTTTGAGCTCAGTTTAAAAGTCAAGAATCCTTCTCCAGAGGCTCCAAGGTTATGATGTTATGATAAGTTTCATGAAATGTTAGGTGAAATGTTTCTGAACTGTTGTAGTTAATAGAGAATTGCATGGAAATAAATCTACGTGTCCAGTTAAAATGTATTTTAGAATAATTAAAAGCTACTTATTAATTTGCAAAAATCTGAGATTGATTTAGGTAAGGGTCGTTGTACAATTTCCTTAATCTTTATAAAAAACAGTGTGAGAAAAACTTGTTAGTTTTCTTATTTCTAATCCAGATATGTAATATGATTTTAAAAAAATCGTGTATCATAGCCAAGTCAAAGTAAAGAAGACATATTTTTATCATGTCCATAAAATATATATGTTTTGCATTTATACAGTACAGGAATTTCAGGATCTTGAGTAATAATTTCAATCTTTTAAAACTTAAATATTATGTTCTGAAACTTTTCTTTGTTAAAATACCTATGGTGAAAAATAATCTGAATAATTGGAAGTAAATATTCATTAATTGCTTAGTCATATGCCAGTTAATGTAAATAATTTGCCATTTTTGGAAAATAGGGAAATCTGTTAATACCATAGAATGGAAGATAACTTCTTGATGATAGAGGCTAATTTTTTTTTAAAAAGCGGTATTTTTTTTCTTCCATGTGCTTTGTCATGAACAGACATGATGTGATAATGCCTGTAGTTAGTTCTAGTAATGGAATACAAATATTAGGATAGTGTGCTTTAGGGAAGAACAGATGTAAAACACTGGTTCAGCTATGATGTGCAAGTGCACAAAGTCTTAAAGTACGCACAGTTTGAAGTCTTAGACTGCTAGTAAGTTTGCTAGTTACAGCTAGAAATAAGCAAAAAATGCTCAGAAAATTAGTAAGAGAACAGTGTAACAATATTCTGGCTTCCCAATGGAATGATTTCAAAAAGGAAAAAGAAAAAAAAAAAACAAAAAAACCCCCAAAAAACCAAAACAAAAAAACAAAACAAAACCAGGCAAGGCAGCTTTATGCCAAGAAGTAGCAACACTTTAGTTGTATTTACTAATAATCTGAAAAGCAAGCTAACAGGAAAAAAGGCAAGATAATACAGCTTGGGGAAAAATAAAGGAAGTACACAGCTCTAGAATGACTGATGAAGTAAGGATGATGAAGGCAAAAGTTATGTTAGTAGTACATTAGTAGGTATTTTAGGGTAAGGAAGATGTAACTATTTAGGTAGGATGAGCTGTGGTCAAATATTTGCTTTAGGGTAGGAAAGGGGAGACTTGCTGCTGTCTCCACCAGAACAAGGGTTTTGGTGTTGCCACAGTAGACAGTTCTTTATTTAGTTAAACTAGTAAGGCAGACAGTTGTAAAATATTAAAATTACAATAGATAAGAAATTGAGAAGTAGACATTGCTGTGAACTTTTAGAAACATGATGGCATACCTGTATCTGGAAAGCTGTGAGAGACACTGTTGTCTTAGTAAACAGAGACCTGCTAGAACCTGTTTGTTACCCATCTGTTCTGAGTACGTGCATAAAGAAGGAAATGGATGCCTCTATCTTCTGCAACCCTGTGAACGTACAGATCAGAAAGACAATATATTTAGCACTAAGTACTTGGTTTACATAGTCTTCTGATTTCTCGCCTCTCAGTGAAAACTTGTCTGGAATACTGTTTAATATGTATTAAAAAAGAATAATCATGTGGATGATCAAATGCATAAGTTGCATGGGAAAAAAGTTACGCATATGCCTGCATTGGTGTATGTTGTATACAAACTTTTGAAGGCAACAGCAGCCTTGTGTTCCTGATTTTAAGGGTGAATTTCCTAGAAGCTGTGGCTTGCTTACAGTAATGAGGAAGTTTCTGTGCAGTGATTATTCCATATTTTAATATAGACAGGTCACCTTGCAGTCAGGTTTTAAACATTTGCAATTGATCATAGTTAGTGACAGAAAATTAGAAATCTGCTAAAGTAATGCTAGAGGGGTTTGCAATCCTCTCTATTAGGAGAATTTTCACAGTGAAGATGTGCAGAGGAGCCCCAAATGGCTACACTTGACCATGCTTCGAATGCATTTTGCTCTTCCCCAAGATCTAAAATGCCTGTTCTCATTCAGACATGTTCCTTCAAGTTTCCAGTTTTTCAAAAACAATGATTTGTTTCAGTCGACAGGTAAAGCATATGAAATTTTTCTACAGAAACAGTTTGTTCCTAGGCTTTCAATGCAATGAAAGTGATTAAAGGTCTGCCTGTACAGAGGAGAATCCCCAAGATGGTAGTGTGTGAGAAGAGGGATGTTTATACAGGTGTCTTGAAGTTCTATACACTTCAAATTATCATAGAATTTGCAAATGTACACTTGAAATTACTCAGTTTTTGCCTCAGTAAATTTGTTGTTTGGTGATATCCCCAATCTTTGAATTAACAAGACTTTTTTAATGAAAAAAAAGAAAAGGTTTATTTATCAGTCTTACAAAATTAGCATTGACAGTTCTGTTGCTTTTACTGTCTTCATATGTCACTTGATGGTACCTCTCCCCCTTCCCTGCCTGTTATTCAGCCAGAGCCTGAGCAGTTGCTGAATCCTTATGTGGATAAACAGTCTCATGAAAAGAAGGCATAGTGTCACCATTCCTGTGATTGGGAAGTAAAATTTAAAAAGCATATGAAAAGATCTTTTAGAAGTCTTGCACCAGTGAGAGTGGCTACTCTTGCAGTTGTTTGTCAATTGTGTTTAATAGGAATTCAAAACCCAGTATGAAAGATACTACATTATTGGAAGTAAGTAAGTGTTGTAATTCCTTGGTCTTGCAAATGTTAATTTTAAATGTGTTAGTGCATCTCAGGATTTTAGAGTTGGTAAATTGATAAGCTCAAGTGAATTCCTTGGAAAACTAAAACATTCATCTCAGTGGCAAGCAGATACTTAGTCTGACCATTTCACTCCCCAAAAAGAAAAAGCTAATTATGTAACTTGTAACTGAAGGAAAAGGGAAAAAATCACAATTGAAAATAAAAGTATTTTTAAAAAATAATCATGCATACTTACATAGAAATGCTTAAATTTGAGATTTAAGCCTCCGTTACTTAAGGGGAGTAGTTATAACTGAGCATGTAATGCATTTACAGGTTTGTGATCTAGGAGAAGTATATTCTGTACAATCTACTGTACTACTTCTCCATGCCAGAATATCAAAGCTGTACTTCAGGTAGACAAACAAAAATACCTTGTATGTTTCACACTGTCCTGGGGGATGTGAGTAGCAAAGTGCTTCCAAGGATTATGAAAGAAGTTTTACAGTTTTCTTGTAAAAGTGGAATTTGGATAAACCATGTTCATGTACCTTGTGACAGCCAATTGATAGCTTATCATGGAAATTTTTGAAAGCACAGGCAGTGTTCATGGATTGGTTTCCAGGTCTGTGAGGGTTTGTTTTTTTTAAACATAGGGCAGATCTACACAGTGAGATACGCAGTTATTGTGAACTATTGTAGAAACTAACATTTAAAATGGATTTAAAGCAGATAGAGGGGTTCATTCATGGTGAGTAGATCCCTCTGTGGGTATTGGTGCTACGAATAAATTTTGCAGCAGAGGAAATGATTGTAGTGGGATATCTGGACAAAGAACATCCTGATCGTTCTCTGGGTTTTATACTCTTGCCCTAAACACTTCCTCCTGACTGCTCTTAAAGTCCAGGCACAGGAATGATGGGCTGATCTGCCTCTTTAGTTGAGCTGTATTTAGACTACAGTATTTCATCTAGTGGTTTTCTGTCAGTACAGTTCTTAACTCATATGTGTTAAAAATCTCAAAAGAAAAAAAAAGAATGGAAAAAATACTCAGGAAGTGATAGAGGATTGGTCATTACAAGATACTGTACGGCATTGATAGAGAAGGTTCAATAATGATGACTTATTTGTTCCCTTTATGCCAAAAATAATTCTTTAGCTATTCTCTTTAAGTCGCAACAAAAATATCTTTCTGTTATGGAATCTGTGGTTTTCCTGTAACCCTCAGTTTTTCCTTTACAGATTTAATTTGAATCAGCCTTAATTCTGTCCTATTCAAGGTGATCAGTCTAGTCTAAAGAATCATTGAAGAAAGAAGGTTTTGATAGTGAAGATGTGGAAGGAATAAATGGGACTTAGATGCAGGAACTGGACAGAAGTAATGTAAGAAAAGGCAGAACGAGATGGTTATAACAATGTGATCTTGAATGATTGGGGAATAATTGAATTGCCAGAGTTAATGGAGAGGTGACTTGGGAGCCAGATGGATTTACTTTTAAGATTTTTAGCTTAGGGAACTGTTGAGACATCAGAGGAGATACCTTCAGGTTCAAGGATGATGGGGAAATACTTGAAATACAAAAAAAATTATGTCCAAATCATTTCTGTAGCACCGAGTGTGGGCAGTTTAGGTCACATACTACAAGAGTCAAAGAGAAGTAGAAAAGCAAGTGAAATTGATAGAAGGAAGAATACACAGTATAATTTTTGTACCTTCTCAGTTTCCTTAGGTCTTAGTCCAGTTACTTTCTTACAATATGGAGAGAAAAACAAGATTTGAATTAAAAAAAAAATAATCAAGGATTTTATTAGCTGAATGTAAAGTTTCCTTTAATCTAAAACCAAAACAAACTACCTTGCATGTTGATGTTTTGCTGCTCTAGCTCTACTGTGCAACAGTAGTTGAAAAAGTTTTTTCTTCGTGTACTTAAAATAACCTTTTTGCACTAAGAAAAGTTGTATAATTGAATACTAATGGGAGAGATACTTCTAACAAAACTACAAAACTCTAAATATTATAATCTCATTGAGCTTTCTAGTTGTGCTTCTTGTGTGTATGTTTTTTAATTTTGTGTGAAAAATGTTACCAGTATTGCTTTAGCACTTTAGTGCAGGAAAATAGGGGACTGTAACTGTTGAAGTATAAACTTTACCTTTGAACTCCGTCTTTGTCTACTTATTGAAAGATTACTGTGTTTGGATTTAGAAATGTCTTTGAAGCTGTATTTGATGAAAGTACATTGTTTAAACTTGGGAGGAGTAGGTTGTGTGCATGTGCATGCCATGTTGTTCCTGTAGTTATTTAACCAAGCGGATCTACAATGCACTTGGAGTTTAGCTTTGGTTTGCATTAAAATGTATTTTCTTCTCAGCAAAACTTATTTTACCACTAACATGGTAAGATAGGCTCAGGCACATATATCCAGAGTCCTTGAAATTTTTCCCAGAGCAATAATATTTTCTTACATACTGAACAATTAAGTATTGCAGATGAAAGTAGAAACTGAATGCAACGTAGAATTCATTTTAGATTATTTGTACTGTGGAAGCACTTTCCTAATAAAGCCATCTAATTTAATATCTCCAGTATTTGCGATATAACACTGTGTGTGAGTATGTCAGGCTTTATACAGAAGCATTTATCGCTCTATGATAATGGGAATAACTGAATACTTTGTAGGTTCTATGGAAGATAATGAATATTATAATTGCAAGATATTTGCTTTCAGAAGGATTTGGGGATTTGTTCTTTTTTCCTCTTTTTTTTTTTTTCCCTTTTCTGCTTGGGCCTATTGAAGCTTTGTTAACCTCCTTCCATGTATCAGGGTTCTCCTTGCAAGCTCTGGGAGTTCCTAGTGAGACGGCTTGTGAGGTAACTACCCCCAGCTGTCCACCTTGCTCTTTTGCTGGAGGTCAGTGCCTCCGTGGCAGTATCAAGCAAGTGGCAGCTCATCAGCCACAGCTGTTCAGAGCCCGGCATATTAATTTAAACTGCCAGTGATTCTGGTTTAGGCTATGCTAGACTTACCACCGACAATACTTGCTCACTTCTCTTGCCCTTGCTGTGGAGGTGGTAACCTCCTTGTGTTTTGTGCCTAGAGCTTGTAACCTCGTAAAAATATCCCAAAGTGAGTTTCTAGGGTGAGTGTCGAGGCTCACGGAGGACAGCAGAGCTGTTAGCTGACTATTCTTATAATTCAAAACAATTCTAAGAGAGGTTAAAAGGGCGCGTTTCAACAATTTAAAGTTAGAAGGGCAATATAAATTAACACGAAGAACAAACTTAATAGTTAAATGTAATTTGCAAAGTACATATCTAAAATTTTGTTTCTGTAGTAAGAACACTTAAAAGAGTAATTTCCCGTGTCACATCTGTGTTTCAGAGGACTGAAAAGGAGCAGTGTCTACTACTTCATATTTTTGGCCTATTCAGGTATTAAAAGGCCTCTTTGGAAGACCAATAGAGACTGCTCCTTTGAGAATATCTGTGTTATTTACAGTGATTTGTGAGAACAGCTAGCCAGAGAGTTTCTCCTGTCTGCAGAATACGGTGCTCCTATGGGCATGACGAGCAGGTGAGGAAAACAAGGATTAAGGCTTACCTTGCCAAGCAGCTTTTTGTATTAGCAAATCTTGATGATGTTGAACTTGCCAGTCTTGTCTCTGCTGTTTGTATGTATAGAGCAAATACTATTAAAAAAGCTTTTCTCTTGCCCGTTGCAATGAGGAGTGCTGAATTTGACGGTTTAAAAATTATGTGGCTTGCTTATGGAGTAACATTTGCAAGTGTGTTTTTATCTTGTTCACAAAACAATGTATAAATTAATTTGGACAGCAGTTATCTTACGGGTAGCAGAAAAAAAAAATATGCCTATGTTGACAGTTTTAAGCTTTTTGAGGGCAAACAGTTTGCTTCTTGTGAAATGCCCTTCTGTTGGCTTTTTTTTAATGCTAGATCGCATGTCACTTGCTTTATAAGGGACACCGTAGTGTCTTGGTCAGACACCAAAGGAAAGGGTTTGCAGTTTGTAAGTAGGCAGCAGTGATTCCCGTGTTTCAGGCATCGCTACTAGCAACTTGGAGGGGGGTGTCTGTATTTTTGGCTGAGGGTTGTGTTGATAAGGAATGCTTTCTGTCTGTTCTCAGTAATTTGAAGTTGTGTCTTCCCAGGGGTAAATTAAAAAAAAAAAAAAAAAAAAAAAAAAAAAAGGGGACGGGGGTGTTTAAGGTCTTCTTTCTGTTTCTCTTTCCTAGAACTTATTTATTTTCTGCTCTGTTTGAAAAGTGTATCCCTTAATAACTAAAATCATACCCGCAACGTGAGCGTGAGGAGTGAGGGCTCCATGAAGAGCATTATCAAGTTGACTCTTTTGACCTTGGTAATTACTAATCTATGCAATCGGGTATTTCTGAGCCTTGTCAGCCTTGCTTATTTAGCATTTTATTTATTTTATTGGTTTTTACACGTCTTGAATAGGAAAAGAGGCTTTAAAGCGAAAAATCTGAGAAAAAGAAACCGAACCCTCTTGTTTATTCTTAAGGGGTAGAGGTCTTCTAGAGGGGAGCTGGCTTGCAGAGGGGGAAGACAGTATTCTTATGCTAATCCGAGCTCTGGATAAGGAGCAAAGCAGCCGTGCAAACAATGGAAGTGGAGCCAGAAAGTCTGCTCTGCAGTCTAGCACGCCTTGAAAAGCATGTCAGGCAGGGCGCCTAGGGCTGCGCAGGGAGGGGCCCGGGCCGAGGGGAGAGCTCCACTCCGGGCTCGCTTTATGGAGCTGGCGGCTGGCCAGAAGCCTTGGAAAAACTCTTACTACCTAGAAAACAAGAATTAAGGTTGGAAGCGAGGGGAAGAGGAGAGAGACGTAGTTGCAGTCTATTTTTCATGTTAAAAAACCCCAACCCAACACCCCCCCACCACCACCTCCAAAACCCTATTGAATTGCTTCAGCTTTGTTGCTGCTATTTCCTTCTTTGTACCAAAATTGAAATTCAAGTGATGTGTTTTTTAAATAGTAACCACTTTTTCTAAACAGCGTTCTGCGGGAGAGATGGAGATTTTTAGCAACGTGCCCCTGCTCAGCAATGAGCTTACACTACCCTCCTGTGGGAAAATGCTGGGATGGGAAACTGTGCTGGAAGCTGGAGCTGCAGGCTGATGTCTGTCAGGGGGCTTTTGGTTTTCGTGTAGGAGAAAGCGATGTCAGTGACATCGGGGGGCTGAGAAGGACGGGTCTGTATAGCATGCTTTGTTATTGATTAAATTAAGTATCCAAAAAAATGACAGGCTGTTTTACTTAGGCACCGTGAAATGAAATACACGCTCTGTAACAACCAAACAGAAACTCAGTTTCTGGAGGACTCTTCTTGAGTCCCAGAATTTGCATAATCACCTTTGCTTTGGAGAGAAAAAGAAGTCGGGAATTTCTTTTTCTAGATTGGGCAGAGGTTATAGTTGTAAAATAAACGAGCAAAGACCATGGGATCTAAGTATAATAAAATCTTACCCTGGCAGTTTTTTGGTCTGGGGATTTTTTGACATAGATTAATGAACAATTGTCTTTAAATTATGAAAAAATTACTGTAAGGTTGTGAAAACATTCATTAGTCGTCTTCATAGTGCTGAAAGGGATGTTGCACTTCAGAAACCCTTCCTATGAAAGCATTTGTACTTTTGAAGGCACTGGCCCTGATTTTAAGGTCCATTGTTCACTCTTTAAAAAGTGAGCAAGTATATATTCAGGATTGAGGCCCAGCTTTTTCCCTTCCTCAGCCTAGGTATATTGTTTGTATAAAACAATCACGATCCAGAGCCAAAATATGTGATAGGTCTTGTAGGCGGTATGGTATGGTATGTAAAAATTTTAATGAGTTTTGCTGCTTATGTTTAGTGAACAAAAGGTGTTCTTTAATTTTTTTGGTGACCAAAATTTAAAAGGTTTAAGTTACATTCTCAGTTTGGATTTGTTAGATTTAGAGATGGAATGTATTACATGTGGAGACTTTTCTCCTCATTCACATTGACTGGTATGACAGTAAGGAACTAGCAAAAATGATAAATAGATAATAAACACATTTAAGAATTATAGCTTCTGGGTAGAATAGCAGAAGTTGATGTCATTTATAGTAGGAGGAGCACGGGTGTCCATTTTCCAATTGTCTTAAGGGCAGAAGCTCTCACCCAGCTAATCACCAAAGTGATGGAGTTGAAAGCAGGGAAATGGGTCAAGATGAATAAAAATTGTGTAGCAAAATCCTATTTGAATGTACTCAAATAAGAGAATGTGTCAATGTTCGTAACACACTAGGATATGTCTGAATACCTGATGGCACTGGGAAAACAATTTTACTGAATTTCATTACTGTTAATTTAATGGCAGAAACTTTTTAGCAGTTAATTGGAATTCCAGAGTAACAGTAAGATGGGCATTCAGAAGTCCAATGAGTGGCGTCCCCAATTACCTAATTGTGCTGGGCATGGTAAAAAGCAGCTAGGCTTTAATTTCTTCATGGTTAACAACTTTGTTTATGAAACAGACAGATCTATCGTAATTTAGTTTGGCCTCTAAATTCTGCCATAATGTACAGACATTGATATTTGCAAGGAGTGTGAAGTCATCCTTTTTTTGTGTTAGAGTATCTGAGGTGGATTTTGGTGAGTTTTCTTCCAGCTGTTCAAAAACAAGACATCCTTTTCTAAGACTGAACTCTCTTGCTGCAGAAAGCAGTTGTTAGGGGCTCTTGTTTTTTGAATGAACAAACGGTTGCAGTACGTGCGTTATAAGTATGTGGTTTAAATGTCTTACAAATAGAACTCTCATTTTTTCATTTCAGTCTTTTGAGAAGTGTGTAATACACACAACTGTGCTTTATTTAACACTTTGTAGCAGTTTGTAGAGGGAGAAAGAACATTGAAATAATTTACACAATCTTCTAGCTTTAAAATTTATGCAGTCACTAATAGTTTTAAATAATTCTAGTACAATGCACAGTTTAATGGAATTGTTTTTGTGAGCTTGCACAGATTAGTGCTGAAGAAAATAAGGCCTTATTTGAAGTAGTTCTTGTTGATGGCCATGCAGCCAACTAGCTTGCAATAGCCAGCAGTCTTCTCCATTGACTCTGTGATTTCTTCATAGATTTTGATGGTGGATTTACCCACATTTTTAACTTATTTGACAATACATAAGCATAGCTAGTTCAGCTGTTTCAGTATGATACTTTTCTACAATTTGTGTAGGCATGCCTTGCAATAAAGTATTAGAGACACCTTTAAAAAATGGTGTGGTCTTATACAAGGATTTGACAGAATTACACAGTACAGAATCTGAAACTTTTATTTAAACTATTTGCATTTGAATAAGCTGAAGTTAACTATAGCTCTTTTTGTATAATGAATAACAAAATGGAGATGTAAGGGCTCTCCTGGATCAGAGTCTGTTCCCATCCTGTCACCTGCAGCTACATGAGATGGTGGCCGCTGTAAGCTAAAGACTAATTAAGTTTTTGGACTCTATTTAGTTTTAAAATCTGCCCTAGAACCTTCTAACCAGTGGTTATGAATTGTCTTCTAATTTCTGATCTAAATAAATTTTAATGGCCAATCCATACCTAGTTGTTGAACCAGTAATTTTCTTCAGGTTGAATAGCTTTCTGTCTTTCCTTGTGTTTATTCCCATGTTACGTTCTCAAAGAGTAGTCATTTCCCTGCCAGCTTTCACTGTATTAATCTTATTCTTTTCTTTTTGTCTCCATTCATAGGGCTTTCCTTTTCTCCAGATAGTATTATCAGTCCTTCCAGGCATATGTTGAATTTATCAATCATACTGTCTTCCGTGCTGGTCATGTTTTACCATCTCCCCTGGGAAATTTTCCTAGGAAATCCTAAAGCTGTGTTTGTCTCTTTCTCCCAGCAACATCCCATGGATGTTTCCGATGCTCTGTAATCCGTTAGTGTATTTGAGTCCTTGGAGATAACTATATCCTATGTGTGAACTCCTAGTCCATGTGATGCAGAAATTCTTCGAAGTTCCCAATGTGCATAACTTTACCAATTTCATGCTGTTGTATTTTATTCCATTCCTGTTACTTCAGGTCTTCATGTCATCTGAGTCTTTCTGCATAAAAACAACACTCAGTGGAATTGACAATTCATGTTTTTCAGCAAGATTCATCAAAGTTTTGCTTTTTGTCCTTAGTTCATTAACGAAAAGGATAAGTGTTCTTGAATCGAGCTGATTCAAGAATCAAGATCCTTGAATGTCATTTGAACTACACTAGTAATCTTTGTTCATGAAACTACTTGTCATCTGTCCTGTAGTGAATTCTTCAATGTTCTTTACAACCCCTCTTTTCTTCATTCAGATAATTATTTTCTTTTCTTTGTGGCACCATATAATGTTTTTTTAAGCTCTAATAGAAAGTTGCTGTTGCATACTGGCTGAGATTGACAGTCCAATTCATCTCTGGCATTCGGTTCCACCTCGAAGTTGGGTGCAGAACTGTACATGTGCTTGAGGTAGTAATATGCATACAGTTACCTAAGTCACTTCTCGACCTCATTACACAGAGGAAAGCCATTTAGTATTTTTCAGTTTTGCTTTGGCAAATACGTTTATTTAGTATTGTATGTACTGCTGCAAATGTTTTGAAACATCTTGTCTGTTGAAACTGATTTAATGTTCTGATTCTTATGAAGTCTGAGATTGACATTTCTTTTTTCATGTGTTCCCCTTTTACAATACTCTCTTTGTTGTTACATTCAGCACTATCATTCTTTATTGAAATTTGGGACAGTGCAGCTCATTTGGTTTGGGGATCATGCTGTTAAAAATATTACAGAGCCACATCTAAAGAACAGTTACTACTTAACTCCCTGCTTTCAGAATCGTTTTGGACCATATGACAAATCTTGCATACTTCAGCTTCATATATTTGGATTCATACGGAGTTTGGGGCTTTACTGCTGTAATATTACCATGAATTCACAGCTGAGTTCCAGTTCAGAACACCCCACCCCCACACCAGTTTTAATAACAAAGGCATTTTCTTCAATAAACTATTTTTAGGAAAGATAATAAATTACACTGTAGACAAATTGGGTGTTATAATTGATGAATAAATTACTTCTTAGCAGATTATAGTTGAAGGCTTCTTCATGGTTACAATAGTTTAAAAAAAAAAGAGAGAGAGGGCTTTGAAATCAATTGATTAGCTTATGGGTTTGAATTTCTTCAGCATCACTCTGGCAGAGTAGCATTCCAGGTGTTAATTGGTGCTTTAACACATTTGAAGTAGTTATTTAGTTTTGTCATTCTACATTGCTCATATCAGGCAGGTTTTGGAGAAATTCCAGGTGTTGCTCACTTTAGGTAGTGTGCCTTAGTGGGGCTACCAGTCTTCCTCTCTAATGGGAATCCAGAAGCGGGTCAGAAAAGGTGTCACTGTGGCCTCTTCAGTTTTGTCAAATTTTGTGGGTTTTGTTGTTGAGGTTTGTTTTGGTTTTAGTGAAAGATACTCATAACTGTGTCACTTTGGGATGTGGCATTTGTTAGAAGCACTAGAACAACTAGTCTGGTTTTTAAAACTTTTTTTTTAAAGCTGATAAACTCTGTAGCTATATCGGAGTGCCAGCTGATTTTAAGAATGAAATGTTTTCAGTTTCTGTTTCTGCGAAAGAGCAGTGTAGGCTGTCAGAGAACTAATTACCTGAGTTTGGCTAAAGGTGAACTTGACACTGACAATAGCAGCAACAGAAAGAAAACTCAAGTTCTAAAGGCATCCTGTGTGCATTTCAGGGGAAGGAGAAGGGAATTGCAGCCCTGCCTGGGTTTTCCTTCCCATTTTTGAGGTATTCTTTTAAATGCTGATAAGCATTCTCAAATGAGAATGATTGTAAAATGGGGAATTAGAACTTGCTCTCAGTGTCATTATATTACAGGTTTTTGTACATATTTACGTTTTAATACATATCTGTGAAACAGGTACAAAATACTGTTTCTAAGCAGAGAGTGTTATGCTCTTGAACAGGCTTGGACAACATTTTTGAAAACTATCTCAGATTGTCTCAGTGAAGAATAATCACCATAAAATTGGAAGTGGGTTGTATTAAAATGTTCTCTTTTTCTCTCCCCCCCCATTTCTTCTTGGTTTTTTTGATGACGTACTGTGTAGTTCAGTGACAAATCTGTGTTGCACATTAAGTTCCTGTACCACCGTACCAGTGTATTCTTTCACCTTATTGAACTGGGGACTGAGATCACCTATTTTCTGAAAAAGTTTAAAACAATTCTGTTCTTGAAAGGCGGAAGAGTGAAACTATGTAGTCCTCACTGAAGTTGCATGGAGGAGATAGACAGAAATTATTTTTAAATATACTTTAAACAGACTACTAGTGGGGTTTTTTCCTTGATGGATTGCAAATAATGCTTTGTTGTTTCACTACGTGCAAGCTGTTGGCGGTTTTCATCTTCCATGTGTTTTATTGAGGATTGAAGTTCAACCTGCAGTTGAAGCAGGGAATAAAGCAGCCCTGCTCACAGCCCTGTGCTGGTTTTACAGCTGGAAGGAGGTTCCCTGCTCAGCTGTCGGAATTGGGCCTGGGGAAGGTCTGAAGAGAGCGGGTGTTTTTGCGGCGGTGCTGCAGTTACCCCAGCCTGGCGGGAGCGTGAGGACAGGGTGGAAGGGCCTGGTTTGAGGACACGGGGGAAGCGCCTGGTGCCGTGTCCCTGCCGCCGATGGCTGGCAGCGGTGGTGGCTGCGGCGCTGGGGGAGCACGGCCCGGCCGGCAGCTCGCCCCCAGCCCCGGCCTCCCCCCGGCCTCCCCCGGCGAGGAGCCGCTTTGTGCCTTCATTAGGGAGAAGTCAGAGACGTGTGAAAAGTAGGCCAGGGGTCGGGGGCGGCCTGCCCCGGTCCCGCCGAAATTGGAAGTGACGGACACCTCCCGGCTCGGCCGCTAATTTGCCTCCATGTTAAATGCCTCCGAAGCACTAATTAAAATGAAAAGTTCTTGGGTCTCACCGACGGACAGATTGAGTTATTGATGGTGGAAGCGGCCACCAACAGTAATTGCAGCCCGTCCCTGAGCGAACGCCGGTTTTGGCATTCATGAGCAGCGCCGGGCTGACAGGGGTCAGGGGGGTCAAGCCCACTGAAACAAGAGGCCGAGGAAAGGCAAAATCACTCCTCTGTTCCTCTTTGTGCAACGTCGCTTTTGTGGCGATTAACTATTTAGGTGTTCGAGCTGCTTTTTAGTCCTTTGAGGCCCAATTACGCTTCCCTTGTGAATCACTGTAGAAAGTTCGTTAAGCAGAACGTGACCACGGCTACTGCAGTCTGAAAAAGTAACTTCTTACTCAATTTGGCTGTCTTAGCTACGTGTTCATCCACTGGATGAGTAGGGTTATGTTTTATTTTTGGAGCAAATGATGTGTGCGTGTAGTAGCATAATTTTTCAGGAGCAACTAATTTGCACAAAAATTGGAAGCCCAGAAGGAGATTAGGATTTTGGAGTTAACAGAGATTAATAATAAATGTTCCTTGGTGTTGTGAACTGAGCTAACTTGCTTTTCTCCAGAAAACACTGTATAATGCAGTGGTCTACAGGAAGGAGGACTGGAATGTGGTTGATGCTAAGTGATAAATTAATTTCTTCATTCAAATTTTAAATAAGATTGTGCTTTTTTTAAAATACAAAGGCGTAGTACTATTCTGTAAGACAAAAGTAACAGTATAAGTAAATTAGGTAACTAAACTAACTATTTCAATCCAAATGTAACTTTCATCCGGCAGAGAGGCTGGGGTTTTATTGCAGTAAAGCTTCTCTGCAAGCATTTTTCAACTGGTGGCTCAACATGGTGTTGCTTTTGTCCCTGCAGTATTATGGGAAGTCACCACTGAGTTTCATTTTTAAGGAAAAAAGTATTTTAAGTTCTGTAAAGAAAATAGTTTTCAAACAGATTTATGTTTATGTGGTAATATGTTGTTTATTACGTATGGTAGCTGTATGTGAATCTAAAATACATGGCTGTGACTAGTGAGTTACCATATCTAGTATTTTTTTATAGGACTGTAAAAACTTTTGCATGGGTTGTTACCAAAAATGTGTATTTCAGAAGAACCCTGCTATTCAGTTGAATAATAAATATGGATACTAGTTTCCATTGTTAATCTTTATAAACATATGCATTTTTAATTATTTTTTGCAGCTGTGTAGTGTGATCAGTGTGATGAGAAATCTTGAGGGATTTTTTTCTTGCTTCAGAAATGCAAGGATTTTGTTAATGCTTTGTTTTGCTCTATCTTTCAGGAAACAAAGTTGGAAAAGTTGCAAAATCATCTTTGCAGTCGAGCACCAATCTTGTATTAGGCTTCACCGCACAGACTAAGGTTAACATTTGTCAAGCAGAAGGGCCAGTTGCCTTGCACAGGAAGGATTAAAAGTGAACAATGACTCGACTGAGAGTTTGTGAGCAATTCCTTGGAGCCTACCTGCTTATCATTCTCCATGTTCAAGGTAAATATGTGCTAGTTGAAATAAGTTTATATTTTTATCTGTAACAGAAATGTATGTATTCCAGTGGTTGGGGTAGGTTTTTGTGGTTTGCTTGCTTTTTTTGGTTCTCTTACAGGCACGTAGCTTATCTGCCTGACATACCATATAGATACTTCCCTAAAAAGAAGGACATTAACAGGGGTCGTGTGCTGTTGTAGTATAGAGTATAGATTAGGCCTATTTTATCAAATGCTTCAATAGAGACAATACCAAAAAAGCATAGTCCGCTTTGGAGCAAGTTCTGTGAGCAGTGGAACTGAAGGTTTGACTTTCTGAATTTCAGTTTCCTGTCTGTGGGTGTCTTTGATGCCTTTAAACTTGACCCACTGAAGAAATTGCAGCATGCAGTTCTCCGTGCCTTCTGATGCTCCCAGCAGCCAAGAGATAGTGTGGCATAACTAATCTAAATAAACTTGTTATGCCTACTCAATGGGCTGAGGTGAGGCTATGTGATGTTCACAGTAGCCTGGCATCCAGTTAGTGAAGATACTTGTTTGTATGTCTGTCAACAGTCTTTCCAGCCACCAGTACCAAAATCTTCTGGAAATCCAATTATCATTAGGACTTCAACTCCTTTGTCGAATTGGGTTGAATTCAAAAGAAGAGTATTGGGAGCTGACTGATGTGACTATCTCAAGCTCTATCAGAAATTGAAGCTTAAGTGTAACAATTGTAACTAGTCCGTGGGAAAATTCATTTTATTATTATTTCCCTACTCCTTACTAGCAACTCCCCCTGGGAGATCTGGTTCTGCAATTCCTTGTAGTTCAGAGAAGTGTCAGCACAGCAGAATGGTATCTGAGCTGTTAGTGGTATTGCATTCTCGTGTTTGGGATGTGGACAGTAGTGCTCTGCATGTCCATCAAGGTGTATGTCCATGGTTGGTCTCTGAGATTCCTTGTTCTCACATCTGCGCAGCTCTCCCATGTTTAAGTACCCAGAGCTTTCCATCTATTTTAAGGGAAATGGACAAGACTAATTTGGTACTGTCATTTTAATACTTGAATATAAAAGGTTTTATATTATTTTCATATTTATATCAAGTACTGCTTAGAGTTGGTTTTGGTTTAAGATATTCTTTGAGCTATTTATTTTCAATAATAATAATGTAATGGACCCATTAAAATGAGGAGAGAAGGAAGCGTGGTAAGTACCCAAATTACAATCTTTATGTTCTGTTTTGGGTTTTGCATACCATACCTGCAATACTAGACTAAAGGATTTAACAGAGCTGTCTCTTATTGGGAGTATGATTGATACATAGCTTGACACTGATTTTAAGAGCAGACTTACATCAAAAGTGTAATGACCTGCCCCTTCCAAGCCACTTCATTCTGCCTCTTCCCATGTGCTGGTATTTATCCTCTTGTAACCAAGTGCCAACATGTGTTTGGGAGTTGCTGCAGCTTCTAACTTGGGAAGGGGGAAGCACTTAGAGCACAAGGATATACTCTTAAACATAACCCAAACCTTGATTAAACAGTAAATATAAATGACACTGAAAATATTTATCTGGAATTGACCAGGGATGAGCTGTCAACTACACTAAGACCTGAATGAAATTAATAGTGCCTTAGCGCAAGGAGGATCATCTTTAAGCTCTTTCGAGTACCATCCCACACACACATTTACAGCTAAGCTTTTATGGAACAGAAGCCCTCTCTCTGGATCTCTGCAGAATTGCAGTTTGTTAAAGATATTTAAAACTGCCATTCTTTCAGCTTCCCTGTGGGGTTCAGTCCAGAAGGCTACCACAAGCACACTGTGTGTTCTGTGGCTTCTGTGTCATTGAGTACAGCCTACAGAACTGTAAACACTTTTCTTCCAAAACTGGACAAGTGTTCCTGTATAATTGCCAAGTTACTTGAGTGCTTTCATCTTTTTAGCCTGCAGGGGCTCAGAATAATGTCTCCTAACTTCTAGGTATGTGCTTGAAGCACTGATGTTTGGCGGATTTCACTTTGTGCATAGGTGTTTACACATTTATTTCAGGAGTGGGAAAAAGCGAGGGTCTTGGTTTGGAGCTGTGGCATTGCAGCAAAGATTTCAAGGTTGAAAGCAACAAATAAACATAAATCCAGGATTCTTCCATCTTTGTTACATTAGTTAAGTTGGGAGGGGGAAATTCTCAAGACCAGCCCCTCTCCCTGTTGTGGACATACAACTTTTAACTGGCAAGAACTAGCTCAATCTATGTAGACAGAAATAGCCTAGTTTGAATATAGTTTAAGTTTATATACAGATTTACAAATATTTACAGGTAGCTGTAAGGTGATTACGTTGGTAACAGGCACATATCACAATAAAGGAAATTCTGGTGAGAAATTAGGAAAGACGTTTTTACTGTGAATGTGGTTAAGCATTAGAACAGGCTGCTGGTTGTGCAATATCCATTAGAGAGAGTCAAAACTTGACCCAAGTGACTTTGAGCAACCTGATCTAACTTAGAAGCTGGTCGTGCTTTGACCAGGTGGTCATACCAGGTGACTTCAAGAGGTCTCTTACGCTCTAAAATACTCTCAGACGCAGCAATTTGCAGTGGAGCTTGTTCTACTAGTATTCAAGCAGTTTTGCTGCTTCTTGCAGAAGATACCAGGTTCTTCCCTTGAAGAGGTTGTGAATTACACACTTTGTTCTTTTTACTGAAATCATGGTTACCCCTTTGCATCAGTCAATATTCAACATTTTAACTCAAAGGTGATAGCAACTGAAGGAACATTTTTTTTTTCTCTAGGTACAGGTAGAAATAATAATACAAGTATACAGGCTTCATAGTGACTAACATTGAAATGACAATAACTTCTGCTGGGATCACATGTATTAGTAATGCTTCAATAAGTACCTTCTAATAAATAATATAGCAAAATAAGGTTTAAAGACCGTGTAAAAAATTTTTTTCAGCTTCTAAAGAAGAAATTGCCTTGTTTCAGGAATGTTTCTGACTTTCAAATCAATACTGAATGAGTTCTGAAAGCCATGGGAAAGTTGAGCTTGCTGAAATGTTGTTGGCTCTTTGATGCAAGTTGCCTAAGGGCTTGTCTTCAAACATGAAATATGCTTGGTTTCTAGAGGTGGTGAGTAGAAAAACAGTCAAGTCTCTCTGCTTGTCCCCTAGATTCGCAGAGGAGTTGTGTTTGGGGGGAAGAGGAAAGAATGAAGTTGATAGCAATCAATTATTTGAAATTTTTATAGGAAAGAGGAAATCCAAAGTGAAAACTCTAAAAAGTTGAAATTGAAAGTGAAAAGAATAGTTTCAGCAAGGAAAATATATGCAGAATGTTACAAAAATGCATCATAAAGGAACTAATAGAAGTGGAGAAGACATGTGAGGAAGAGAATTTATGTGATTTCCAGAAAAAGGAGGGAAAAGCAGAGGAAGTGGAAGCACCCAGCGTGTGTGCGTTCGGTGATTGGCACCGAGCTTAATTGTTTGTTCCTTCACTTGATTTGGAGGTTTCTTCAAAAGGGTAGGAATCTCAGGGTTTACCAAGACCTGAGAGAATGATAATAGCAAGTGTGTCTGTATATGTGCATGTATATATATGCACTAGATTCCTTAATAGATAACTATAACAAGCAACTGGCAGCCTGTGTTGTTTGATGTGAAAATATTCTTACAAGAACAGCAGAAAACACAGATCATTCCATGAAATTATTGGTGAACAGCTGCTTTTTCTCAGGTCGCTACTACAGAGCAGGGAGACACAGTGGTTACCCTTTGGATTGTATCTTCTTTATAGCTTGTGGGACTTTGTCACTTACATTGAGAGAGACTGAAAATAAACCTGGGTAGCAGATGGCTAGATTTGATAGTAACCTTTTCAACCTTTCAGTTTTGTATTTCCTTTTTGGGTATGGAAGGTCTTTGCAATATGTTTAGACTGGTGACTTGCCCTGCATCTTCATCCACCTCCTTTTGCTCATCTAAGGCAAGAGTTCATCAGCTTCAGTTGCAATTGAGGACTGGGCTAAATATGCTTTTGTCTTCCCACTAGTGCAGGTTTTTAGTCCAGATAACCAGTTATACTTCTGAGTAGAGTTCTTTCTTTGTTCTTATAGTGCATCAATGAGCATAAATAATCAATATATGTAGTGGTATAGTTGAAGAACTTAATGTATACTTCAGCATGTTCTAATTTTTGTATTTCATTACTGTCAGTTTAGCATGTGATGTAATGTTAGATAGGTGCTTCATCACACCTTTATGTGTTCTTCAGAGACACCAGTGGAGACCAGTATTTTAATCCTTGTAAATTAGTTGACTATAAATGTATTTATAGTATTAATTATGTATGAAGTAAGGTTTATTAAAAGTTAAATTTTAAAATAATTAGTGCTAATATTCAATATTAAAACAGACTTATTAAAATTGTCATTATCTGTTAGTGAACTGACGAAAATCGAAATTTGATTTCACTGTCATTCATACTTGCTTTTATTCAAAGAATTGATATTACTTTTTTTTAACCTTTATGCACTTCCTGAATTTCAGGTTGAAATAGTTACTGAATCTAAACTTATAAATAAATCTGAAATAAAGAAAATATTATAAAATCTGCAGAAGGAATCTAGAGTTGTCAGAAGCTGATCTGTTGCTTTGAGGACAGTGTAGTTCTGTTCACCAGTGGTTTTCCTAATGGCTGCGTCTGTCTTTAAATATCTTTAAAACATTGGCAGCAAGCATTTATCGTTAAATATTTGATTGATTATTTTAATGGATTATTAAAAGGTTATGTATTTCTTTATCATAATTTCAAATCTAGTTTTAAGTAACTATATTCCTTACAAAGCTGTTTAATTGAAATTAGAATGCAGTGTACTTTTTAAAGTAAAATACACTCAATTTTCTTGTTTCTGACTTTTGCAATGAATATGTATGAAGAGACCAGTCTTCTACAGAAGTGACTTTTTAGGGGAAGAGAAATGGGAGCAGAGGACTGACTGTCTGTGTTGAGCACTGGTATAGCTCCTGGGAGAGCTGGAGGGTGGTAGAGATTTTAAACAAGTAGTCTGGGAACATGCTGTGATTTTTAGGAACCAGTTCTGCTAGATGGAGCCACCTCTAACATGCCCGGTCTTCAGAGATCACAAGTTTGATATATAAAAATGCACTATGGGGAGAGCTTATGGTTAAAAAGTCAGACACAGAACTCATAGAAGCATTTAAGATGTTTTCTTTGCAATCATAAAACTGTTTTTTCTGACTTCTTTAAAATTGTTTTGTGTTTTAAGAAAAAGTACCAATATTTTACTCAAGCTGTCTAAGCAGTTTAATTCATTTAGGAGTTACATGTTAAATCATTATGAAAGCTTGTGATGGGCAGAAAGGTGAAATGTGCTTGTTAGAGTGGATGACTTTGCAGTATCTGCATCCTCAATCAAGAAAAAGTACTTTAACACTATGACACAAAAATTCCAAGGTATGTCTTTTTCATAAGGACGGCCTATCTAACATAAAGATCTTGGGTACAGCTTTCTTCTGTTATGAAAAGAGCCCAGTGTGGGCAAGCCCTGGGTGTCAGCTGGCTCCAGCAAACAGCTTTAGCATCAGCAGGAAGGCAGATGAAGAGGGTCTTCTGACAAAGATTCTTTTAATTAAAATATTGGATTTATTGGGTTTTACAGGCTTGGATCAGAATACCTACAAAGAAATGCTGAGAGTACTGTAGTACTGCTAGAATAAATCCCTTTTAAGGATAATTTACTCAGGAATAAAAATGTTTTTATGTGGAACATCTATATTAATTATACCAGCATGAATTCAAGAAGCTATTGAACAACTTGAATGCTGTAGGCTACTGGTTCCAGCATTGCAACTGTATTGGTAGAGGTAGAGGGGATACAGTTAAGTAAGAAACTATAGGCATAATTTGACTTTTGTATTTGTCTTTTTTCACTTACTGCTCTCTGTCTTTGCATTTCTTAATAGAGCTGTTTTTTTATGGGTTGTACAAATCTTTTCTTAGATCAGAAGACTTAATGAAATTGCATATGTATCCTGGCATTGAGTTGCAACCAAATTGGCTCAGTTTTTGGTGGTTAATAGCACTTCACTGTCACGCATGATACCTTTTAAAGATTATCCATATTAATACTGGTTTTTGAAGCCATGCTTTTAAGTAGACTTACTTTTGTAACAGTGGGATTTCTAATGTACTGTTCTTTAAAATACATTTTATAGTCTGACTTATTTTCTATGATTGGAAGAAGTTCATTGACTAATTTACATTTTTGATCATGGGCTGGATATGATATATTGGCAGGAGGTGTTCTTTTTTTATTAAAAAAAGTTTTAATTTTAACTTTAAGCAGAAAGCCATTTTAATGCCGCCTTATCTGTAGCAGTTGTTCACACTTATAGAAACTTAATGCAAAATGTATGAGACAATATGAGTAAATGACGAACTAGGAACTTGAAATTCCATCAACTTATTTCTCTTTATTGTCTTATTCTGTGGTTAGGTGAAAAGAGGAGAATATTCCAGCTCACGATTACTCTTGATATTTCATTGAATGTTGTAAGTTTTTTGAAATGTTGTAAAATGCACATGACAGAGCAGTTTGTGTGTGTAAAGGTATGATACTCCCAAGGCTGGACAAACAGGCTGAAACTGGTCCAGGATCTTGAACAAGTCCTCCAGCGTATGACAATTTATTTGCTGCTAATGGATATTATTTTGCCTCACCAGCCTGGTGCAGTTTACGGGTAGAGGGAGGAAATGTTGGAGAAAGCGGCTTTGCTGTGCCTGAAATTCCTGGGTGCAAATATTTTTCTTTTGAAGCTGTGCGTATTAGTGCACAGCATTTACACCTTTGAAGGTTATGTAAGATTTGTGTATGTGTGTTTCTTGGCTGCGCCGCAGAGCCGACAACTGCATGTGTCATGGAAAAGAAGCTGTTAATTACATCATCAAGTAGTGTAGTGTCACAAGATCCCTCAGATGTGTTCCTCCCATTCTCTGTCCTGCTCCCAGGAGGAAGATAAAGCAGTGTGAATGTTTGAGAGGTGGAGCTCTGAGGCTGGGGGATAATGAGAGCACTGGTGCAAGAAGGTCAGGTTCCTGAAGCAAGATGTCATTTAGACATATCCTTCCTTCACTCTTGTTCATTTACCCAGTATCTATTAACCGGGAAAAACAACAATGAAACATCCCGTGACCCCATTCAGATCTTGATCTCCCCTCCTAATATCTCAGGCGAATGGAAGCCAAGTCATTTTCATATTCCCCATACCTACCATCTTTAAGATAAACACTAATCTTTCTTGAAATGCTGAGGATGAACTGTAGTACTGCAGCAAGGGGTACGCTTAGGGATAGTATCTAGACGGGGGGGATATTAAAAACTTTCTTCTGAAGTGATCCCAAACAGTCTCCATATTTTCCTTTTCCTACCCTGGATACTTAATTAAACTTGTGTTTAATAAGAGTTCTCTTTGTGGTCTTAGTAAAAAATGCAAGAGGGAAGTGTTGGGGTTTTTTTCTTCTTTTTTTCCCGCTCCCCATTCTTTGTGCAATTTGGGTGTTACCTCTAAGATGAAGACAGGCTACCATGGAATATTGTTCTTTTTCACATGACAAAGGTAATGAAATGGTGGTCTGTTTTTGCTTTGAATAAAAATCTTTGCCGGTATAAATTGTACAAAAGGCAAGGATGCTGGTTCTTTGAAAATACAGTTAGCTATTTTGGATTTTATTTGGTATGTATTCTTCATTAACCTTGTTATACAATCCATCATAATAAATTAAGAGGAAAAATGTATTTCATCTCAGTTTTAGTATAATAGGTTGGTATACCTGTAGTCATGCGTCATTGTTAGTTTACAAAGAATAATACTGCCTTAAAAGATCACAGACTTGCATAAAAACTTTGTTCCTTCTCTTCTGAGCTAGGAGAAGCCATGCTTTAAGCGTTTCTTGATTTCTCTTCTAAGGAATTGAAAAAATGCTACATTGAGTTTTCAGGGTAGGAAGATGGATGAGTGGCTGAGTCATAGATCATAAAGTATTCAGACTTTTAACATGTGGAATGTCCCTGAAGATAAAGGGTATTTCATAACATTAATTAGGAAAGATACCTTAGTAGTTCAATAAAATTAGAAGGAAAGACAATATTTGTACATATGCAGTGGCTTTTCCTTTAAATATCAAGTAGAATTACCTGTTCTCTGAGAAGGCAAGCATCTCTTAAATGTGAATACAGAATATTGTCTAACATCTGTAGCACAGTATTAAAATGAGCCTTCGGTTTTTGCTGGGAAGAAAATGGTAGAAAGGCAGAGGGGACAGATGGAGGTGCTGCTATTTCATTGTGCAAAATTCCTGTTGGTTAAATTGCAAATACCTATTGCACAGGTGAACTCTGTGTTACTAGCACTGGACCTCCGTGTTAAGAGTCTACGTACTGAGAATATTTAACTTGGGTGTTACTGAAGTATTGCTGTTTGAAAACTACATTTCAAATAAGGCATGGCTAAGCAATTTGAGGGTTTAGGTAAATGGTGCTGTGTTTCTTAGAATATACTCTTAATTGTGTCTGAAAAAGGCACAGTGTCCTTACTTTGAGGGAAGTGGCTGGTTCGGGACAGTGCACTGGGTGTACTGTATTAATTGGATAAGGAAATCTGCAAGTCGGCTCTTTTTCAGAATGATAAGATCGAATTTCACAAATACTTAATTGCATATTTGGCTGAATGTTAGTTGATGTTACAATGGAGTGATACAGAGGGTGGTATCTGCACAGGGTCTGAAGTTTTTCTGCACACCTTTCAAGCAAGGTACAACATGAGAGTAATGTTCTCATTACAGCTTGTGTTCAGTGGATTTCACAGGAAGGACTGAGCTTTCTGGTCAAAATATTTTTTATTCTTAGATAATTCGAAATCTTTATTGTGACTGAAATCTTTTTGAGAGGTACTGAGGTACCTCCGATTCTGAAATTATAATTGAATTTGTAAAAGCTTCTGTCGGTTCTGACTGGCTGTTCTTTAATCTTGCACGCTGAGCCTTCCACAGACTTGTTGCAGATTGTGTCAGTGCAGGTGATAGTCTGTTCACAATTCCTGTAGTTTTATTTGGCTCACACTATGAGGACTTAAGGCCAAGGATACTGTTAGGTGATGGACAGACAGATATTTTCTGTTGGTAAAATTACACATGATAAAGCTGGAGGAGATGGATGAAGATTTTCTCACCTCATATAGTGGTCACAAAGCATATTCCAAATGAGGCAGATAATGTTCCTAAATCATTTTTTCCTGGGTGCCCTTCACTAAGAAGAAAACAAATGGAATTTTTCTTCTGAATTCCTACATTCACAAAAGCACTTTAATACTATGAAGTAGAACAAATGATGCTCAACTCCTCCTCCTGTTGAGAAATTGAGGGCTACTTGGAATGTAATTTAGCCCTATTTTTATTCTCTGAAAGCTCGTTTGTGTGGATGTTCATGTCATTTACTGAAACTTAATTTGCAAACAAGATTTACTTTAGTTCTGTTTTGAACTACTAATGCATACAGAGATCAAAAAACCCAAGAGATTTTGGAGTTATTACTGCTCTTCTATGAGACCGTGAATCCATAAAAAATTACTTCAGTTCAGAAAATTAGAAAATTGCATATTAAGTATGTTCAGTCATGCATAAAATTATACTGCTGTGGTTATCAAGCGGTCAGCATTTTGGTTTTCTTGAACACTTAAATAAGAAAGCCTTTCTTCAGAAAATTTTTACAGGTTACATCACTACGATTCTGCCCCACCTCAGAAAGGGAAAGTATCTTTTTTCTGTTTTTATTGATTGTGGTTGAAAGATCTGCTGTTAAGATAGAAAATATTTGAGCTAGGTATTTCTCAAATGAAATTATTAACTCAAATTTCTGCTGTAATCTTGGGAGAGGAGATCCTCATGTCTTGTATAATTCAATTATTTGTTAATATAATTATTTTATTTTCATGTTTTGCCTGTAAAGCTCTTGAACAGTTATCACAGATGCTTTTTTTTTTTTTTTTTTTTTTTTTTTTTTTTTTTTTTTTTTTTTTTTTTTTTTAAATGTCCAGGTCAAAATCTAGACAGCATGCTTCATGGCACAGGAATGAAGACAAATCCTGACCAAAAGAAACAAGCAAATGGAGTAACACTCGCTCCAGAGGATACCTTACCCTTTCTTAAGTGCTACTGCTCAGGACATTGTCCAGATGATGCTATTAATAACACGTGCATGTAAGTATTACATACAGGGTACAAGAGGCTCTCTGACGAGGCTCATTTTTCCTCATGAGAGAGCAAAGTATCTCTAGAGTGCTGACTTAGATTGTCAGGCGATTTGACCATAACTGATTAGAAACTCACTGGTTCTCTGGAGAGCTGAGCACTGAACCCCACAGTCATCTGTATGTAAACAATTTTCACCATTCCTTAGAACCATTTGCAACAAGTCATTTTGCCCCCAGCAACTGCTTTGAAGAACTGAGTTTTTAGGTAACCTGTAGCATTTTATAAAAGGGTGAGTATTAAATTACCTAAATCTAAACGTTCTGATATGAGTACCTGCTTGCTTAGTCTAATATTTCTTTACCTGGTAGTCAAAAGGTAATGTTACCAACACAGCCATTCACTGAGAATTCTTCTTGTTACATGTTCATTAATTGTAGAGTATGAGGAAAAGGCAGGAGGGGGGAAAAAAAAAAAAGCCTCTGAACATAAAGGAACAGGAGCGTGGTTATAACTTTGTCAGGCATAAGAATCCTAACAGACTCATGCACTGATTATGTGCTTGCTTAAGATTTTTTTTTCATTACGAGTTATCATTGGATTTCCTTTTTTCTCTTCGTTTCTAGTTCCATGTTTAAGGCCTTTCTATTTTCTTCCTTAAGAATTAATAAAAATATACATAATAGAAAGCATATTATTTGCTACTGAGTCTTCCCTTTAACACATTATATTATGCCTCTCTAAAGCTATCACTTGGCAGATAAAGTTTTTTTGGAACCCAAGGAAGTGGAGCAAACATTACTATATTTTTAAATTGAAACATATGTAGTATTTTACAAACATAGTTTTGCAACTAAAAAACGTTCAGTTAGGATCTAGTATTTTGTCTTTCAAGTCCTTTGGTATTTATTTTTTGCTTTTTATCGCCCTCTACTGTACGCTGTCAGTATAGGCCTTACTAATTTTTTTCCCCTCTGACCTAGTATAGGCCTTACTAATTTTTTTCCCCTCTGTATGGGGACATCTGTATGGACAATATTCTGATAATAAAGTTGTTAGAGAGGCAATAACAGTTATGCAGTGTTCATGTGCAGGGTATTTTTTGGCATTATGCTTCCCAAATATGCATTTCTTCAGATTCATTTAAATTTAAAAAAAAAAAAGAAAGGGCAATAATATTTCTGGATTTGTTTCCTTAATATCTCTGCTGATGGAATGAATGAATTTTGATTTACTCAATAAAATCTTAATTATACAGGTATTGAAAACACAGACCTACCATTGTGAATTGGTTTGGGATTCCTTACCAATGTTGTTGACAATTTCATGTAGTACAGAAATCAAAGCATTTATATAAAGGGAAAATGAAGTGTAGTTTTTTAAAAATAATGTAATCTATTTGTTATTGTCAACTTCAGAAAGTGGGTTTGGGGGTTGGTTTGATTGTTTTAGCCTAAAGGCTGAATATTTGAGAGAGCTTATGTGGGAAAAGCGTGGCTGAGCTTTTGACCTTGAAATAGCCACCTTTCACTTACTGGACTTCAAGAGTTTATCATTGCAGTTTCAAGAACAGACAAAAGTGAATTTTAATTTTCTTTTTTAACCTATAAAATGTTAGTTCTGTTTAAAAATACTGTGGGGGTCTTTTGTTCTCAAACAGTATGGTAAATGCTGTGCTAAAGAAGAATTTCTCTAGATATTGCCATTCTAGTATTCTTAGTTGGTTTGTGGTCAACAAATGCTGGATATTAAACAACAGACATGCTGGTAAAGCATAATTGATATGTTTATTCCAGAACTAATGGGCATTGCTTTGCTATCATTGAGGAAGATGAACATGGAGAACCCACGCTTGCTTCTGGTTGCATGAAGTATGAAGGTTCAGACTTCCAGTGCAAGGTAAAAAAAAAATGAGATATCATTACAAATTAAGATCTCTGTGGTGATTATGTAAGGAAACAGCATAAGCAGTGTAATTGCAATCATAGAATTTTACATGTTGCCACTTACTACTGAGGTAAATGGGACTGAACAATCATGAGCAAGTAGTGACAGAAAGTGACTAAATGGTGTTTGAGCAAAGATTGGTACAGAATCTTAGCTTGTTGGAGTTCTTTGTAAGTATCTGTAAGCCACTGACAAAATGAGCAGAGGACATCAGCCTTTTACTTCTGTCAGCTGGTTCCTCAGTTGAAGAGACAACTTTATAGTCAGTCTAATTGATCTGTGTAGTTTTGGTTTTAATGTAGAATGTCTTCATTGCCTTAATTTGGAATTTCCCGTTTTCTTCAGTTCATCTGGCAGATAAACATAATCATATGGAGTTGTCTTCACAGATTACACAAGAGCTCCCTTAAAGTTTCGTAGGCATGTACACACAGTTTATCATGTGTATGTTTTCCTGTCCAACATAACTTTTCTAGAAAGGAAAAAAGTTTTATGTGTTGTTAATTGCATGAGTGTAACTACCTTTTGATTTATAGAGGTATAATTAAGCAGACTGCTGCCTTTAGAACTTCAGAAAGTTGAACTGAAAACAGTTAATAAAGCAGTGATTTGTTTAGAAGACAGGCATATAGCACTAGCTGAGCAAATGAATATTGCCTTGGAGACTGGATTTTGCTTTTTATTTTGTCACATTGCTTACATTAAACAAATCTTTCAGAGGTTATCATCTGTTTGGTTACTGCATTATTTTTTTTCCCATTCCAAAATGCTGTCGCTGTTTGGATAATTAATTATAAGATCTCTACGACTTGAGTTTTTCTATAATGTAGCTGTGGGTAGCACTGATTTTTGGAAGCACTGTTGACTTCAGTTACATCTGTGAATGTTCAGAGTTACTGCAGATCAGGCCTGAGGTGTCATGATGACTTCCTGAAATTGTTCTTGTATTTATATGCTTGTCTTACCTTCAGATTAATTTTCATACCCTTCCATCCTTTATATGGTGTAATTAAGATGTTTTTGAAGCAAACAGTGCTGCTATGATAAGTGCAAGAGAAAAACTTCTAAAGGGATTGGGGGTTTTTGTCTTAAATTGACTGCTTTTGACCAAGCTTAAAAATGCTGCAATGTATAAAATAGCAGCTTAACTAGGAATCATCTTTTTCTGTGCTAAAGTTAAAAAGTTCCATGAAAAATAAAATAACGTGAGCGTAGAATGTGTGCACCCAAGAGATTAGATGATGCTTTTCTGCCACTGTGAAGTTGTCTCATACATTAAATAGTGAGGTTGAATTGGTTTGGGGGTTTTCTGTTTTTTTTTTTTAATAAAATATCTTAAACTTTTGTCTGTGCTGTTTTGTATCAGTGCCTGTCCCCATCCTAGCTGATCACTTCAAAATCTGAATGTTTATTCAATTCTCCTTCAACAGGATTCACCTAAAGCACAACTGCGACGAACAATTGAGTGCTGTCGGACTGATTTCTGCAATCAGGATTTACAACCAACATTACCACCACTTGATAGTACAGGTAAACAGCTCATAGATGTTCATGCTGCTACTAACAAATGCTGTGTGGATTCTGTTCTTGCTTATGAACAGATAAAAATAAGGAGAAAGTGTAATTGCAGTATTGCACAAATCTGTTTTTTCTTTAGTAAGTAATTTTGATATTAAGCTCTCTGCTGCATGTCATACTGTGTTTCCAGTTTCTTTTTATGCCACTTCCAAGTTAATCTTTTCCTTCATCAGTCACTCATGGTATTTTTATTCTCTTGGTCAGTTGGCTCATGCCTTGATCTGTGAACTTTTGATCTGTTTTTGTTTTATTTCCACAGCCTGTTCTCTTTTAAAAATGATTTTTTTTAGCTCTGCAGTGCTTTTCCCACGATGAATCTGTCTTGAAGTTTTCTGATGTTGTTAGCTGTTACCTACTCTAAATTCATTCTCTTCTTTCTGTTGTTCCCAGTGAAAAGAATTTATATTTTCATGCATTTAATCATTCATTGCTGGATAAGTTGAACTGGATTAAGTGTGGCTTAATACCTTCTCAGAATCTTGCTGCTGTAAATCCTTCATTTCTGTTTCTAAGAACAATCTAACAAGGGTCAACCCAAACCCATCAACTCCAAAATCTCAAGTTAAATCTTTTGTCATCCAAATGAAATTATCCCTGCTTTTCTGATGTAAATACTCCCTTTGATACTAAAACACTATGAATTTTGTGTAATTTCATTTGAACTGATGTGTTACGGGCATTAGCTGTCTTGCTCCTTTCTGATGTTTTGAGAGACATACTGTCGCAGAATCACAGACTGGTTGAGGGTTGGACAGGACCTCTGGAGATCATCTGGTGCAGCCCGTCTGCTCAAGCTGGGCCACGTAGAGTCAGTTACACAGGATCATGTCCAGATGACTTTTGAGTATCTCCAAGGAGGGATATGCCATGACCTCCTTGGGCAACCTGTAACCACTTCTTGATCACCCTCACAGTAAAGAAGTATTTCCTGCTGTTCAGACATAACCTTCAGTGTTTCAGTTTTTGCACATTCATATACACAGTGTAGGAAAATATCATGCCTAAATAAACTGTTTTCAATAGATGCTTAATTAGTAGACTTTGGAAAATTAACTTTCTTTTTTTTTTTTATATAGATGGGCTTTTTGATGGCAGCATTCGTTGGATGGCAGTGCTGATTTCTATGGCAGTCTGCATAATTGTCATGATCATCTTATTTAGCTGCTTTTGTTACAAGTAAGGAAAGCACTTTATTGGCAATGTTTTTAATTTCCCAAATGAGTGTGAACAGAACGGGTACTTTGTAAATGTATTCAGTTAATCACATGTATTTCTGACAAAAATATATTGGAAGTGAAACTGTTGTAATTTAATTTCACATTTCTGTGGGTACCACTTTGCGTTGCTAGGTAAAATGAAATCTTCACAGCACAGACTTCAAGTGAATTTGATCCTTTTCTCTGGCTACAAAGTGTTCACAGTTTTCTAAGCTACATACAGCTTTGATGCTACAGCATTTAGTAAACAGGATTATCCTAATGCTTTCTATGTTTTTGGATCTTCAGTCATTTTTGATAGTGAAATTCCATCTACTTCTGAGATTCACCTTTGTGAAGTGCTTTTGCACACCTTAAGAGACAAGGATGCATTTTATAACTTTTCCTTTTTCTGCTGTTTTTCAAAACAGCTGAGCTATGACAATTCATGCAGGTGCAGTTTAAGAGACAGTCCCTGCTTCTGTCAGCTCCAGTCCTATGCTGGAGAGATGGTAATTGTTCTAGAAGTTTCAGTAGAAACGTGCATGTGTGAGCCTTGCCTACCATGGGTCAAGGTTCAGTTTGTTAGTTTAAACCAAAACCAGCGATGTTAGCGCCAGTAACACTGGCTGTGTCCTGCATATTAAAAATGCTGGGTTTCTGCCTGGCTCATAATAAACTGACATGCCTTTACAAGCATTACAACAACTTAATATTAAAAAGCTATGTATGTTACATTTCTGAAAAAAAATATGGTACAATTAAAAAAAAAAACCTATTTAAAATATGTTTTTGCCCAGGTCAATTTACGACATATTTTGAAGAGTGTTTGGGAGTTCAGCTTAACTTCTCCTGTTATGTTTGCAGGCATTACTGTAAGTCGATGGCAAAGAGGCACTGTTATAATCGTGACCTGGAACAAGATGAAGCATTTATTCCAGCTGGGGAGTCATTAAAAGACCTTATTGACCAGTCACAGAGTTCTGGGAGTGGATCAGGACTTCCGTTGTTGGTAAATCATAAACTAAGATTAATTTTCACTGAACTTCTCTCCATCAAATGTACCTATTGCATAGAACAAAGCAGTTTATCCAGACAATATATTCATTATTTTACTGGACATGTACAAAAGCCCATCTTACACATAGGTAAAATGAAGTGCAATTAGATTGTATGTTTGGAATCTGTTGGTATCAGCAAAATTTAAAGAAAAATTAGACCCTAAGGACACCAAGATTAAAAATGCAATGAATGGATAATACAAGTATCAAATTGAGCAAACTCAAAGATTATTTTTTTCATAGTGTCTACTGTCCAATAAAATAGATTTGCTTTTTATTGGCTCATTCATAATTTTTGATTCACCATCCTATATAATACTTGCATAAAAATTAGCCAGTGAGACAGATAAATGTAATTCTTTATAAAATAGGAACAAATAGAATTCAGGAGAATGCATCTGAATTAAATGAGAAGTTGAGCTGATTTAACTTTTGGGGTTTGTTACAAAACTGTTCCTTGGAGGTAGCAATAATGAGTTTGAAATGGGAATAATGGAAAATAACATAGAACAAATTTTACAATGAGATCAAGATTCAAAGCAATCCAAGCTTGAAAAGCAGCTTGTCTAAGTGCTTTTGGTTTATTGCTGGGTTTCCCTCCTCCACCTTCCCCTCATTTTTTTTCCTTATTTTTCTTTTCCCCAGGTTCAGCGCACTATTGCCAAACAAATTCAGATGGTGAGGCAAGTCGGTAAAGGGCGATACGGTGAAGTGTGGATGGGTAAATGGAGGGGTGAAAAAGTTGCAGTGAAAGTGTTTTTCACCACAGAAGAAGCCAGTTGGTTCCGAGAAACAGAGATTTACCAAACTGTTTTAATGCGTCATGAAAACATCCTTGGTAAGGAGGCAGTACATTGTTTGGCTACTGGAGGGCTTGAGTGAGGGTGGAGGAGGAGGAGTTCTTAGTGGGTGGCTTGAGGGGTATGTGGCGGCTTCTATGGAATAATCAGATGTCTGTCCCTTAACATATGCTAATAAAATGTCATTAAAAGGGTGGAATCTTGCTGCTCTAGGATAGAAAGGTCTGCAATCTTTTTGCTGGAAATGGGAATGGTAGCCTCGTGTATAGTTGAAATCTGAGCTTTTACATTATTAGTTTTCATAAGGGGAACAGATATGTTTTGATACAGTCCAAGACGATGTAGCTTTAGGAATTCTTAATAAATCCATTGCATAAAAAAAATATGTACAAATAAATGGTCACTTTCTTTTTATATTTCATAGGTTTCATAGCTGCAGATATTAAAGGCACTGGCTCCTGGACACAGCTTTACTTGATCACAGATTATCATGAAAATGGATCATTGTATGATTTCCTGAAATGCACTACGCTAGACAATAGGGCTCTCCTCAAACTGGCGTATTCTGCTGCATGTGGTCTGTGCCATCTACACACAGAAATTTATGGGACGCAAGGCAAGCCTGCTATTGCACACAGGGACCTGAAGAGTAAAAACATCTTGATAAAGAAAAATGGAACCTGCTGCATTGCTGACTTGGGTCTTGCAGTCAAGTTTAACAGGTAGATGAACAAATCCTCTGTAATGGGAAAACTTTTATTTTTTTTATTTTTTTTAAATGTGCCAGATGTCAAATTTTAAAGGAAGATGGAGTCATTTGGTTGCATGCTTTCAGTTTTTTTCAGTTTTGAGAGGAAAATGCTGTTCTTCCTTTGAATGCTGGTAGCATCAAGATGAAAATAGGTTGTTAAGAGAACAATGAAAAGACTCTTCTTGTGGAAAATAAAAGTAGCTTTGTAGAGGAAAGTAAGAAGAGACTAGTTCATTTGTTACTCAAAACTGGCCTTTCATAATAATTGCTATCATGTAGCTTTATTATAAGTTATCTCATAGAAAATTTGACCAGTGTAAAGGGAGTTGAAACTTAACTGAAAAAGCAATACTATATTAGCATTATGGAATACTTTTTTTTTTTAAGTTCAATGGAGCCAGAGAATTGTGTTTCGCTACAATAGGGCCTGAAAGAAAGCATAAGCCTAAGTGTAGTATTGAGAGGGAAAAAAAAGAAAGAATTTAATTTGTAAAGAGGAGCTTTGCAGTGTAATGATTGCATCATACAGGATTTCATACCGTG
The DNA here is from genome assembly GCF_001431845.1 of Calidris pugnax. Lineage (NCBI taxonomy): Eukaryota > Metazoa > Chordata > Aves > Charadriiformes > Scolopacidae > Calidris > Calidris pugnax. The sequence goes on along the minus strand of NW_015090828.1, from coordinate 2,762,136 downwards.
TCTTGTAATAGCCCACAATTCACTAACTTCCTGATATTTTCATATAGTGACACAAACGAAGTTGATGTTCCCTTGAATACTAGAGTGGGAACAAAACGTTACATGGCTCCAGAGGTCCTAGATGAAAGCCTGAATAAAAACCATTTTCAACCATACATCATGGCTGATATCTACAGTTTTGGGCTGATCATTTGGGAAATGGCTCGGCGCTGCGTCACAGGAGGTAAACTTTTAAATATACTGTATAAAATCTACCAGGCCCTCGTGTCACTTTTAACAATACTTCTCCAGGAAATAATATAACAAGCCTGCTGTATCAACAGGGTTGTGTTCTTTAAAAGCAGTAGTAACAGTCTGTCAAGAGTACAGCTTGGAAAACACTGAACTTTTTGATTGTTACAATTAAGCATCTCAAGCTTTTTTTCCTTGCTCAAAAAGCAGAGTGAGTGGGAGAAATAGTGAGATATATTTCACTCTCTACTACTAATAAAACTTTTAGAATGTAATCAATAAGATACTATTCTTTTGTTATACTTTCTTGCCTTTCTGGTTTCATTCAGTTTTCTCCTTACACATTTTCTTGAATTATCCTTTCTTTTCTTTCACTCTTCTTTTGTGATCGTATAGATATTTTCTTGTATTCCCTTCTTCGTTGTTATGCTTTTCCTCTGTTTCATTGTGGCATGTGGTAGATCAGAAGATGTCAAACTCTACATTGGGTACCAAAGTCAAAGGGGACTGCAAGGAATTATTGTAACTATTAAACTTAATATTCATAATATCAGGTATTTTCTGGTAAATGTCTGACTGTTATAGTGAAATTTTCTGATTTTTATCACAGTATAACACTGTGGTGGATTTACCTTGGCACAAAATTGAGTTAACTTTTGCTCCTGCCTAAGAAAATATCAAACTATATATATAACTTTATTTTATTTTGTTTTTAATGGTTCTTGATTTTTCACAATTATCTTCAGGTATTGTTGAAGAGTATCAGTTGCCATATTACGACATGGTGCCAAATGATCCATCCTATGAGGACATGAGAGAAGTGGTGTGTGTCAAACGCCTACGCCCAGTAGTATCAAATAGATGGAATAGTGATGAAGTGAGTATCCTGAAAGGAAAAATGTTCATTAATATGGAAGGGTATTTTAGTTTGATAAATACTAAAACATTGCTTATTGCTACCATTTTTGTACTGCTGTTCTTGAGTTGTAAGGATAAGTTCTGGTAATGCTTCTTTGTGAAACACTTCCATTAGTTCCAGCTACTGTAATACCAGGCAGTGAAGGGGAGAAAAAAAAGATGATTCGGGACATGGTTGTTGGTGGTTTTGGTGGAGTTTTGTTGGTTTTGGTTGGGTTTGGGTTTTTTTTTTTCAGTTGATCTATTTACAATAGTTCTCTATTAGCAATTTTGCAGAAAATGTAGAATTTGCACATTTGAACTTCGGAGTTCTATAATTTGGGCTTGACAGTGAACCAAAATTATATACCTCTCAGGTCTGTCAATTGTTACAATACTGTTCCTTTGTTTCTTATTTTACAGTGTTTAAGAGCAATATTGAAATTAATGTCTGAATGCTGGGCTCATAATCCTGCCTCACGGCTCACTGCCTTGAGGATCAAGAAGACACTTGCCAAGATGGTGGAATCACAAGATGTAAAGATTTGACATAGTAAATGGACATGGGAGAGCAAAGGTGGACTCCTAGATGTTTTCACTCAAAAATGGGTGAGACCTATGTGGAAAGAGGAAATAACTGAGATTCAGTATATTTTCTCAGCACACTTCTACAGGCTGCTAATCAAATCTTTCAGTACTTCATAGACTGTGATACTGAGAGCATCTGTACACTACATGCTATGTATATGGACAGCCTTGATAAAATACACATTTTGGTTTTGTTTGAGCTGCATTGAGACTTCAGTCATACTTAGTGAGTCTCCAGTAAAACTCTGGGTACTGAATTGAATGTTCAGATTACAGTGCTTTCTGTGAAAGCCTAACAAGCTATATGGATTCAACAGAGGTGGAGAATATAAGCTTTTTTTTGCCTTCTACCTGATAAAACCTAGTCAATCCATGCAAGATTTTGTGAAACAGCCTGTACGTTATGAATCTGTTTGTGATACTACTCAGTCTAACAGTTCCTTATGCCTTTATGTGTGTGCCAGGATTATTTTGCTGTCATTTGGTATAGATAAGAAACCATTTAAATGAACAAAGTTTTATGGTCAGGGCTCCATGCATTTTATGGCTCCACAATCAGAGATTTGCTACAGAATTTACTCCTTGCCATTAAGTTATCTTCTGGAACCTCAGTTCTAATTTTATGTTTGTTCTTGATTTGGTCACAAGGAAAACTGCAAAAATATGAATCATTAATATATTGAGATGCCTACCTGAGTCTGTAGAGAGCTTGAAACAATCTTTTTTTAGATGTATAGACTGTCTTGGTCATCTTACAGTCTAGTCGGCTCCATAATTGGATGATTATGGATTTTGGCATATTTTTCACAGTGCCACATGCAACTAGTGTTTCTGCTGTAGAAAACATCTCAATAGAAAGACCGTTGGTGATATGTTTTGCCTTTGTACTTTATTGGGACTCAATGGTAGGTGTCTGTCATGCTCTGAACTTCTCTCTGTACAGGAGGGGATCAGTCAGCTGTAGGAGCATGCGTTTTCATCATTTGACAAAACTAGGTAGACGATAAGTTTTGAAAGGCTTGAGAACAAGTCTAGTTTACAGACACAGAAGAGGGAAGGCAGGAGAACGCAGGCCAGGCACTCGGAAGACTAGAGAGTACAGTAAAGGTCAAGGCCAGGAGAACTGAATATGTGAACTGTTGAAGACAAGATCCACAACGTGCAGAAGACTTTGAGCTGGCTTGCCCTAATGTAAACGCAGAAGGCCATGTCTGTGGGCCGCTTAGTGCACAGTTACAGAGTTAAAGATTTGAGACAAGGTAAATCAGTGGTGGTTTAAGTTCTAGTTTAGGAGGAATGGCATTGAAAGATAATTCATTAAGATAAAGTAAGTCAACACAATTGCAAAATTTGGTCCTATTGTGCCAACTATTTGGCATGCATGGGAAACTCTAGTTCCCTCCTTTTCTTCACTGATCCAGACAAGTTGGTTAAAAACCAGAACCCCTCCATGAGGTTACTGTAAGGCAGAATTACTGATTTATAACTCCTTTGGCACTTCTGCTTTGAAGTTAGAAAATAGTATCGTAACTCAAGTTGAAGTTTCAAACGAGTGAATCATCAGAAGAATGAACACACAGTATTGGAACCATTGAACTTATTTGATAATTTAAGTGCCTATAACTTTGTACTGTAAATCTTGTTCTAGATCACTTTAAAAAGGGAAGTTATTTATATGGTGTGTTTTGTGCTTTGGTAAAAAAAACCCCACCTAGTCCTAGGTACATGTGTACAATTAGATACATGCACACACACACACTCATGCCATAGTTGAGATTTGAAGAAAAAAGTTAGAAATAATATTAAAATTGATGAAAAAATGTTAAAACTTCAGATTGATTTATGCCAGATTTTTGTTGTCTTAAAATATGTACATGGGGATTGTTTTGATATGTGTTTAAATTTCCCTTGCAAATACAACTGATAGAAAACAATGTAATGCAGAACTAATGTGATTTGTGAACAACTACAACATTCTAACATGTTATTTTTTTTGTTCTAATTCTGTAGTTCACATAATGTAAATGGTCAGGCAAAAGATTGCAGTATTTTTATTTTCTATTATGATGTACAGACTTTATTTAACAGTTCTACATATTTTATAGAAAACTAGCTATTTCGAGGGACATTTCTTTTTAAAAAAAAAATAAAGTCATTACTTTTGTTCAGTAATGCCTTTAAGTATTAATATGTATTCTTGCTGAAAACTTCATAAGCATGTCAGCTATGATTTTAACTTATTTGAAAACAGCAAAAGATATATAATATTGTGCCACAATCCTCCTGATAAAGGGCTTTTTAAAAGAATATTTCTCCGTCCATTGCCAAGAAATATGTGAGTTTGAAATTGTTACTCATTTCTTAGCACATAATTTTTGCACAGGTAGTTGGAAAATATTTGGTATGAGCCAAAAAAAGTAAGGGTTAAGCTTTTTTTTTCCCCTTCTCTAGGATTTTTATCCATAGGAAGGAAAAACGTTTATGTAGATACCCTGTTATCTTAAACTTTCTGAGTATGGAGGTCTATTTAAATTAACCCATTCCTATTTAGAATATTTTTCAATTTCTTTTAGAAGTTGCCACAAAATTATTAACTGTAAACTTGTTTTGTGATATTATTTTTTTTAAAATTAGTTTTTCCGAAGTCTTCAGGAAGCCATTGCTGGAAGTGTGAATTTCAATAGTTTTTAATTATTCACATAATTTCTCTTTCATTGTTTAGGCATTTGCAAGACAATAGGATGGTGATCTTTGGTAGACATCTTAAGACCTGAATTGATTTGCACATTCACTTTAACACAGCAGACATGAGCTACTGCTGCAAAGATGATCTTTGAGAGGAAAAAAAATCTTAATTTTCCAGCACTTCAGTTACTAGATTCATACCCAAAACATATCATGCATGTGCAGTTGTCACGGTCCTGAACAGGAGCTGCTAGGTCTTTAGCATTCCTTGATTCCCTGATACTCTATAAATGTTATCACTAAAGGACCTGGTTGCATAAAGCACTTGAGCATGTATCTACACTCCATGCAAAGTCATTCTCTCTTTGCAGCCTAAGTATGTCTATACAGATATTTTAGCAATCATTTGGAAAAAAAGTCTTTGCTTAAAACTAGCCCATTAATTTTACATAATTAAGCATACTTAGTGCAGATTCTAAAGCTAAGCTGTTGCTTTATGCAAAACTGTAGAGTTCAGAAGCCTTTTTAAGGTCAGGGAGGGGTAATAGTATTAATCTGTTGGAGTGTGATTGATCTCATTTTGGTCAAAATTTTAAACATTTGTCATCCAAAAAAATATTGCCCAAAACTGGCACATGTTTTCATTCCTTTTGTTTTAAATGTAAAAATCAGAAGGATGGAAAATATCTTGAGAGGTCTCAGGACTGTACTTTGGAAGTTCTTAAACACTCACATACGGAGGATTTTAATTTTTTTTTTTTAATTTATTTAACCTGCTCCATATGATTTCATTTAGGTGCAAAATAATTTGAGTCACTTATATAATTCTTACTGTTACAGCAACTGAAAGGAAAGTATCTGTGTTCCTGGTTAACTTGTAAATTCTGTAAGAAATGCGGTAGTCCTACAGAAAAATGTAGGGTTACATTTTGAGTTTATGCAGAGTTTTACTCAATATGGAATTTTTCCTGAGTTTTACTCAAGAAATGGACCTTTTTCCCAATCATTTTCTTAATTAGTCTATCTTGACATATTAAATAGAATATAAAATCAATATTTTAAGTTACCTCCATAGTAGTCTAGAATCAAATTTTAGATTTTGATCTAAATGACCATTTGAATGTGTTTATAAAACAAATCATTCGGATACATTTCATCTACTCTGTCTTCGCAGGCTGTATTTTAACGGTCTAAAATATTTGAAAAGCAAAGATACTGAGTTAAAAAGCATTCTTTGGCTACTGCAGATATTTTTAAAGGGAAGTTACGTGCTCATCTTCTGTCAGCTGTTAGAAAGATTTAGCGCTTTCTCATTCTTCTGTCAGTGCCTCTGAAGTCAAAAGTCTTTATCCTGTGCCCACAATCTTTATTCCAAATAGGGGTGATGTCTAAAAATGGCTGGCAATGTTGCACAATACAGTGCTTTATGGAGCCATGGTGTATTAGCCTTGGTTGGTATTGCTGAAGTGGAGTGCACATTACTTCTAATTTTTGAACAAATCTCATGTACTTGTTGCTTTGTAATATTTTGCCTTTGAATGCAATTATAGAAGCCCACCTCATGTAGTGTGACATTTGTGCTCTTGACATGCCATGCCCAAAATGAAATGTACTATATTGTATACAAGAAGAATAAATAACATTGTAGTTAACCTAGGGAAGATGTAAATAAAATATGAGAGAAGAGTGGAACAAGACAAATGGTCACACTCTTGTGTGTGTTATATGCCAGAAGTGTAGAATACTCCTTTAAAAATGTAACACACTAATGTATTTTGTACAGCATCTGCTTTAGAAGGTGCCTTATTGAGTTTACCATGAATTGCTTGTTCTGTACACAGATTATGTCCAATGTATCATTTTTAAGTAAATAACCTTATTTTAGTACACATTAGTTATGTGTTTTGTTACTATAAGATTTTGCCTTAAAAATGTAATTACTTGGAAATCGTAATACTGTAACTAAACAATTCCCTACTTTTTAATACCTCGTTTATGGGTTTTTTTCCCCACAGTCTTTGAATAAGTTGTCGCTTTTATTGTTCAATGGTGTTTAGAATTATTCGGTGCTCTGTAAGTTCAGGCTCTGTATTCTTTGGACTAAATTTGGGCACAACAGTAAAACCAATGCTTCTTTCTCCTGATTTTTATCCCTGTTTTATAGCAAAGCCAGAAGCAAGTTGAAATTGAATAATTCTTTTATTTGAGCGTGTACTAGTTCGCTACACATTGGTTTTATCCATATAAATCTACCTTAAGCTCTTAAGTAAAAAGATAAAAAATAAAAGGATAGGGGATTCTGCAATTGGTATTTGATCTCTCTACATACAGCCTTCTTTCTGTGTAGTGATATCCAAATTAAGAGATTTGTGCTAATATACTTATGTGCTCTTGGTTACAAAATTATACAGGTGCTTATGTATAGCCTGCTAAATTCACTCTGGTTTTTATGATTCAAGCAAATTAAGACCAATCAAGGGGATATCTCATCTGTGAGTACACAATTGTATAAAAACTCAGGATTTATTTTCTTATTGCAGACATGTATCGGCTACTGCTCTCCCTAGAGTCCACTTGTAGTTTACAAGTGGGAAGAAGTAAGATAATTTCTATTCTCTTTTTGCCATTGTTCAGGAATAACTTTAAAGATAGTTTAACACTTTTTTTTTCCTGTAAATCCAGTGTTAAATTTTGCATCAGAGTTCTGGAAAGTACAGTTGATGACTAGACTGTATGTAGTTGTAAACTTTTTTTCCCTCAATACATAGTAGCAGGAAGTGATACTGCACAAAGTTTGGTCTCTTCAGTATCTTGGCAAAGTAAACTTTTTCTTATGGCTGTGGCTATTGTGTAGTTTGTGGAATATCTTTACTCATTACATTGATCATGGTTAGATTTAAAAGTGGGACTTTTATATTAGCATTACAGGAGGACATAATGAAAATACTATGGGTAACTGAAACTTTCTGCACCAGTCTTTGTTTTGTCGAGCACTAAATTTCGCCCATCCCAATGTTGCTTTTTGAAATGACCACAGGATGGTGCTATAGCCTAAAGAGATGAAGATCCTTTTGAAAATACTTGCGGGTTTGATAAATGAAAATAAATTCTACTGCCTGCTAATGATAAGTATCAAAATGTTTGTGTATGATTATTTTTGACCTCTATATAAAAACATGTTACTGATTGAGCATGTATCAGTCTTTAAGAACTGAAAGAGTCATATCCAGTGACATGTCTAAAAATCCCTCATGTATATTTTGTGTGCAAGCCAAAAAGCGTACTGAATAGTTGGTGAATCAAATCACAAGCTTTTAAATAAATTGAAGAAGCATCATTAATTTCATAAAGGATCAGATTTAATTCCATTAATTTCATTTATCCCTTATGCAGCTTTATCTTCACCCAAAATACCACTTCAGTCTTTCTCAGTGATGTTAGTGTTGTAAGTCAATACCAGCTGTGACTCTGAGTCATGAGAGAACCACTACTGTGGGTTGACCACCTCACAGATCTGGTTCATGAGGGTTGACCACCACGGACTTCAGAGACTGGCTTGATGTGGCTATCTGAAATGGGTTCAGAAGAATCTGATTGCAGAATTCAGGTATTGATGAATCTGTAGCAAGTAAACTTGTTGATATACGATGGGTACTTGCATTTTTAGTAAAGGAGATCATCATAGTAACAGCAAAGAAAAAACATTAGGAGACTTTAATTTTAAAATGTAAAGCACTATACGATACTGACATTCATAAAGCAGTAAAAGGTTCAGTAACAGATAGGCAAAGTCATTAAGATGTACAGCCAGCTTTGTTTAACTTTTTATAAAGCTTAGTGGTTTGATCTGGAAATCCAGAGACGCGAGCTATTGGCAATGTTTTCTGGCAGTAGCAGGATTTTTGGGAAGTACGATGAGAAGTTGGAAGCTTTTTTTTTAAATGTGAAGCTTGGGTTGATGATACATATTTCTGTATCTTGGAGTGATCATACATGTTTCTGTTGGTGCTTGGCTGAAGCTGCCATCAGGCATTCTAGTCACGTTGGTCTGCTATGAGATAAACTGAAGCAATTTGTCTACTAGCAGTCAACTCTCTTCCTAATGCTTATGTTCAGTTTCAGTTTGTTTTTCATGTTTGAAAATTCCCTATTCTTAATCCACTGAGCCAACCAATAGCTATTTTTTAAACTATTAATTAATCATCCTTGTCCTTTTGCCATTTTTGTGGCAAATTTTTTCTTCCTTTAGGTCCTAATCAGAAGTCTGCTGTCTCTTCAGCATAATGGTTTCCTCTACTTTGTTGCCTAAAAATGCAGGTCATGGTGATGTGGCTGTGTTAATCTTACAAAATAACCAACAGCAACTTCCAAAAATCCACAAACTACAAAACAGGTTTGGAGGGTGGGTGGGTAAAGAAATTTGTACCAGTAGTCAAATAGTTGGCTTTTATTTGAGAGGTGGTTTAGATGGAAGTTTGTTAAAAAGCTGATGTATTCATCTAAAGCAACTGCACCACAACCCAGCAGCTTAATCATCTTTTCTCATGTCGCTTGAAAAGCAAGTCAGGCTTCCTGGCTTATGCAGCCAAAAGAAGGTTTTAACCCATTATCTTTTATTAATTTTTTTGCTTCATAGTCTAAAGGAGAAAGTGTTCCAGTCAAGTATGTCTTCTTTGTATATGCAGGTGGCTAACTTAAGCACATAGTTGAAGAATACAAATATGAAAGCATCTTTGTATTAACGGTGTGTTCTCTCTGGAGTGGATGATCTCTGAACTTGCCTGGCTTATTCTTCAACAAAAGTAAACTCTGGTAAGAACAAGGATGCCAAACCTTTAAAAATCCTGTCTGGATGAACTGCTAATCCTATGTGCTACCTACCATGTCCTTTTCCAAGTAGCTGTATGGTTTTCATTCCAGTTGAAGCCTTTTGTTAAACTTTTAAAAACAAGCGAAGTGTTTTTAAACGTATGTATATCCCCTGTCTGTATTTAATGGTGGTACTTAGCTGGTAGCTGCAGAATTGGTGTGTGCTGAAGATAGTGTTCCTTGAGCTACCCTGACCTGGGCAGCACACTTGGCTTGGCCCTGCAGGACACTGCCACTACAAAAGCCCGTAACTGGAGGACCACTGGTAAAAATGTCTGGATCACCCCAGCATTGTAGCTTTGTACTGAAAGACCCAATCTTACAATTTATTGCTTTTTCTTCCTTTTTGATGTTTAACCCCTTCAAATTTTTCTTCTCTTCCTCAAATATTTGAGTGATCTGTGGGACAGAAGATGACGCTGAGCTTGTGGGCACTTTGCACTGCCTGCCACAGAGCAGTGCAGGATGTGGCTCCCTGCTAGATAAACGGGAAGACTTGGTCCATTAGTCTTGTGTGAAAATCAGCAATTAGAATAAAAGCCTTTGGGATATTTTATTTGACAGAAGAAGGGTTTAGGACATGACCAGACATGGTCATATAGAGATTTTGGAAATTTAAAAAAAAAAAAAAAAGTCTACAGTTCAGAAATTTTACTCTTAGGTTTACTCTATTTATAAATGTAGGATATATTCAACAATGACAGCAGACCAATGAGCTTGTCTTTTTGCTGCTAGTTTTATTTGCTTGCTTGCTTGGATTTAAACTGTTTACTAAACGCTGAACTCTGGGCTGAATTCACAGTATTCTTCAGGATTATCTTTAGAAATAAACTGCATTTTCACCAATAATTTTTGAATATTGTTGACATTCTCCTAGTGTCTAAATATAGGTGTAATTCATCTTAACGATGTTACATTATTATGAAATCTTTGCAGTGTAGTTAAAATACAACACAGGCCCAGAACCTATAAGACCAGGCCGTTTCTAAGATCCTTGCTTACGAATACTAGTGTAGGGTGCATCTTACTGGGTTTGATCGATCTCTCCTAGTGTTCCTGTTGTGCACAGACCAAAACATTGAATTGGAGTGAGTTGCAGAAGTTTCCAAGACAGTCTGTGACTGCCTGTCGTCCACAGAGAACCAAAAGGTAAAATTGTCCTGGTTTCTTGGTTTTAAGCTACTATTTACAAAATATAAGAGTTGATATATACAGTACTTCCTAAAATCTTTTCCTTGCTGGTGGTGGGGTCTTTGCCATGGGAGAATACTCTTTTGCCAGGGGAAAAGAGCAATTATTTATGCTGTAAGTGAAGAAAGTCCCACAAAACATTTTTTCTAATGAGGTACAGTTCTCACAGTGGAAGGATTTGAGAATGTGTGTGCTGATACCTTTGGAGTCCAAACCATTAGTTTATCACTTGATTTTTGAAATTTATTAGTGGACTTGAACTTTGAATCAACATCCTATTTCTGATGATGATGTAATAAAAACAGAAATACACCACTAGTGTTGTATGTCCAAAAGTTTTAATACATGGTCCTAACTGTTCGGAAAAGTTATTGCATCAAATTCTAATACATAAATTCATCTGAATTTAAAAAAAAAAAAAAAAAAGTCTACAGTTCAGAAATTTTACTCTTAGGTTTACTCTATTTATAAATGTAGGATATATTCAACAATGACAGCAGACCAATGAGCTTGTCTTTTTGCTGCTAGTTTTATTTGCTTGCTTGCTTGGATTTAAACTGTTTACTAAACGCTGAACTCTGGGCTGAATTCACAGTATTCTTCAGGATTATCTTTAGAAATAAACTGCATTTTCACCAATAATTTTTGAATATTGTTGACATTCTCCTAGTGTCTAAATATAGGTGTAATTCATCTTAACGATGTTACATTATTATGAAATCTTTGCAGTGTAGTTAAAATACAACACAGGCCCAGAACCTATAAGACCAGGCCGTTTCTAAGATCCTTGCTTACGAATACTAGTGTAGGGTGCATCTTACTGGGTTTGATCGATCTCTCCTAGTGTTCCTGTTGTGCACAGACCAAAACATTGAATTGGAGTGAGTTGCAGAAGTTTCCAAGACAGTCTGTGACTGCCTGTCGTCCACAGAGAACCAAAAGGTAAAATTGTCCTGGTTTCTTGGTTTTAAGCTACTATTTACAAAATATAAGAGTTGATATATACAGTACTTCCTAAAATCTTTTCCTTGCTGGTGGTGGGGTCTTTGCCATGGGAGAATACTCTTTTGCCAGGGGAAAAGAGCAATTATTTATGCTGTAAGTGAAGAAAGTCCCACAAAACATTTTTTCTAATGAGGTACAATTCTCACAGTGGAAGGATTTGAGAATGTGTGTGCTGATACCTTTGGAGTCCAAACCATTAGTTTATCACTTGAAAGAAAATCCCATTGCTGCTCAGAAGCAACTAATCAAAAGCCAAACACTTCCAGAAAAGAAGCATGAAAACAAATCTAGGGTAGTGCTATGTTTAAACACATGCAGTAGGATTGAATACATCACAGATGAAGCAATACTGAGTTGATCCATTGCATCTATGGAAAGATATCAGTAAAACAAAACATCACTATTCAAGTTTTAAATATTAGGAATCCACCCATTGTTGTTCCAGGTGGACTCCGTTTCACTACGGAGCCCTGCAGCAATTCAAAGCATACTTTCTCCCCCTTCTCCATTTCTGCCATAGCAAAAGTAGTCATGGTGTTTCCATTTGGGGTTTTCCTCTGACTACTTGAGAGAGTTCTTTTGTACCCACGGCTAAAGGAGAGTTGTCCTAGTGCTGGTCCTGAACTAAACTCCACAGAAATGACAAACAGGTAGACACCTTTGTGCGGCGCTTTAAAGTAGCCGTGTTCAGGGAAATAGCTGTTTCCATAGTTGAGGTACGTGTCATTAAACCTCAGAGTTTTTTCTTTATCCATTCCTTCTGAGAATCCTACATGGAATGCCACCAATGAGTCTGAAAAAGAAAGAGGAACAGGATTTTAGCAGTGAGCACTCTTCACTCCCCAGGATCATCAGGGTGGGAGATGGGATGAAGTCCTGTCAGGCCTGATTTCTGCATGCTCCATTGGAGAGCTAAATGCTTGAAACGGGCATGTGCCTGGAATTAGATCAAGTGGTTCCCTGGAAATATCTGAATTACTGTATAAGGCAGAGACCACCCAGGAAAAAAAACTAACCAAAAAATGCTTTTTTTTATCTGTCCTAAAAATAAGTTAGTTCGAAATACAGTCTGTACTTATTCAGTCTTAACTACAGCCTCGCAGCACAGATGCCTAAAGGGGCTGATTTTTGCTCTATGTTCTATGTCCATAACAAGGGCTGCAATCATAAAAGCCAGTCCTAAAGCTGTGGTGGTTGTAATTGCAAGGTGCTTATGGCCACATGTTTACAGGGAAGGGGAACTGGCAGCCACAGTGAAGCATAAGCTGAAAACTTATTTCTGAAGCTTCGCCATTGGAGTGTGATGTCTGGTCAGTCCTCCCTGTTCCACTAGTGCAAATTATAGCAGTTCACTTAAATGCATCTGTCCACCTTAGGCAGGATTTGCTGCTTTGAGTACACTCCTTCCAGACTCAAATAACAGAGGAAAAAGAAGCAAGACCAGATAGCCTAGCAGTCCCCATTACCTTCAAAAGAGAAAGCTGCTACTACGTTAACATGAGCATCTACAAACGAAATTTGTGTTTTAAATATCTAAAGTTGAATTAAGTCAAGGCAGATTTCCCAGTAGCTAGAATGAATGTAATTTTATTGGTCTCAAGCAAAGTGCAGCAGTGTGTTAACTTGGTTCTCACTCAAAACTGCTTAATTTAGTGGGAGGATGTAAATAATGTCAGAATTTCTCCCACAAGATACTGAGGGGTCTCAGAACTAGTATGGTCTGTGCGTGGAACTTACAGCAGGGCCCAGAAAGAAGCTAAACCTGCACATGAGCAAGTGAAAGAAACAAACTCACCTTTTTCCAGAAGTTCTGTCTGCACTGTATTTCTTCCACTTGTCATTTGCGTATTTTCTCTGTGCTTCTCAGGCTTTTTCTTGTCTCTTTGTTTGTCTTGACCTTTCTGTTGCCTTCTCCCTTTTCTGGTCAGCATTGACTGAATCTTTGTAATATCCAGACTTATATTTGAGGCAACTAATTCTTCATTGCTTCCAAATAGCTTTCTAAAAATTAGCAGATGTTCTTCCAGCTTCCGCTTGATGGTTGCTAAATCTTCTGAGAGAATTTCCACAGAAATGTTGAGTGGCTCAATTCCATTTGCTATTGTATGATTGCAGCTGGATTCATGCCTCTTGATTGCCAGGCTCAGGTGTTTGATATCATTCTTCAGAGTCATGATATCGTTGTAAGCTGAGCTATCCAAGGAGTCATCTTTGGCAGCCTCGTAGTTAGGTTCCATATGTTCTATGATGCTGCGTTGACTGCTAACTTCATCTAGAGTAGGGGATGTCTGTGTTTCTTCTTTGGGATGCTTAGGAGATGTACGAGCATTGTGATTATTCTGTTGACCTCTCTCCAAGAGATGAAATCTCTTCGTAAGAGATTCTAAAGTCACATTTTGTTCTTGGAGTTTATCAGAGAGATGTCTGAGAGATTCTTGCAGCTGAAATACTGATGTTATTAGGATATTAGGATCTTCCTCAAACAAGATTTCCATAAATTCTTCTCCCAGTAAAGCTTCCAGTGCCCCTTCATGGCGCATGGCATCTTCCAAAAGAGAACCAAAAGAACTGTTGAGATACTTGATGTGTCGATGAATTTCTTCATCTTTCTTCTTCAAGAAGTCTATGTCTTCTGAAAAAGCCATGACTTGTGACTGAAGCCGTCTGTTTTCTTCTTGACGGAGATTAAGGGACTGATAGATAGATGGAAAAGATGAGGATAGCTCTTCAATTTCATTCTTCAGGAGATCTCTGAAAACTGACTCTAAGCGCTTCGTGTCCTTTAAGTTTGATTGGGTGTCTTCAAGGGAATAAGTGATATTCTTTAAATCTTCCTCCATTACATCAGTGTCAGAAGATATTCTCTGGCAATTACATTCCTCCATGTACCTCAACAGATCTGAATAGTTTTCCCGAAGATTTGAGACAGTATAGTTGAGCTCTGATATCTGCCTTTCCATTGCTGCTTTGTTTTCTTCCATAATAAGTGATTTCTCCATTAAAGTTATTGTAAGATCTTCTGGTCTATTCTTTGAGATATTTTTTTTTAACTCCTTAAACCATCTTTCTAGAACTGCAATATTCTGGAAGGCCACATCTGACTCCATGTAAAGTTCTTTAAGCTGCTTTGCATGCCCTGCTAAAATGTCATTTATTTGTCTGATGTTTAACTGGGTATTTTCATCTTTAGGACCATGATGTGAGGAGAGTTCTGATAAATTTTTTTTCAAAGTCTCAAATTTATTTTCAAGATTGTTTTGCTCTTGTTTAATGTTTGCTATGCTGTTGTTGAAATCCAAGAAATGGGACTGCTGTATCTTATGAAACTTCTTGAGCTTTGTGTCAGTATCTGCCTTGATCATGGTGAGATTATAGTGAATATTAGCCTGCTGCAGTTGCAATTGGTTCTCTATATCTCTTTTCACCTGATCAACTTTCACTACATTTTCTTGGACTTTTGATTCAAACTTAGTTCCCAGTTCCTGGAATTCCTTCTTGGGCACAGTGCTCTCTTGGAATCTTTCTATGCTTTTCTTGTTGGCTTCCACATCATGGGACAAATTTCTTACCATGTTTGAGAGGTTCTGTAAGCTTCTGTTGAAGCTTGCCCACATTGGGTTAAAATGTTTCTTTAGAATATTCTCCACATGGGGAAACAAAACTTGCTGCAGAAGCCTTTCCTGTAGATCTGTTAAGACAGTTTTAAAAAATTAATTCAATTCAATTTAAATTCTGCTTTTGGCACACATGTTAATCTGGCCAGGGGACCTCAACTGTGTATTTTTCTATAGTCACTGGCGTCTTACTTCCCAAAATCTGACCACATGATAAATTTTAACAATTGCAAAAATAGCCTAATTTTAAATCAAGGTTACTGTGAAACACATTGTGTCTTTGGGTCTGCAGACAATAATTTATGTATTGACCGCACTATTTAATTCATAAAAATACTGCATTTTGAAACACCCGGACGAGCAGTTCTGTAAGTGGCTGTAACTGCCCATTTTCACAACAGTTCTTAGCTGTTGGGCTCTTGCTTATTTCACTGTCTCATAATTTTGTTCTTTTTCTGATGCTTTCTACAATGTATCTTCTGCTTCACAAAGTTGTACAGCATCTTAATTGCTGAATATTTCAAGCCAGGAGTAAATAACTTGAAAAATCTGTGAAGTATTCATACTAGCTGTGAATTATATGTCATTTTGAACTTTAATGTTCGAACTTGAGTATCTGGAAGTACACTGAGAACAATAGTTTGTATAGTTAGAAAATGTTTCTGCAAGCCAATGGCTCACATTAGTACTTCAAATTTGGTAGCTTTTTTTTTTCCCGCTCCTATATATGACAGGAATAATGTTCCAGAGAAGGGTTTAAAGTTACTTTTCTTACATACACCAGTTTGATATTCCACACATCAGAGTGTATAGTATGAGTATATGAAAAAAGAACAAAAACCAACCCTAAGCTCTGCATCACCATAGAAAAGAAGAAGCCATAGAAGCAGACTAGTAAGCTAACAAATTCTAAGTATAAGCAACCTCTTTATTCTGTTGCTAAGGCATATTCTGAAATTCCAGAAAAGTGCAAAGGAATGTACCTTTCATCTCATTTCCCATTTCACGTTACTCTTCACTTTGGTTCATTCAGTTCTATTGGAATGGCATCCATTTTAGCTCTCTTTAGAAACAACCAGCAGATCAAGGATATATCAGGGTATTGTTTTCGGTTTTTCTTTCTGATCTGCGTGGTTTTACAGGGCCTATTGGCAGGCTGATAATTCTGCATCAGACCTCTCACCTGAATTGCTCTGGTTCACTTCTAACACCATGCTTGTACCGTTGTTTTCAAATATTCTCTGTAAGTCACCTAAGTTGCTGACTGCTTGATGAATATCACTTTGAAGATCATCCAGTAAAGCCTCATGATTTTGAATGACTTCCAACATTTCTCTTGAATCCACAGATGTTGACACTAATCACAAGATTAAAAAAACAAAGTCATGCAATGGAGGGCAGCCACCAGGTGACAGGTATTCCTACAAGACTTCTGAGAACACTCGTGTACTTTTTGCTCTGAAACTTTTGCACTGACATACAGGAGGTTTGTTGATTTATAGCACCCTGAAGTCACGGTGTCTTTGCAAAGATTTTTTTCAGCAGCGATGAAAAACTACTATATTTAAATATTAACAGAAGAATTGCAGCCATGTTCCACGTGAGTCATGATGGCCCTAAAATGCTTCCCATGCCATGCTTAAAATCTCCCCAAGCCATAAAAATGTTCTGGAATAATAACTTACAAGCCAACTGACTGAAAGGATAGCAAGTTTAACAACTCAGAATAAAAGGAGAGGAGGAAAGAGCAATTGAGATGTTTCACTAAGGAATCAGAAGCATAGGGTATAAGTGTCATAGCTGACTCTTGCTGAGGGGCCCTTTAATTGATGTTATTCTGAATAAATACCTGTTAATTTCAGCTATATATTTCAAAGTGTACGGTGAGAATTGCAGAAACTGATATATCCCAATTCTGCCATCCTGGGGGTCTCTTATCCTCCAAGGTTACATTTGACATTTCAATCTAATGTTTTATAAACTTAAGTCCTGTAAAGCGACTACTTGTTCATTTAGTGCTGAGAGCATAACGTAAAGAAGACTCTCTTTCAGGGCTGCGATACTACCCTAAAGCCAATTGCTAGAATATACTTAATAGCACCACAAGCCACAACATTTCCCCCGAGGATAAGGAAAGATCTTTCTTGGATGCTTGGGTTGGTAGGATAGAGTGCCTGAGATATGAATTTACGGTACCCCATAACAATAATAATCTCAAAGCTACTGGGTATCTGCTCTAAAATAGCATTTTGAATAGATTGTTTTTCTGGTAAGACTTCTGAGCATGGTGTGCCTTCCTCTGAATCTGCTTCAAGCAGGGGGTTTCCATCCATGCCATGGAAAGGTTTAGTGCTCTGTACCAGCTGGCATTCTCACTAGGTATTGCTGATGGCCCACCCAGGTTACAGCTTTTGAAACTTTTTTGGATGCTTTTTTCTAGAGCTTTCATGTGGTGTTACACCAAAAGCCCTGATTTATGCCAATAAATGTAGTTGCATAAAAGCTTTACCAAGTAACACTTTCACTAGCGGTATTGTCAGTAGCTTATCTTGTTGAAATTGTAGCTAAAAATGCATCTTTTTTTTTTCTAATCTGTAACAGAGGTAGAAAAATGGCAAACAAAATGACTTCAAGCACATACTGTGGTTTGAGAAATCCTCTTCTTCCCGTTCTTCCATTTGATTTCCTGGCACCGGAATGAAATTGGGATCTGCAATTGAGATGCAATACATCTGTGAAAATGTTTCAGATGCAGAAACTACTACAGTTCAGTGAGGCACCACAGGGCAATTTCACATGTAGTGTGACTGATGTGGAGACAGGCTTCTGCACTGCAGGTTTCTTAGGGAAAGAGCCTCTTGTCCGGAGAATTTACTTTGCTTATGGTACTGCAGTAGCATACAACATTGCATAAATGGTATGCAGTAGGGGTGGGTTTTCTAACTCATGCTGAGTTATTGCTCCAAAGAAATGAGTGTCTTGCGAATTCCTCTTCCTTGTTCCACAGTTACCTGCACTTTCTGATGGCACCAGCTACAGTGAGTGATGCCGTACAGATGAGGAGATAAGGATGGAGCAGGTGGTTTTGGTCAATGGCTGTAACGAAGGAGAGAATAAACTAGAAGCACCGTATTTGGTAATATCTTTCCAATATTGTAAATGAAGGTCAGGCTAGGGCCCTAGAGATAAGTCTGAATAAAAGCTTATCTGTGAAGCTAGACCTACAGAGCTAAAAGGAGGCACTCCTATTTTATCTGTGAACTCTGTAGGTGAGTTAGACTGTGTGAACATTTTCACACAGATATTTGCCTGTTTTGTAACGGTTGCCTTAATCTCTAGAGGGAATTACCTTTTATCCATATAAATTCTCTTTCTGCTTTTGGACTATTATTTGCTAAATCCTGCCAATGCCATGAAGCACTCTAGTTTTTAAACCAGTCTCCCCTCTCTTTTCCTTAGCAGCTGCATGCATCATTATTCAGCAGCGCAAAGAGTTAGTTTATTGTACGTAAAGACTATTGCTAGAGCTTCCATGGAAGTATCAGCCTGGGCTGTTCTTGAGTGGTAGGGCTGCTCCCCGCTCAGGAGCTGGCATCTGTGTGGCCGGGGGAGGCAGGGAGGCTGGAGGGTGACCGCTGCCTGCGATGTTTGAACTTGGGGACGCTGTGATTTCTCTGGCCAGATGGCTTCATCCTGTAAACTGAGCGTAGGGGCATTGCTTTCTGATGCCACTGCTTTCTAGCTGCAATTAGGCATTGCACATCAGATAGCAGGCACACACACACCCCGACAAATGAATACCTTTCTCCGTGTGTAAAGATTACAAAGCTGCTACTAACAGAAGAATAAGTAGCTAATGCTATTAGCTACTAATTGCAGCTAATTACAACTACTCTTTGTTTCAAGGTACTAGTGATATGGGGCATACCAGACCAAAGAAAATAAGGCATTGATTCTCAAAAAAAAAAAAAAGGAAAAATAAATAGGTGAGCTTATTTCTTGCTGCCGTGACTGGCACCAAGTCATAAATTTTCACACTTGTTCTTTAGCTTTCCTTACCATGCTGTTCACAGTCCTTGCCCATAAATCCAGGGCAGCATTTCCACTGCAAAGACTTCAGAACCTTCTGTTTCACTTGATAGACTGGCTTCAGAGCTGTCCTGTACCTGGGGAGTAACGGTCTGGGTGTTAGATTGCAAATTATCATCAGCTGGTGTCACTGGGGGTGAGTTTGCTGACTCCAGCAGCAGTCTGGTGCCAAGCGTGTCCTAGATGACTAATGCAGAGCACAGTTAAGAAATTTGTCATAAACTGCATCGCTGCTGCTTAGTAAAACATTTAAGCAGTCCACAGCAGTTTTCTTCCCCTACATAAAATTGCCTTTCAGGATCATTGTCTGCAACAGGAGGTGTGTGAAAAGTCTTACATGCAGACAAAATGTAGCCACTGTTCAGTGAGCGGGGCTCCAGTGGTCTGCCTCATGCTCTACTGTTCTTCGGGAGAGATTTTCTCCAAACATGCTGGCACTGATCTGACACAAGTCTGAGAAATGTCACAGGTGGAAAATTTCTGTAACTATCAGAAACACAACTGTAATATTTATTGTAATAATGTCCTTTGCAATCAAGTTTGGACTGAGCTTGAACTTCTGTAATATTCTGATGAGTTGTAGGGAAAGTTTTATTTTTAAACAAATATTCCAAAATGTCACTGGTACCAAGGAAGATAAAAATTTGGTAAAAGCTCCACTAGAAATACTCATGAAACTTTCTGTTGTTCAGAGAAAGAGAAGTTAATTGTATTAACAAATAACAAAAGCAATTTTGCAGTCAAGTAACTACATACCTGTGAAAACATGTGAGTATTAAATATTAATTTCACTTCAAAGGTGTGCTGTGATTCAGTGTCTCCCAACTTTAAAAATCTATCAGTCCTGATACCTTAAGGCACACTATTGGATTTCACCAGTGCCTTTTGGACAGCCAGTCCTTCAGAAAGCAGACTAAGTGCTTGGGTAATTGCACATCTATGACTCCTGCCTCACTGATGGCCACAGGCAGAGATTTTTTTAAATGTGTATTATGACCTGAAAATCATGGAAATGGTATGGTGTCTAGGGTTTTTTTCTGAATAAACATGGGAAAATTTGAAAATACACTTAATCACCTTGCAGTCCTGTACTTGATGGCTTGGAAAGGCAGTTGTTCTCCCAGGTTACTTAAATGCCTGATCACCTTAGGTACATAAATTAGACCCTACTTCATATCGGTATTAAACTGAGTAGATGCTTTAATTCTTTTTAAAATCGTTAAATACTTTTGAAAATATAATTTTGGTACTAAAGAGAAAATTCTGTTTTCTTCTGTGGTTTTATGTAGGTTACTTACATGATCTTCTGGCAGTCTGGTGCTCCATTTAGACAGGGCTGTTGGGAATTGACAATGTACTTCTCCTTCATGCAGGCTTCGATGTATGTTACCAGTCGGGATTGCAGGAAGGAACACCAGTTCCTAGTGGAAGAAAGACATGGAGAAGGAATTTGAAATTGGTTTTTTTAAGTTTGTGCTTGTAGTAGTGCCAAGCAAGAACAGAATGCGAAAGGCTCTTCTATTTTTTCTTTTTTTTTCTTTTTTTTTTTCAGCTGGGTGATGAGGAAAGTGGAAAATGCTTGCTAGCTTCTCCCTCCACTCCTAGTTCATTTGTTTTCATTTGAGATGTTTATCTAAGTTTGTTACAAAAGGGTTGATTGTCTGATCTTTGATGCATTAGTTCCATTTCCAGTCCTTTCATTTAGCAAGAGAAATTTCCAACCCATGATAACCTGCAGGTTAATGTCACTTAAATGTCAAATTGCCTTTCTCGGCATGTTGCCATTTCAGATGCCTAATGACTGACTCATCAAGTTGAGGCAGAATGCTTCTGAAAACTTAATCTGACATAAACTCCATTAATGATCAGTGTCTTCCTAAGTACTACTACTTCAAAATAATATAATAACTGATTGGATTTTATTAATTAAACTAGCTTCGAAATTATTTCTCCCATCACCTGCAGGAAAACAATATTGGAAAAATGAGGGTGGTTTTTTGGGGTTTTAGTTTTATGCTTCCAGCAAGGACAAAAGAGTTTTAATAGTCTGGTAAGTGTTTCAAGTCAGAATTATATAGGCATCTGTTAATCCCAAAGTGTAGCTGAGCTTCTTCGTTTTCAAGAGTGTAAACTCAAGTCATGGAAGTGTACTGTTGGTTGAAGCTTGATGGTTAAAATCCAAGATAAGAAATGACGGGGAGTGAGGAATAATAACTATAATGGGAAGTATAAAAATATATATAGTTATGATTAGCATCTGATTAATTAGTAATTGCAATTATTGTTCACAAGCTATGTGTGTATTCAACATGTTATTTCAGATAGTGTGTTTACAGAAGTTCACCTGTTAAGTACCAAGGAATCCTCCCATTCTGTATGGACAGTGGTGAGTAGAAAAGGGATGTGGGGGCTCAGTTTGGACAGGGATGCTCTAGGGAGACAAGGGGTCTCTGCTCTCTCACTCTTTATCTCTGGCTGCAAAACCTCCAGAGGAAGTGTCATAGAACCAGCAATTGCATTTTACAGACAACCTGTCTTAAAGACAGTCTGGGGCCTTGTGTTTCCCACAAGTTTGGCTACATGTCCTGCCTGTTGTAGAATACCTGCAATGGTTATTTCTAAAACTGTGTGCACACAGGGCTTTTAGGAAGTTGCAACACCACTTAAGAACATACTAATGTTAAAATGTGCTAATCTTCTTCCTTGGGGAAAAGGTGGTGTTGAGTAGTGGGAAGAGAGAAATTAAAAAATATATACCAACCCTCCCTGCTATAGCTAATTCACTGTAACTTTGGGGGTGTCTCAATATAGGTCCAAACAGTTAACCTGACTGGTTCCTGTCCTGGGAAATTGAAGGGGGAATTGGATTTAGTTCCTCTTTCCAAATGAAGATGCAGTTTTTGAGGGACAAGGGGCTCGGAGCAGTGCACAGACCCTGGCAGCTCAGCCTCTGTGGCTGGGGCTCTGAAGCAGTGACCTTCCCCACAGCCTGTGCCACCTGGGCATCAAGCAGGCTGCAGAGGACTCCACCTTCCCCAGTGACCCGTGAAATCCAGCTCTTCCTTTTGCAGCAGAACCTGGGGCTCCTCCAAACATCCCTTGATGTTTGCTGGGTTCAGGCTGTTAACTATTCTGAAGCAAAAAACTAAACTCCACAGTTTATACCACAGTTTTGGTTTCCAGCAGGGACGACTGGCATGAAATGAATTGCAAAAGGGGTTTGAGGCCTTCATCTCTCCGTCATGGTAAAGCACCTGCAGAGAAACCAGCTCTCCAATTGTCATGAAATTAGCTATCCTAGTTGAAGACGACTCGAATCTCAAAAAGTGAGCTAATCTGTTATGTTAGGTGTCCATGTGACAGGTGAGGTAATGATGGCAAGAACTGGTCTTTATGGTATTACTTTTTTTAACATTGTTCTTCCAGATACAGCCACCAGCAATTCAGTATTCAAAAGTTTGAATGCCCAAGAGTAAATCTGATGAGTGAGCAGGGGCTATTTTCACATGGTTCAGGATTCTCCCCTCCCTGTCTGGTATCTCTAGGTGTCTGCTGTTCTATCTTTAGGATAATCACAGCCATTACTATGAGCTTTAAGAGTTTGCCGGTGTCAATATACACAGCGTATATGCTTAAATGAAGCCTGGAGACAAATTAGAAATCATATTATATGCTGTTATGCATACTATTGAATTCCTTTTCCTTAAGAAATCAACAGTAGTTTCCCAGAACAAAAGTAATATCAGACCTTATACAGTTCTGATGTGGGAGAGACCGGGGGTTCTTGTTCTCTGTGAGTTTATTAGAGCTT
Source organism: Calidris pugnax (assembly GCF_001431845.1). Classification (NCBI taxonomy): domain Eukaryota; kingdom Metazoa; phylum Chordata; class Aves; order Charadriiformes; family Scolopacidae; genus Calidris; species Calidris pugnax. Next base: position 2,739,156 of record NW_015090828.1, on the reverse strand, counting down.
GTGTTCTGATGGAGCAAAGCATTGTGTGGGGGAGAGCTGTGCCTGGTAAAGAATAGCTGAACTTTCGGCAGTATATTTTTAAATGGGAACACAGGAACCAAATCTCTGATAATCAGCATATATGGAAAAAGTTTGCCCCTCTGAGAGAGTTGCAGAAACAATGGGGAACTGCGGGCCACAACAAAAGCAGAAGCTGCGGCCACAGCAGCCGGGCAGCCAGGAGAAGGGGGGAAGCTGTGAGGAAGCTGGAAACCTCAGGAGGAAAGGGCAGACAGCTTGGGCTAGCTGGGAACAGCTCACCAGGCTTGCTGGGACATAGACAGCCTTTTTTGCTCCCCCATTTGTTAAGGCAAATGTGATTGCGATTTCAGCGAACACCCATGCAAGCAGAACACCTCATCTCTTAGAAGCAGGGGCAAGAATGTGGCGAAGCCTGCGGCTCTGGGAAAGCAGAAGAGGAAAGCAGGCTGCCTCAGCCTTTGTTGTGATTTCAAGCCAAAAGGGCTGTGTTGGTGAGCTGGAGTTTTAAGGCCTTTGCAAGTGACTGGGGGAACTTCTGTTGCCTGTTATCGATGGGAGTCTTTTTTCCTGTGGGACTGAACCAGAAGACAAATCCTCAAGTTTTTATTAATTCACTACTCTGGAAGAGTCAAATGCTCTGCTTGTCACCGGGCAGTTCAGTTAAAGCCCACAGACCAACACACATGCTCTGGCTGATGCCTGACCCCATGGTGTGTGTGTGTCCACCAGGCTTTACAAGGTGCATCGCTTTTTCGGTGTAAGTGTAAGATGAAAAATTCTGAAGCAGAGACCCTCTTTGTGCTTGTCATTAGGCTGTCCTCTCACGTGTGCCTGGCAAGCCATAGCTAGGAGTGGCTTTTCTCCCTCAAATCCTCTGCCTTTTTTTCTGGGGAAATAAAGTGACCCAGTGGTGCTGCTGCTGGAGCACGCTGGCATCATCGCTGGGTGCAGTGTCTTGGGTCTGCCCGCAGGATGCCTACCAGGTCCAGGCAGGAGTCTGCATTCAGTTTGGAAACCTCATTTTAAAATAGGATTCTTTGGCTTTAGCATTTTGTTCTTTCCTAATGAAAACAATCCACACCCCATGAATCATCATCTGGGCTGATCTGTTTTTCCCACCATACACAGCTCCCAGGCAAGTCCTTTGAGTCATGTAAGCCAGACAAATCTAAACCAAGTGTTTACTTGCATCAACACGTGTGTGAGCAAGAATGGGGCACCGTATGACTGCGAGTACTGTTACTGTATTGCACATGTAAATGCGCACACAAATTTAATAGAAAATGTGAGGATTCCCTTTCAAAACCTGTTAATGTGCTGGAGGTATCTGGTGGGCTTCCCCCTTGAAGAAAGGGCTTGTGTTGTATCAGAAATTGAATCAACGGTTGATCCCAGCTTGATGCTTGCTTTGGACGGTTGTTAGCATTATGCAGAATGCATGGCATGAAAAAGGGGGAATTTGATAGACTCTTAATAAAAACTGCCTTTAATGGTGGTCACTTTTCTTTGTGTCCATTTTTCTCACTTAGTTCTCCCTCTTAAAACTTATTTGTGGAGCTGAAGTGCTACAATAAGATCATGTTTAGGTTTTAATAACAAAAAATGTAGAGGTTTTGAGTTCCATGAAGCTTAGCAAAATTTATTCTTTCATCAAATAAGTAAATAAGGCCTGTTTTTCACATCTGCACTATAGATACATATGCCCAAAGGTAAAACTTTTATTGCAGTATTTTTTGCACTTCTACTCAAATGCTTCTTTTAAGGAAACTTTGATATCTGTTACTAAAAATACTCCTTAGCTGTGTTAACCTTGAGGGAAAATATGTCATTCTTTAATGTTAAGTGAAACAATTTTAAGGACTTAGAAAGGCTTGATCTAAAGTTCAGTGAGACGAGTGGGACTACTTCTGCTGGCACCAGTGGGCTCTGAATCAGGCTCTGAAGTTTCAAAGAGCTGCTCTTTCACAAATAGCACTTTCTTTATTCAGCTGGAACACAGCAGCTTTGTGTTCTGCTTCTGTGTTTTTTTCTCCCTCTTTGTAATTATGTCGCTTCATCCACTGAATATATAACCAACTTAACACCCTCTGCTTCCATTCTCTTTAATACAGTTTCCTTTTGATTCAAGGCTCCGCTGTCAAGGAGAGAGGAATAGAAAGAAGTTGCTCATGTGAGGAGAGCAGAAGAGCTTTCTCTCCAGCCTGGTGAATGGTAAAGTTTATAACAATACTACAAGTTAGAGCAACACTTAAGGGAACCCTAGCAAATCCAGGGTCATAGATATTTCATTTGTTCAGTTGCTTTTCCTGTTTTACATTCCAAGCAAAGTAATCCCTTTTCTTTAACTAGGAAAAAAATATCTGAATAATTTTCTTTACTAGACTAGGTGTTTGTTGGTTTTTTTTGCTAGGCTTTCTTCTAATCTCCATATTGAATAGAGTCTTTATATGAATAGTGATCCTTTTTTGCCTTATTTTGAGGCGTGTTCTTTTGTCTGACATTAAATACGTCTGATGACAAGGCATTCTGTATTTAAATAAGATTCAGCAACTTTAGGTTAGCTCAAGCTCCATTTATTTGAACCTTTAAGATCTTTAAACTTCAAATTGATCAATGATTTTTTTTTTCTTATGTTGGATACTACTTTTGCTTTTACTGAAACACTGCAAAATGCAGGTAGTTCTGTCTCTGATTCAAGGATTTGGCTGGGCCAACAAAATAAAAACGCCAGAACCAGGAGATAAAGTGAGATGGCTGTTCTGCAGTAATTATCACTCTGCTCAAATGAATATGGGGTAGTCTCTCTTTTCATACACTGTTACGCTGGCAATCACAGCATGATAGTGTGAAAAATGTCCCCCAGCTCAGCTAGGTACCTATATGCTTTATTTTTCTTAGTTACATGTTCTCGTGATTGGCACTGCAATGCATAATTTTAGACACTTCCTAGGTCAGTGGAATTTTTGCCTGAACAAAAGCTTCAGGATTTCAGGACGTTGTTTTTCCATAAATTTTGTTGTTCCTTTGGCTGTACAGCCAAATTGTCTTTCACATCAGTTTCCTCATGTTTCTATTCTCAAGGAAGCCAGTTTCTATAATTACTTGGAAAACTCCTGTCCAGCCATTCCTGTGCCTACACTGACCAAGCACAAAACTCTTCAGGTCCGTGACACTTTGCTTTTCTATACAATGCAAATGGCACCAGAGACACAATTATTGCTGCTTAAATGTGCTACAAGATGACAATAGAATATGTTCTCTGATTTAATCAAGTGATTTTCTACTAACATGTGCAGAATGACTCCTGGTTTATACCAGCTGAAGTGGAGGAAAAAAAAGAAAAGAAGAATGAGTCTATAGTCTATAAAATATGTTAGGTTTTTCCCTCAGTGCAAAAGCCTCACTGACAAGAAAAAGCAACCTTAATAAAACAGAAGTAAATTATCCCATTTAAATTAATCAAAACTAGGACTATGCAAGTCAGATTTAAGACAGACATATCTTTTTAGTTGTTATGGAATGCGGAAGGCATTCAGCTGTTGAAAAAGGTGCTGGCTCTCCAAGGGAACACAGTGTGCCACCGGGATTTTAATTAGCAGACAGTGAGTCTGTCAGGGAATTCTCCAGCACTTCCTGAGCAGCCAGCAGCCCTGTATCACAATCAGACAGCAGAAACTCTCATATTTCTCTGTCTTTCCCTTAGGATGAGCCAATGGTCCCTCTCAGGCAAGGTTTGGCATCTTCCTGTGACTCATCCCATGAAAACTCTGGTTTTCCCTGAGGTTTAAGCAAGCTGATGGATTTCTGGTTTACCTTAACAAGCTGGACTGAAAAGAGTAGCAGTGGCAGTTTCAAACATGTGGATTTCCATACAGTGCTGGAAGCCTTCCAGAGCCCTGAGAAGTGCTGGTTGAACACCACTTCTGTTCCAGCAGGAGTGCCAGATAGTCTCTTATCAGCTGGGACTTGCCCTGCAGAACGTGCTAAAGAGTTAGTGCAGTGAAAATCCAGTCCTGAACCTGGAGCCTTAATGGGAGAGCAGGAGCTCAAGAGAAAGCAGGCTTGGCTGGGTGCTGGTTTTGAGCCAAATCCAACTGTTGTACAAGCTACTTCAGCGAAATAAATGCAAGAGGTTTTTCCTCCTCACAAAGCATCACAGCCATTACCTCATCTATATTATCCTCCTCGCAATACGAGCTCTACAGCCTGCTCAGAGGGCAGCTTACGCTTGGATTTCATCTTTTGATTTCTGCAGTCTTAGGTTCACCCCTGGTGCAGCACACTCACTCCTTTGTCAGACCTCATCTTGAAGCAGGAGTCGCAGCCAGTGGCCACTTCCTAGCACAGCTGTGCTGATGCCAGCGAGTCAAAAGTGTAGGGGAAGACAGGCTTTCCAGCCAGCGTGCACTCAGGGCACAGACAAGGTGCACCAAGGCTTGCCCTTGACTGTGTTTTGGGCATGAGAGCGTGTGATTTTGTTCAGGGTTGGGCACTGGTCACTCATTCAGGGGGTATTGACCCACAGGAGTTGGATGGCATCGGATCCACATGGTGATTGATGGTGGTTCTGTGGCTGTGCCGAAACAAGAGGTCCCTTGCTATCTGCAGAGAGAATGAATGGCTGCAGCCTGCACTAACAAGCCCTGTAACAAAGGGAATAAAAGAATCCTTTGGGCAGGGGTTTGAGAACCCCTGTGTTGCATGCCGTTTCCATCAAATACCCTGATGGGGAGCCCTTCCACCTGCAGCTGTGCAGCTCAACAAGAGGGCCAAGTATCGAGCAATGGGTTTGGGCAGCAGGCACTCTCTGAGGCAAAAAGCTTAACTGGAGAATTTCCTGAAGTCCTGAAAGGAGCCAAGTGCCTGACTTTGATAGGAAACCATTGGTTCTGTTAATGAACTTGGCACTGTGGAAGCTATTGTTGAGCACTCAATGGCTGTTGCACTAGCTCGCAGGATGTCGGGGGCTGAAGATCACATTTGGCTGTGTTTCATCCAAACATGTCATATTTTAAGCATATGTTCTATGCCCCTTTTCTGGGAAATTTCACTATCCCATAAGCTTCCTAAGAAAGTCCCTGTCTAATTTTGAAGAAACAGATAAGTTGGTGTGAAACGAGTCTTAATTAACTCAATGGATATTTTCCTGTAAAAGCAGACAAAGAAAAGAAGCTATTAAGATTGAGCATTGTTCTGACTTCCCTAGAATAAGACTGATTTGGGTTTTCTCTGCTTGTCTATACTTCAGAGGACAGTTGGTCTGTATTTTGATACCCTGTGTAATCAGAAAAAGAGGCCTACTTCTTTGTGCCTGTGTGTGTTTCAGTGAGATAACAACACACCTGGTTCACATCAGGAAGCCTTCCTGTAATCAAGGGTGACTTCACAGAATCGTGTGTCCAAACCTCAGAATATGTTAATGCAATTAAGGATTTACTTATGCTGAAGATTTCTGCCTTTGCTATTTATAATTCAGATGGTGGGATTTGGTTTTGGTTTGATTGTTTGTTTCATTTTTTGGCAAACATATTGCAATTTTAAGAAAAATCCCAATAGATGCAAGACTGACCGTGTTTGCAAATTAAAGAGAAAGATAGAGAACTAAACCACCTGCCCAACCAGTGGGCAAATCCAAAACAGGGGCTATTTGGCTTCTGGAAAGAGAGGAGAAGGTCTGTGGGACTTTGTCATAGGTAGGCAAACCAGCTTTAGTTGCTGTGCTCCTTCCCATCTCTCCACCCACAGTCCATTTCTCCCTTACTGGGTGAGCAGTCCATTTGGGGACCAACTCTGTCTGTGTGATTACTGAGGGAGAAAGTTAAAAATAACCTCTGCTTTTTTCCTAAGTTTATTTTTAACCTGGAACACTTAAGTGATCTGGTTTACAGTGTTACTTGACAGACAGGTCAGGCCAACTGAGGGTACAGGCAGCTTTGGGCTTTGCTGTGGTAGCATGTGGTGGATTTGTACCTTTCAGATGCTTCTCTTTTTTTTTTAGCAAAATATGAACACTAAATGCATGAAATCTGAGTTGTCAGCCGGACTGTTCTTGGTGTTGCAGGCCTGTGGATTAAAGCCAGCTGGCTGCGATTCTGCGCAATGCTGTGGAAAGATAGGAGCTTTGGGCTACAGTGCTCCACTAGTGGTGCCTCAGTGCATTGCCTGATTTGAGAAATGCTCTCTTTGTAGGGAGAGAAAACAAGCCCTTCTGGGTGTGATTACAGTAAAGATCTTTCCATGCATCTCAGATCAACAGAGGTAAATCCATGGCACAGGTGTAGAGAAGATGGCGTGTTCTTCCCAGGGACAGGGAGCCTTTCGTTTCACAGGCTGGGTCACTATGTTCCTGGCCCTCGTACAGCCACATGGAGGAGGACATCTGTGTCCAGTTTTGTCTGCCCAGGTCTGAATTTTACAGCCTGAGAGAGAGCACACAGCTGTATACTTTGATGGCCCTCTCCTTCAGCTCCCCTGAGGTGAGCTCAGCACCATGCCTCGCTCAGGCCTGTGTCATCACCAAGTATTTGATGGAAGCAGCTCTAAAGAAAGAAAAACTCCAAGGTGGCGTGTCAGTTTAAGACAATTTTCACCAACTATCAGATGTGGCATCCACATAGCAATTGTCAGGATAACAATAGCGGTGTATTATCTCATTGATGTGTTTATTATCCCTTTTCATATGACTTGGTCAGACAGCAGTTGAAGTGGTTACCCCTAATGGTAAGTATTAGAGTAGGTGATGGGCTAATGTAAACATGAAAGCTCTTATTTGATACTGGGTCACTTTTAGAACTTCCACACGTCTGATCAAGTCCCAGGCACCTTTTCAAGCCTCATTTTGGCTGCCTGCGTCCACACACAGGAAAGCCACCGGTAGCAACAGAGCATTCCTATGAGGTTCTGCATTAGGCATCTCTTTTATACGGGAAATGAAGAATGCAAATGTATTTATTACCTATTTTGGGTATTATGCATTGAGGATTTATGAAACCCAGAATCTGGTTTTACTGTTCCTACTCTTCATCTTCCATTGCTAAAGCAAATGCAAATACAGTCACAGTACTGATTTCTTCATGTACTTGTGCTTTCATTTCCCTTTTTAATTCTGCTGAAAGTTTGGGTACACAAGGATCCATTTACCTCAGCTATAGAATAAAATGTTTAACCTCAAACTGATCAGCTCATGTGAGGCACAGCTGCTGGGGGGCAGGGAGGAGAGGGGGGAGAAAAAGGTGATTTCCTTTGGAAAATTTGCCTTTTCTGATGATTTTGTAAATAACATGTGCAAACAATTTGAACACGCAAAGCTTCTCTGGTGCACTCAGATAAAAGCAACAGCTGAGATACTAAACTGTTACCTAGTTCTTCTTGTAAAGAATAGTTGAAATGAGGATTATTATCCACGTTTCTTCTTTAAAAAGTCACATAAAGGCCAGTGACTTATTACTGATTTTCTTATTTTAAAACTCTCATTAGAATAATTGTGCTGTTCTAAGAGGAATTAATTAGTAAAGTAACATTTCCAAGCATTTGTCTGAGGATCTAAGGAGTCATTTCACCTTACATGCTGAAACAGAAACCAGAGAATTCTATCTGACTAATTACCTTGGACGTATTAGTCATGGTGGTCTCAATTATTCAAATAACTGCAATGAGAAAAATAGTACTCTATTTTTTTTTTTTTAATGTAAGAACGCCACTGTTCCTAGTACATAGGGAAAATAGCAGAAGTTTGGAAAAAAAAATATCTTTTTTTGTTAAAAAATTATGAGAAACAAAACCTTACCTTAGAGACAGTTATCTTTTTTTTTTTTTCATTTGTTTATTTTCTAGTTCTGAAAAGAAAGTGTTTGCTTATTTCAAAGGTGAACTAGAACTTGGACACCATTTTGGTAGGAAATTAGTTTCCACCACCCAGTCCTTTTTGTGTCATGTCTTTATCTCCCTGTACCTCTCAATTCCTAATTACCTCCTGGTGCTTTTCTTCTTGCTCTCCCCTTTATAAATATCGGCTCAGTTCCTCAGTGTTTTTCCCAGGGCATGTCACGCATGTGAAATACCAGATTCGTGACAACTTCTTGTCTGTGCATAGCAGGGTACTCCAGCCATGATGCACTTGAGGACTTCAGGCTCTGAAGGTACATTGCTTCAAACATTTGCAATGACTTTTGGAATTTGGAGTGCAGTTACAAGGGGAGTTGTGCTGTCCCTTTTTATTCCCACTCTCTCCCCTCAGTTTTGGACATAATTCTTCTCAAATTATCAAATTTCCTTCATATGATGTACCAGCTTCCTGGGCTTGTGTGCAATGTAAAAGAACAAATACCTTAAAGCTACTGCCAGGCTAGAATTTGATTGCTTGTAGTTATTAGTGTAGCTTTATAATTGGGAAGAATGCTATGATTTGACTCATTATGCAACTATCTCCATAAAAGGAGGAAGTATTTCTCTTCTTGGGAGGAAATTACAGTGAGTAATCGCTGGTGCTGAGCTGAATTACACAAGCTGGTGCTAAACAAAGCTACATTGCAGAGGAAGAAATCCATATTAGGACAGTATATTACAGCATCTTGCTGACCTGTACGTGCCCCTTTTTACACCGTTGAATTTTCAGAATGCTCTCAGCATTTCAACCAACAATCAAGTCCAGAGTACCACTTAGGCTTTGTTTTCCTTCCTCTGACAGTGTCTGAAATGCATTAACCAGGAGTTGGTGAATTAACAGAGCATGTCATTATCGAACGCTACCCATCAGGAAACGGGAAGTCAACACTCACAGGCTTTAGAAAATGCTTAAGGGTAACGGTGGGAGGTCAGGTTTGTGGGAAGATGTAGTATGAAGGGCAACGGGGTTTTAATACACTCACCATGCAGGAGGGAGGCCTTAATTTTACATGTAGATGAGATTAGAAACAAGATTGCATACTTTAGTTTGTGTAAAAGGGAAGCATGACACGAGCAGGGTTTTGTAGTCTCTTTCCATCTCCCTTTTTTCCTTTCCTCAGGAGCATTTAAAGGGGAAAAATACCAGGGCATCCTAAAGCACTGAGCTGTGAACAGCTCTCGCTGTGCTGCTGTTTCAGCTCTCCCAAACAGGGCTGTGCAGTACCCATCCATCAGGGCTATAAAAGATTCATTCACTGTCCTGCTTGGTTTTCATCTATTTTAAACATTTAGAGACCTACTTGTGTGCCCTGTAAAACTTACAACAATCACAGTGTTTGAAAAATCTTTCTAGCGAGGTAGGTGCCTTTTTCACTCAGGATGGCTACTCTTCTGCTATAGATTACCATTGAAGCATTTCACTGTCATGAAAACATTTTGGAGGGATTAAATTTGTAGTCATTTTCATACTTATTAATTATTCCTGACTTTATTATATTTACTCCTTGCTATTTTTATTTTGCTAACATCCTGCCATTCTCTTTCCCTCTCCATTTCTAAGGCCCAAGCCTGCAGCCAGACACAGTCTGAGGATGGGAAAAGGTTGCCATGATCAGCAAAAATAATCCGCATTGGTTTGTGATGAGGAAAAAGTCAGTACGTTAATTTCACCTAGTTCTGCTTTGCCAGAAAGAAGCGTTTTGTTTTGTGGTGCTACAGCAGAACTGGAAGGCTGACATCCACCAGGTGTGTCCAGACACCTAACCCCGTTCTGCCACCTCAGACTAGGACAAAAAGCTGGTCCCACATGTGCTTTCATCCTCCATGAGCAATTCAGCTTTCTGTTTCTGTAGTTAAAACATTTAACCCCCTCCTGTTTGGGTATAGATTGGTCCCTAAAATCTAATGTATTTTAATGAGAATCTTCTATTGAAACTGGTCCTTTATCAACAGGACGTAAAGGAATCAGACAGAACTGCACTATCATTACACAGACACATTGGGGTACTTACCCATTTCGGACCTGTGGGCTTGCAGCTTCAGAATCCTCTCTCTCTTCCTGGTGTGAGGAGATCATACTTGAAGGGTAATCTTGAGTATCCTCCCTGAGCCCTTCTGCCTCCCAAAAACCATCTTCCTTGCGGGACAGAGGAGTTCTCTGGGGGTATGCAGAGGTCTCATGAATTCGTGGCTTGTGCACAGAACCATCATGATACCCGTGGTGGTCTGAGTGTTTGACCAGCTTTGCCAACCCTATTGCATTACAGATGAGCAAAAGCTTCACTAGCATCGTGGGGTTTCTCCCACCCAGTTACACCTGTCTCTTGTTCTCTTCTCTGAAGCGCAGCCTGGATTAATTCAGGAATGCCCCGGCAATAGTCTTTAACTGGAAAGTTGGAAGAAGGAAGGAAAAAAAAAAATTATAACAAAGAGCGGAAAAAGCTTTCGACCCTCCCAGCTACTGTGGAAACGTCCGTGGCTATTGAACAATGTGAGCCTGGTTCCTGTGTGGGGCTCAAACGTCTCTGACAGAGGGGAAAAAAAAGGTGGTAGGAATATAGCTTATTCAAGGAACTTCTGAGCCTGGCTGCCTTCTAAACTTATCTGTGAACAGGAACTCGGCTTTTATCGACTGCCTTCTCCCTCAGGCACAGGAAAAGGATGTTAGCTTAAAGGAAAGGAAGAGAAAAGAAAGAAAAGAAAATACTGAGTAGTGTAACAGACTCTCATTACACCAGAAAGTGTCACAGACCTGCTTGCTCTAGTGTCTGCACATGGGTTTTTTTGCTTTAACAGCAGAATATTCATGGTATGTACAACCATGGTGGTGCAACACGTATCTCCCCATCCTGGCCTTGGGTGCTTAGTGCGGTTTCCACCCCCAGCCTGGGCCATGTAACACTGCAATGGACCAGAATGTTACCTGAGATCCATAATGTTCTAACATAAATGAAAGAAAAGGGCTGAGAGTAACAGACTAGAACACTGTGGCAACCCCTTAACGTACCAGGCTCCCATGAGGACGATCGCTTGGGAACAGGAACAGTAATCGATCGCTCCTGAGAATGTAAGGACCGTGCCCAAAGAGGGGGCTGATACCAGAACTCCAAGATATAGCAAGTCCTGGCCTTGTGTGGTTTGTAAAAAAAGTACTGGATTATTCCATTGTCCAAGTTATCCAGAGTGGAAAAGCACCTGGTGAAAGTCAGCTATCTAATTGTCTCGGACCCTCTAAGTAGCGGTTCTAGTGAGACCCTTGGAGCTCTTCTGACTTGCTGCAGGCTGTGCCCAGTACCTCCCAGAGTTGGGATGCCACTCAGGCTGACACCTTGAGCATTAAAGGGCAAGGGGAGTGGACCCCCCCTTTAGTCCCAGTTATTGCCCACTGAGGATTTTATTTACTCCAGAGGATTGTATTTACTCCAGACTCAGAGAGGGAAATTTTAGCTATAGGCTATATAGCCTCTCTCTCATCCACCTCTTTTATATACACATTAGCTCTTATGAGTGTGGATGTTCTTATATTTTACTGGATCCAAATATTTGTCTGTGTGCACATGAAAAGGGACAGCCGTGGGCTCACTGGAGTCACCCGTTGTGAAGGGACCTTTGGTCCCCAGCAGTTAAAACCTTAGGAGTGTGTATGTAACTCCTCGAATGGTGTGTGTTTGTGATCATATGTATATGTATTCATTTGGGATACCTTATAGTGGGTTAGTGTGAATGTTGCTGGGTTTGAATCTGTAATCAAGTCTCTGTTCAATTATTTTAAGTCATCTTGTAAATCCTTAAATTGGTTAATGATTAAGTGCTGCTAAAATTCAAGCTCTTAATCTCAAATCATTAATAAATTTTGAATTGCTGTTAAATCATAACCGTGCCAAGTATTTCCATCCGCAACAATAACAAATTATGAGTGTTAAAGGATTCAGAGTAAATGCACAGCAAAAAAGAGTTCACAAACATCCATTTTTGTGTAGCCTTTGCAAAGCAGCTCTGTGAATCAGACTGTTCCTATCAAAGTGGAAGATTTTCATGAAATTGGCCTTCAGAGAGGTCAGGATTATTGAGCCTTTTTCAGAATTTCTGCTTGGGTTGTCATCTCTGGATGTGGTGCCTACTTTTGTGTGTGTCTGTGTGTTTTTAATTAGTGTCACAAAAAAACACTTGCCAAGAGCTGCTGTCAAGAGCTAGCCCTGTCACCACATCCTAATAATAAATAAATAAATTTAAAAGGCTGTGGAGGTTGGATGTAGCTTTCTTACTGGTTTTGCTTTACTTGATGGTGCTGCTTTTAGTTTTGTTGCTATCATAAACTGTATTTCTTTTCTCACTGTCTTGCAGGGGGATGCGCCTTTGCATTTTTAAGAATATAAGGAGAGAGAATGATTCTCCACTGACGAAGAGGTGGGAATTCTGGTGCAGGGCTGCTAGGTCATGTCTCCGTTTGAATGATGAGATCCACAGCCCAAAGTTCAGCACGCCTCTGCAGAGCATTAAAGGTAAAGCTTTTTTGGAGTCATTCCAATGGCATCTGAAAAATAAGAGGATAAGGCTTCCAAAAGCCTGGAAAGATTTTGTTATTAAAGGCTGTGGATTTGTATCTCCTTATCACTGGTTGGGTCTGGACCCTGTCCTTCTGATGGCCTACTTTATGCTTAATGGAAGAACCTAGAAAACTGCAGAATTGCCCCTACTGACCTGTGATAGGCACTGCTGTGTAAGAGCAATTAAGCCCTAGGGCAGCAACAGTGGCACATGGGGCAAAGCAGAGAGAGATTTTGATAATTTTGAGGGCAAAACCTGCTCTTGCTGTTGTCATCACTTCTCCAGGGAGATGAAATCACAAGTTCTGGACTGAAGATTGAAAGAAATAAGCAACTTCCCTCTGTTCCTTCCTGCTGCTTTTATTTCAGAATTGTTTGCATCCTGCTATAATACATGTTAATGTGTGAATATTTTATGTGCCATGTTTCGCATACAAATGTGCCTTTCTTCCAAGTAACTGAATGTGACCTAAGCATTGTGTTTGTTTACTTAATAAGACCCATTATTGGGAAGGAACTGAAGCAAACATGAGACAAAACAAACAACAGGTTTGTAATCTGAACTGCTGTGTGATCATGGCTTGCAGAAAAGTGATTTTATGCTAGAGATATTGAAGCTGTCCCACATGTGACTGACTTCCAAACCTTTTGGACTTGTCTTTCAATATATACCCTTCCAATTAGTCTTAACTCATCCATTAAGCCTTTATTCTTCATGGATGTGATACCTCCCAAGAGGTGGGGCAGTGTTTCTCTGCTGTCCTCCTGGCTTGGAATATCTGCTGCTCCTTCAGGTGCAAGAACCCATTTTCTGTGCCTTTTCAATGAAGCTGCCTACGAGTACAGCAATCAGGAGGCACAGATGCTCAGCCAGTTAATAATTTAGAATGACTTTTTAGTAGCAGTTATGAAAGATGTTAAAATATTGAGCGTGGCAGTGACTGGTGTCTCTTTCCTTGTGATGGGCGTAGCATAGGGTGCTGCCACGAACTCATAGAAGGCATGAATTATTCAAGGGACCCTCCTTACTGAACACTAGTTAAAGTTTCTGTCTAATAGCTGTTCTGATTTGGGGTGTCTGAATTGCACATTCAGGTTATATTGTTGGTTCATAACATTACTTTCATTGGCAGACTGAGCTGTAAGTTTTCTTGCTTTAGCATCTGTAGAGGAGCAGGTATGAGGGGTGTATCTATTTAGGAACAAAATACACCACAACTTTGCCTCATGGAACCAGGGAAAACAGATATACAAGGCCATTTGCTGTAATGATTTGCTCAGTGCGTTCTGAGGTCAATCTCTTCTAGGAGGTACTTTCTAGATGAGAAAGACAACTCTGCACCACCTAACATCAAGAGATATCTTTTCACTTTTCAGTTGCCTGCTTTAGGCTTGGTGTACGTTACAGAGCTGGGCACCATTGCTGGAATAGAAAATGGGTGAGATAAACCATATTTAAAATGTAATTTGGAAAATTATTTGGAAATAAATGTTACTCCAAAGGTATACATGAAACCCTGCCAGTAAGTGACATGTTAATAACAGCGTGGAGATGTTTGGAGCTGCCCAGATACTTCTCAGAAGTTTCTAGCAGTTCTCAGAACAGCTAGCCAAAAAGCCCACCCCACTCACTCTTTGTTTTGGCAACTAAATTTGACAGGTGGTAGATATTGTTCCTCCACTCTTGGTCCCTTGCCATTTGTGGCTTTTTTTTCCTGTGCCCTTATTTATGAAAATAATTTGTCCCCAAGTATTTCTGAGAAATACTTAAAACTGATCTTCAGACCTCAAACTAGTTTTGCCTTGTAATTATAACAATTTCCATTAAACACAGTTCTTAACCCCCTCCAGCATTGCCTGCCCTGAGAATTCAATGCCCCGTTTGCAATTCCATAATCGAGTCTTCTGGATAATCGGTGTAAGGTGTAAAAATCTCATCTTGGCCCCTTTCAGTTTGTTTAGAGTCAGAGCCCTGCAGCTACAGCTGGGTAGGAGGGGGGTGACCATGCAGTAAACAGTGCCAAACAATATGCTTGATAAATGGCTTGTACGTACTTGAAAAGTAAATGCACTGGCCGTTCCACCGGTGTCTCTCTGGAGAAAGAGCCCTTAGAAATTAAATTTTCAATTGATAGATTCAGATTTATTTGTTTCTTTTGTATTTTCCCAGATTCACTGCATATTCTGTAGTGCTCTTAATTATAGACTTAAATTCAGAATCTGTGTATTTAAAAGAAAAGAAAAAAAAGCCTTGGAAAAATGTTTTAAAAGACAAGAAAAGCTGGAATTGTTTTAACAAGCACGTGGGCATTATTTTAATAATGATGTGTTCCTTTACATTCACATATCCCAGCTCCAAATCTCTGAAGCAGACTGAATAACCGAAAGGATTTTATGCCTGGGCAGATGAATAGGACAGTTGTGTCGATGGCTGCGCAGCAAGGGAATAACTTCTCATTAGGCACTGGTTTTCAGAAAACGCTGTCTCATTCCCTGCCCGCTGCCGATGCGCACACGTGCCTGTGCAGCAGCTCCGGGGCAGGGGAGCAGGGGGAGAGGAGTGTCAGAGGGGGGATGCTGGGCTTGGAAGGGCTCCTTCCAGTCGTCTGTCCTTCGGAGGAGTGAAATGAATTCTCGTTGACTATATTTTTATTAGTTTGTTCAAAAGCTATCACTGGTATTCAATAGCAGAGATCAGTCATGAAAGACTGCTGAGTGCT
Source organism: Calidris pugnax (assembly GCF_001431845.1). Taxonomy (NCBI): domain Eukaryota; kingdom Metazoa; phylum Chordata; class Aves; order Charadriiformes; family Scolopacidae; genus Calidris; species Calidris pugnax. The sequence goes on along the minus strand of NW_015090828.1, from coordinate 2,723,984 downwards.
GTGCTGGCAGCACTGCTGGCTGTACGTGTGCCTTAAAGATGGCTCGTCCATCAGCCTTCATGCTACTCCTTCCCTGGCAGAGGAAATTACTCATTAGCTATGCAAACGTACATGCAGGGATTCAAGTCCTAGACTGTTTGCCAAGAGGATGTCAGACAGAACTGCTTGTTTTTGTTAGGGCATGGAAATGAACAATCTAAGACAGTTCTCCTTTCGGCATTTTGAAGTTTTCATAAATGGAGAGAGGGAGGATTTCTGTTTATATAGCTCAAGGTTTGATCCTGTTAATGTTAATATTGTTCTCCACACAAAAACTTCCTGAAATAGAGGATCTTTACCAGCCACAAAAACAGTCTGTCTTTCTTTTCCTTACCTCTCTTTCAAACGTCATGCACCATTTAAGTACTTTAATAGAATATGACCAAATCTCACTCCTTTCATCCAGTGGGATGCCTTTGTCAGCTGATAGTCTCCAGCGTAAGTTGACCATTAAAGGATGAGGTTATGGATTTGTTGCAATTGAGAAAATTAAAGAGGGAAGAGACAAAAATTAAGTAAAATCCTGCTTTAGTCTGCTGCAGACACAGAGAAAAGTCAGACAGTAGAGGTCAGGGAATATTGATTTCTGCTTTGCATTGTTTTCTTTTCCTTTCTTCTGTGCTTTGGGAATAGGTAGACTTGAGTTAGGCTTGTCTTGCCCATATTCCAGAATTACTGGCAGGCATCACAAAGGTTTGCTGCCGGGTATTAGCCACCAACACCCGAGAGAGGTTTAGGTGTGTGGGGACTGCACGTTTCAAGACTTGCCAGGAACTATGGTGTTATGCAGCAAGAAACTCACTGAACAAGCCTTGTATAGCCAGAATTCACACTTTAAATCATTAACAGTTGAATGGTTTGTCATTGCACAAATCAAGACGAGGCTTTCTTTTGGTATTACGCAGATCAGCTAAATGTTTGTGAGACACAAATTTGTTTACAAAGTGATACAGATGAAGTGCAATAGTAAAAAAAAAAGGGGGGGGGTGGGGTGGGGTGTGCAATTTAATGTCTACCTTAACTGACTTCTCCCCAGTGCCCCAAAGTAGGTAACAGAGAAAAAGAGGTTGCGGCCAGGTGAACTGGGAACTTGGTTTCTTTGAATGGCCCATTGGAGGAGCTTCTCTTTAGCTGCTGACTGTTATCCAATATAAGGGAAATATTGTTTTCTTGGGCATGAAGTTGAGATCCTCACAAAGTCTGAAAGCCAAGGTTGCTTACATTAACTCCTGTTGTTAAGTTTGTCCAAGGTAGGATTGGCAACAAATCAGAACTGAATCCTCTGCTTAGAATAGAAATAGGATACCGCAGTTGCCATGGGGTGGCAAACGTTCAGGAGCAGTTATTGATGCTTACCCTATAGAGATAATCTACGATATTGTCCTGAGTCCAGGGCATTCCTAAAAGGGTTTCAAGGTAGAACAATGCCTGTGCAAACTGCCTGCTGCCTTGGGATTGATCCAGCAGCATTTAAATGCCTCTTGTGAGCTCTTTTGGAAGGTCATGGGGAGAGGAAAAGGCAGGAAAGGAGTATCCCACTCGAGTACCGACCAATTCAGTCTGGTGATGATTCATGTTTCACATCCCAGGATGGCTTGATATTTCATGTATTTGTTACCTTTTATAGCAATGCAAAATATGTAGAATTCAATTGTTACAAATCACAATGCAGAACAAGAGCTTAACAAAATCAAAATACACTTCTCACTCAGCCTTATCAGGCTAGACTTTCTCCTGAAAATACCAGCAAAACCCGCAACCCTGGGAAGTACCGTGCTCTGCTTTAATGCTCTTTGAAAGTCCAATGCAAAAGGAAATGGGCCTGGTAGCCATTCCCAAAGATGGCAAATTTACTTTTTACTGAATGTAGTAAAAACAAGAATCCTGCTCTGTGCCCAATGAAATCAATGAGAGTCTTGCAACTGACTCCAAGAGCAGCTAGCTTAAACCACTGGTTGTATGATACAATAAAACATGAATATCTTCAGTCCAAGAATACACCAGGGGCAGAAGCGAGCCCCAGCCGTGCATCCTGGATAGCGGTCAATTGGCCACCTAAAGGAAATTTTAAAAAATAGTAAGAAAAACCTTTTTTTCACTCCTTGCTGCAACTGTCTAGAACAATGAGAGCTCTTATAATAATTGCTATGTCGTGATGCCCTGAATCTTGCACTTTTTTTAATTAACAATTGATGCATTTATTAGTCTGTCAGAGATTTGGCTACTCTACATTCAAATGGAAATTTGTTCTTCATTTATAAGGGGACCCATTTGTAAGAAAAAGGTTAAGAAATCTGTACGTTATTTTCCAGATCAACAGTCTTTCAGCTGTTTCAGTATGGAGTAAAAAAATGACCCCCAAAATTAAAGAAATAAGCTTACTTCCACAGTAAGAACTATGTTTGTGCACCTGTCTGCTTGTATGTGCAGACATGTCATTTTTTCTTTGGACTTGTGTCTTTTCTCCGCAGTCATTCCCCATCTGACCCTTCCAGGCTGGCAACTAGTGGTGGCATTTCTTATGGACCACCACACTTCTTGATGCTATGGTGTGCTACCCTCACATGGTGCAGTTAAACCTCTGAAGTTCATATTCTGTTTGCCTGGCAAGGAAGAGCAGCCAAAGCTGGTCAGGATTTGTGCTCTATGACTTCCATGGTTTCAGATATGACACCATTAAACAATAATAAAAATAGATAATCACTTTCTTGCACCAGCAATTGCTTTCACAGGTGCTTGCACCGAATTTCAGTTTGTGCTAGAGGGACAATAGCTGATTCAGGCCACTCAGAATCTACTTCAGAAAACAATTATCTTGAGTTTAACTTTAAGCACTTTAGGATATCCAACTGCAATTAACAAGGATACTTTTTGGTATTTTTTCCTAGTGAAGCCGTGAGGCTGGGAGGACCCTCTCTGCAAACTGTAAGATTTCCCTGGTGTCAGTATCCAGCTGGATGATTCTCTGGTTCGACTGTGCTCTTGGTGAGACCTCTGACGTGAGACCTCTGTAGACAGAGCTTTGTCTCGCTCTGCAGCAGCGAAGCTCTGTCTACAGCAACTCAGAGAAACAAATAGGAAACAGGATTTCCCCCAACAGGCATCTGATTTTTCAGAAATGAACTATTGTAATGGAAGTGCAGCTGAGCAAAAACCGTAATTTATACTTAATTCCTTGAGGGGCCAACTTCAGACTTGACAAACGTGGCACCAAGCACCAAGCTCTAGCTGGTTCCCCTTTTCTCTCAGTGTTTACTAGAAATAATGTTCTTGTTGGGGTTTTGTGCAGGATGGGTTCTGGTAACTGCCAGACCAAGAAACCTGACCCTGTTTGTTTGCTACAGACGCTGCAGCTTTACATGCTCTCCAGCCCCTGGGAACCCAGGAGAGCCTGTGTTTGCCTCCTGCAGCAGCCTCGGGGAGATGCCCTTTCAGGAACTCAGCTCTTCAGATAAAAAGTCTCCCTCTTCACATGAGAGCATCCTTGAGTGAGAGCATTGCAGTTTATTTTAAAAGCTTTATCTGTCTGGAAATTTTCCAGACAGTCCCTTACCTACCGATGTCGTCGTCGTCCTCGTCCTCCTCCTCCTCCTCTCCCCCTCCCTTCTTAAATCTTCCCAAGCAGATCCATATCATTAATATTTCAGTATCAGCTGTTCACAGGCATTGGCTACACTGCAGCGCACTTCATCAATAAGAGCCGGCGAAGGCTGTGAGGTTTGTCTCACTCTGCCTTCATCCAGCAGAGAAGTAAGAGCAAAGGCAGAGACTGGCAGGGGAACCGCGTATCCACCGAGGGTAAGGCTGCACGGTGCAGTCCTGGTCTGCAGGTGCTTTTTGCTGCTGTCCCTCACTCAGATCGTCCAGGTAATACCCTAGGAAGCAACAAGAATGGATGTCTTTAAGAAAGGTTTCTCCATTGCCAAAGAAGGTGTGGTGGCTGCTGCAGAAAAGACCAAGCAGGGAGTGACGGAGGCTGCAGAGAAGACCAAAGAAGGGGTGATGTATGTAGGTAAGAGAGAACTGTTTTCAGTCTACGTTTGAGCATGAGCTGTCACGTAGTTTGTTTCTGAGAAAGTCTGGGGAGATGATATTGTGGCTAAAGCTTAGGAGTGAATGGTGGGAGGTCTGGATAACATCCTCAGCTCTGTCACAGAATGGCTGGTACGCCTGGGGTGCCTCATCCTCCCCGTGCCTCAGTTTCCCCCACTGCAAAATAGACATAGAAATAGCCACTACTCTGTGGGAGGCAGAACTAAAACAATGCAAAAGGGCTTAAGCCCAGGTTTTTTGGAAGGTTTTTGTTATTGCTGTTCACTTGCAGAGTGAGTCAGTACTTCCCCGAGCACTGCTGATCTCCACCTCACCTCCACGCTGTGAGACACACACTGAGGTCCCTGAGGGGAGCCAGCAGTGTTATTAAGTGGGGTTGGAGGATGCATCTGTTTCCCCACAAACATACTGTTTTAACCTGTAATCCTTCTCCTGTTCGCCAGCCTGATTCATTCCCCATGTACGCATTAATCTTGCTTTACAAGGGACACCCAAATTCATTTTGCCCACGGGATAGGATCTGGAAAACACTGTGCCTGCTCTCCTGCTAGAGACCTCTCTCAGCTAATGTGCTGTTTCAGAAACCTCCCCTTCAAGGTCACCCTTGAAATCCAGTATCTCCACTACCTAGCACATGTAATTATATGGCTGGATGGTCAGATATTCCAGATACTATAAAATCTATGAAGTTTCCCCAGACTGATTACTTTGGTCCTGATTACTGCACCTCACACAGCTTTTTATGTTTGCCAGATGTAGGAGTGAGGGGTTTTTTTTAGTAAGAAAGTTTACATGCAGATTCTTCCTGCTGTCATGCTGCAACATCCGCAGCTGTACGTAGCTACTATATTTAAAACAGTTATATAGCTCCTGATATATATATTTGTAAATTACAAATTAAATACAAACTTTATGTGCCACAGACCTGGTAATGTCTTCATCCTGAAATTGGCAGCTATTGGCGTGCTGTGAATGAACGTATGTAACAGTTCACATTTCAATTTGAAGCTGACTCACAAGAAAAAAGGTAAACAGCATCCCTGTAAATAATTAAACTAACTACAGTAATTGAAACACCAGCCTGTGAAACGTCACATCTAAGTGCCAAGTTGTGGCATCCCTACTGCTCCGGCTGTGTCCTGATTTGAGTGATGTTAGAAAGGATTATTCCAAATTTTTATACATAATTCCTCACATCCCCATTCAGTCATGTTGTACATCTCCGTACTGTGACCTGGCTTTCATTTCTGCACAGCCGTGAGGTACAGAGTCTGCTCATGAGACCCTAACCTTTTCAATGAAGTTTTCTAAAAGCCTTCTAAAAACCTAGATCTCTGAATGAGGATCAAATAAGGATCAAGGTGAAGATGAAGTGCTTTCTCCTTTTCCTTTTTCGTTTTGGTTTGTTGGGCTTTTTTGTATACTGCCAGTTCCTGCCCTGTCATGCACTGGATAGTGCGTTGCTTTGGGGGTGATGCAGTTCCTGTTGCACGCTGGGGGATGCTCAGCCCTTTGGGAAATATTCAGTCTTTCACCGGCAGGAAAAAAAAATTCTGGTTAACTCAGAAAAAATATTTTTAAATGGAAAAGGTAGAGGCCAGGTATATTGATTAAAACTGGAGGGATTAGTATATTGTCAATGCCACCTTTTCTCACTCTATGACACATGAAGGGTTAATCAGAGACCTGAACTGTTCCTTCCTCTGCAGAGCCCTATCCCGGCAGTTTGGGCTAGAGTGTTATGTGATGCAACCTGATTTTTTGGATGCTAGGAGAAAATAATACTTGTATAAAAGCTTGAGGGTCTTTTCAGAAAGTTGTGAAATTGGTGGTGTTAGTGGTACCCCAAAGCCTAGGAAGGATTAAGCAGATCCCTGACTTTGATTCAGGTTCGTGTTAACTCATCACTGACTCTCCAAGGATGATTCCAGACATCTGGGCACAACCACCGCCTCTGGTGAGTCACTCGCTGCCGCCCCAGGAGAAAAAAATGCTCAGGCAGAGGCATCCGCCTGGAGCGGACGGTGTCATCGGGCCTCTGCGGCCACCTCATCCCTTCTCTCTGAGACACGTGGGCTCAGTTCCCACAATCCGTGCCCGAGGTGCCTCCCCCCTGTGCTAGCACCGCAATGCGGGCCACAGCTGGGCTGCTTACAGATGCTGCCATCGCTGGGGGAGTCATGAGCCTGGGGTGCTCCTGCCCCACTGCATGGCTTGCTGAACACAGAGGGTAGAGAAGAGGGTGCACGAGAAGAGAGACGAATCCTGTAGCATAGGCCACCTTCAAACTGTAACAGCCTCTGGGTGTGCTGGAGCAGCTGAGGGTTCTTGATGGTTAACATATCCAGAAGTTGCAGGCTGCCTTTTTTATTTGGTTTAAATAGGGGGATAAGTGATGCTGAAGTTAATTAATGAAGTTAATGCAAAGCTGCATCAGAGTATTGAGTATAAAGTCATTAATACTGTTTAATACTATAGTTCAGGAAGCCTCAACAAAGAATGTCCTTCTAGTTTTCCAGAGCAGCTTTCAATCGTGCATGTCGAAGAAAGCCCCAACACACCAAGTGTCACTTAAACAAAGCGACTCCAGCACAAAATCCAGCAGGATTTATGGTGCATCATAATATCCTTTTCTGCCATAACTCTTCTCCCACCGCACAGCGCTCCACCACCTTGGGTGCACCCTTCTGATGCTGAAGCTATTACAGATGACTCACAGCACTCAGCAAAGGCAGGATGCATGAACTTTTAATTCTGTGTACACAAGCCGCAGGCAAGGACTAATGAGTGAAATGAGATTGAGCATCAGGTGATTGCTTTCTGATTCAAAAGATGCGGGTTGCTGGCAAGGGTACGCGGCGGAAGGTCAGGTTTCATGTGGTCTGGATGGATGCTGAGCCTGAGTCATGGGGTGTGGTGAGGAGACACGTTTCGGGAGAGGAGGCAGGCTCTCCCCAGCGGTGGCACTTCCCACTGCCATCACTTCTGTCCTGAAATGGGTTCGGGTAACTTTCTTCTGCCTGCATCCCTCCTTTATTTATTAATTCCATTATTTTCCAGCAGAAAATATGGCCCTCACCCACTCCCCTTCCCTTGCAAAAGATTTGAGCCCAGATAGCCATCTTAAATAAAAAGTCTGGTAAAAAAAAAAAAATACAGAAGTACAACTCTTGTTTCACTGTCTGTGTTTACTGCAAGACTGAAACGTATGCAAGGGTAGTACAGCAAATTATATACTTTGCTTACCTAATAACAGCTCTTTGCCCAAAAAACAGCCAAGAAGGGTTAAACTTGAACATCTGCGTGTGATATGAGAAGATCTTGTATGCCACATCAATATTGTGGCAGTCTTTTATTGGAATGGCAGTGGGAGGGGGAGTGAAGCAGGATGGGGGCTGAACCCAGTATGCGTTTGGCCCCATCAGGAGCTCTCATTCATCTGCTCACTGCTCTGCTTCTGTACACCTTTGTGTGTCATGGGCACCGTTATTAAATCCAGTTTACAGCAGTGCACATGTATGCTATGCATCATTAGGAATTGCAGTTTACAGCAGTAGCACGTATAAAGTATGAAGATTTAATCTCTTCAGTTTTAACACAGTTTGGGAGGGTGGAGTGAAACGTTGAGGGCATATTGTAATAGAACAGCTTTGTTCTGCCCCAGGCAACCAGTACAACCACCCAAATAAATCAACAATTGGGAATTACGTTTGATAATACATCACATGCATCAGGCAGAACAGAGCGGGGCTGGATCTGTTGTTATCAGGGCGCTGCACCTGTTTTGTTTTTCAGGCTGCTCATGAGAACGTGACGTGGTTTGTAGCTGACTTCTCCCACCACACCCATGGATGCTCCAGTACCTCTGGAGTTAAAGATCTGCCTGGCTTTCTATTGCTATCATTCTGACAGTTGGCCATAAAAATAATTTTGTTTTATCAGCATGGGAAACTTGAAAAGAGCCTGCATAGGTGCAGATGATTTATAAAATACAGTAAGGTGGGACCAGTGAAACCTTTTGGCACATGTTTATTTAACTTCCAACAGAGATAAATTTGATCCTTTATTTTTGGAATGTGAAAAAGCATCTAGTTTTGGGGGAGAGGGGAGGCTACCCATCTACCATGTAATTTATCATACGTGCTGCAGTATACAAATCAAAGAGATGTGTAACAGGTCACTTCAGCCTTGGAGGAAACCCACAGAGGCTAACTATTCCTTAAGGGCTACTTGTGTTTTGAACTGAATGCCCTTGCATCCTGTTAGCTTTTCTGCCTTCAGAACAGCAAGATAAATTACAATGTAAGCATACATACGGTGTACTTTCAAAATTTGAGATAAAAACATCTACATTCTGTATATTGCTGCACGCAGGCACTTACAGCCTAGGCTGGGGCACCAAAATGGGAATCTAGTAATTAGGTGTGTAGTAGGTGGGTGGTGCTTCTGCACATCCAGCCTCGAGTCTTTACTAGAGCTGTAGAATGAAGCTTTAAATGACCACTGCAACCAAGTATCCTGCTGAAAGGCAGGGGAGAGTAACAGATGTGACTCGTCTTGAAAGACTGAAGTAGGTGAGATTTTGCCAGGTGACATTTATTTTTATAATTAGGTTAACATTGATTTATCTTCACTTGACTGTTCTTTTCATTTTGGAAATATTCCAGGGGCAGTTTTTCATACTTCAGCATGGTATAATCAAAATTTTTCAGGTCTAGACATCTCCAGACAAATTAAGGTTGAAGTTCTCCAACTCCCAACAAAAAGGGACTCATTGACTATATTGGGGAAGGAAGCTGGTCCCTTCTGCCAGTGCTACAAATGGCTTGTGACTTAGCAGGAGGTGCTGGCACCATGGGTCCCCACCGCATCCAATAAGAATAGGAAGCTGCCCGTGTCTAGAAACCAGGGGGTTCTTTGCCAGATAGCACTGACGGACCGTGTGTTTCCTTTCACAGGTACCAAAACCAAGGAAGGTGTAGTGCAAAGCGTGACCTCAGGTAAGAGCACAGCCCTGAGAGGGATGTGGAAGTCTGTTCTGTGTTGCTGGATGTCTTGATAAGGCCATCATTCCTGCCAAATGGAAGGTCTCTGGGGACTACCGCTGATCTGCGTGACCTTCTATTTGATGAATGGAGAATGCTTGCCAGGAGTGATGGGTCAGGGTCTGGCATTTGCAGTCCGTGTGGATGGGAGCAAATATTGAACCAGTAGAACAGGTCAAAAAAATCTAACAAATGTTACTTGGCAGACTTGGATAATTCACAGCAATTTAGATATTTCATGATGCTAAGAGTGCTGCCCAGCATGCAGAGAGGATTTACTTGCATCAGGTCCTGTTGGGCCAAAACTGTGGGCTTTGGGAGACTCCTGTCAAGTAGTCACAGTGTTGGGGACCCTAAGGGATCCTTCTACATATCCCAAGCCACAAGACAGGGCAGCTGTCTGGACTGCCTTAAAAAGAGATTAATGGATCCTTTTTCTGGAGAATTTCATGACTGAATTACTTTTTTTTTTCCTACCTAGGTATATTAAATCAAACAGAAGGTGCCTGGGGAGAGGTTATTCACAGTCTGCAATGCCAAATACCTTATTTGTGCAACTGTCTCTTAGCAGCTCACAGAGAATTTTTCACTCTCCAGTTGCTCACAAAGACCGACAGGCTGCAGTGCTGCTCTCTGAGCAGCATTTTGAGTCAGACAAAACCCTCACGTACATGATCTAAAATCAGACATGATCTCATATAAAAAAATCCAAATAAGGACTGTACCAGGGCTGGTTTCTTCTCTTACTTTGGTACACTCATTTGCAACCCGTTCCAGTGAATTTGGCAGCCTTTTGGCAGTGTCTACCTCATTGACTTTCTGCTTTTGTTGAAATTCCAGTTGCTGAGAAGACCAAAGAGCAGGCCAATGTGGTGGGAGAAGCAGTAGTAGCCAGTGTGAACACAGTGGCAAACAAGACCGTAGAAGGAGCAGAGACCATCGTGGCCACTACAGGGGTTGTAAAAAAGGTATGTTCGTTTCTTTGGTGATGTGCAGGACAGAAGAGTCATAAATACTGCAAACATTTAGAGTTGATGGTTTTACCTATTTAATGAGAGGCTTTCAGCAATATCTGCTTTTATATAACGCTTAATATTGTTGTATAATATTTTATATCTAATTACAGAATTGTTTAGTTTGAAAGGGACCTCTTGAGATCATCTAGTCCAACCCCTTTAAGGTCAATGAAAGCAGGTTGTCCAGGACCATGTTCAGTTGGGTTTTGGACACCTCCACAGATGGAGACTCCACAACCTGTCTGGGAAACCTGTGCCAGCATTTGACCACCCTCACAGGAAAAAAAAAAATTAGTGTTTTCTTGTGTTCAGATGGCTACATTGATCAATTTTTGCCCATTGCCTCTTGTCCCATCAGCGGGCCCTGCTGGCAAGAGTCTGGCTCCCTGTGTTCTTATGGATGTAGAGAAGCGTTATGTGGAGGGACTTGAGCAGAAATGCAGCCAGGCTGCAGCGAGGGCAGGGTCAGAGCTCTGGGATGTGAAGGAGCCAAGCCCCAGCCCCAGCAGCTCTGCAGGCAGCCAAGGGCAGCAGCAATTCAGCCAAGCCTGGTCCCAGCAGAGAGCATGACCCTCCTTCTCTGCTTGGTGCCGATTTTGACAACAACCAAGCGGTTGTTGATAAGGGCCGCGTGACCCAAACCGTGCATGGATTAAGCCAGATTCAGACAAGGCGTCTTCTGTCCTCCAGACTAATTTGACAAACTGGGTTGTTTCAAGCCAGGGGATTAAGGGACATGCGAAGGAGCAGAACAACTCCCTAGATGGAGGCAAAGTTGATCATTAGAGAAGCTGATTTCAATGGGTGGTAACAAACAGCAACCATTTGTCCAGAACATGAGGGTGATAGTTGGCAGCTCTTTGGTAAGCCCGGATGCGTTGCCCCTCGTGAGGGAGCTGTGGTCAAGAGCGTCGATAGCGACATGAGCTAGATGAGTCACGACAAACCCAAACCCAGAATCAAAGCGAAGCAAGGCTGGCCAAAATTGTTTCAATTGTTCAGACAGTCGGCTGATGAATTTCCTGACCTGCACATAAACACATTGTGATGTGAAACAAAACTTCTACACGCCATATAAATCCTGAGAGAATAGCCTAACAAAAGAGGAGAACAGCAGCTATGAGTGACGCAAAATGTCCTCCTGAAAGCATGTGAAAAGGCCAGATACAGAAGTTCTGCTAAGCCCTTGGGATAAGAGTAATCTCTATTCCCACAGGGAACAGCAGTTAGGCTGCAGGAGTGCAACCCATGATTCCTAATTCCGTGGGCTAGACTACCCCCTTGACCTTCTGACTGACCAGGCATGGGGTGGTTGACCCAGGAGAGCCAGGAGTTTGCTGATAGTAAGAATCAGTCCTGCAGATACCAAAGTGTCTCCCCTTCTGGCAAGGACCAAGCAGCAGCAATCCTCTTCCACTTTAGTCCTAAATGACAGCTCCCTCCTCAAAAACTGGTGAGCTACAACTTACAGGTTTTAGTTTCACAACTCAAACCAGTCAACATGGTCTGTTTCCACCCTTGAACAGGTAGTACCTTAGAAAACCAGTGATTCCTTCACCCTAATAATGGTTTGAGGTTATGCAGATTGCAGGCAATACACAAAAGCTGTGAGTTTTCCAGAGGGTTAAAGCATTAAGCATCTGAGCTGTCATTCTGGCATCTTCTGGCAACGTCCACCTGCTTAGGGGTAAAGTGGAGATTGATCAAGAAGAAAAAAAAAGTGGGATGTGTCCCATGTGGAAGGGCAGACTGAATGAGGGAGCCAGGAAACTGCTTTGGGTACAGTATCATGGTGTCACGCTAAATAGCAGAGGTGGGCAGCAGAATGAAAATGGGAGGAGAAAAGCAAGGCAAAAGAAGTCACAGGAGAAAGAAATTCAGGAAAAATGTTTGTTTCTGTGAAAGAGAGGGGTTATCTACTCTAGCATTTTACTTCAGCTTAAATCATTCTTAATTCTTAATACTTCAGCTTAACCATTCTATGATTCTGTGAAATTAGGAGTGCAAATCTTCTAGTCATCCTCACTCACCATACTTCAGTTGTATCCACTACATACCTTTGGGATAGCAATGACATGGAAGATGGAGCTCTTAAGTGCATCCCAGCTGCTAATGGGTTAATAACCATGGGGCCAGAGCTGCTCTTACATATCCCAAGCCACAAGACAGGGCAGCTGTCTGGACTGCCTTAAAAAGAGATTAATGGATCCTTTTTCTGGAGAATTTCATGACTGAATTACTTTTTTTTTTCCTACCTAGGTATATTAAATCAAACAGAAGGTGCCTGGGGAGAGGTTATTCACAGTCTGCAATGCCAAATACCTTATTTGTGCAACTGTCTCTTAGCAGCTCACAGAGAATTTTTCACTCTCCAGTTGCTCACAAAGACCGACAGGCTGCAGTGCTGCTCTCTGAGCAGCATTTTGAGTCAGACAAAACCCTCACGTACATGATCTAAAATCAGACATGATCTCATATAAAAAAATCCAAATAAGGACTGTACCAGGGCTGGTTTCTTCTCTTACCTTGGTACACTCATTTGCAACCCGTTCCAGTGAATTTGGCAGCCTTTTGGCAGTGTCTACCTCATTGACTTTCTGCTTTTGTTGAAATTCCAGTTGCTGAGAAGACCAAAGAGCAGGCCAATGTGGTGGGAGAAGCAGTAGTAGCCAGCGTGAACACAGTGGCAAACAAGACCGTAGAAGGAGCAGAGACCATCGTGGCCACTACAGGGGTTGTAAAAAAGGTATGTTCGTTTCTTTGGTGATGTGCAGGACAGAAGAGTCATAAATACTGCAAACATTTAGAGTTGATGGTTTTTCCTATTTAATGAGAGGCTTTCGGCAATATCTGCTTTTTATATAACATTTAATATTCTTGTATAATCTTTTATATATAATTACAGAATTGTTTAGTTTGAAATCATCTAGTTTAGTAAATACTGCAAACATTTAGAGTTGATGGTTTTACCTATTTAATGAGAGGCTTTCAGCAATATCTGCTTTTATATAACGCTTAATATTGTTGTATAATATTTTATATCTAATTACAGAATTGTTTAGTTTGAAAGGGACCTCTTGAGATCATCTAGTCCACCCCCTTTAAGGTCAATGAAAGCAGGTTGTCCAGGACCATGTTCAGTTGGGTTTTGGACACCTCCACGGATGGAGACTCCACACCCTGTCTGGGAAACCTGTGCCAGCATTTGACCACCCTCACAGGAAAAAAAAATTAGTGTTTTCTTGTGTTCAGATGGCTACATTGATCAATTTTTGCCCATTGCCTCTTGTCCCATCAGCGGGCCCTGCTGGCAAGAGTCTGGCTCCCTGTGTTCTTATGGATGTAGAGAAGCGTTATGTGGAGGGACTTGAGCAGAAATGCAGCCAGGCTGCAGCGAGGGCAGGGTCAGAGCTCTGGGATGTGAAGGAGCCAAGCCCCAGCCCCAGCAGCTCTGCAGGCAGCCAAGGGCAGCAGCAATTCAGCCAAGCCTGGTCCCAGCAGAGAGCATGACCCTCCTTCTCTGCTTGGTGCCGATTTTGACAACAACCAAGCGGTTGTTGATAAGGGCCGCGTGACCCAAACCGTGCATGGATTAAGCCAGATTCAGACAAGGCGTCTTCTGTCCTCCAGACTAATTTGACAAACTGGGTTGTTTCAAGCCAGGGGATTGAGGGACATGCAAAGGAGCAGAACAACTCCCTAGATGGAGGCAAAGTTGATCATTAGAGAAGCTGCTTTCAATGGGTGGTAACAAACAGCAACCATTTGTCCAGAACATGAGGGTGATAGTTGGCAGCTCTTTGGTAAGCCCGGATGCGTTGCCCCTCATGAGGGAGCTGTGGTCAAAAGCGTCGATAGCGACATGAGCTAGATGAGTCACGACAAACCCAAACCCAGAATCAAAGCGAAGCAAGGCTGGCCAAAATTGTTTCAATTGTTCAGACAGTCGGCTGATGAATTTCCTGACCTGCACATAAACACATTGTGATGTGAAACAAAACTTCTACACGCCATATAAATCCTGAGAGAATAGCCTAACAAAAGAGGAGAACAGCAGCTATGAGTGACGCAAAATGTCCTCCTGAAAGCATGTGAAAAGGCCAGATACAGAAGTTCTGCTAAGCCCTTGGGATAAGAGTAATCTCTATTCCCACAGGGAACAGCAGTTAGGCTGCAGAAGTGCAACCCATGATTCCTAATTCCGTGGGCTAGACTACCCCCTTGACCTTCTGACTGACCAGGCATGGGGTGGTTGACCCAGGAGAGCCAGGAGTTTGCTGATAGTAAGAATCAGTCCTGCAGATACCAAAGTGTCTCCCCTTCTGGCAAGGACCAAGCAGCAGCAATCCTCTTCCACTTTAGTCCTAAATGACAGCTCCCTCCTCAAAAACTGGTGAGCTACAACTTACAGGTTTTAGTTTCACAACTCAAACCAGTCAACATGGTCTGTTTCCACCCTTGAACAGGTAGTACCTTAGAAAACCAGTGATTCCTTCACCCTAATAATGGTTTGAGGTTATGCAGATTGCAGGCAATACACAAAAGCTGTGAGTTTTCCAGAGGGTTAAAGCATTAAGCATCTGAGCTGTCATTCTGGCATCTTCTGGCAACGTCCACCTGCTTAGGGGTAAAGTGGAGATTGATCAAGAAGAAAAAAAAAGTGGGATGTGTCCCATGTGGAAGGGCAGACTGAATGAGGGAGCCAGGAAACTGCTTTGGGTACAGTATCATGGTGTCACGCTAAATAGCAGAGGTGGGCAGCAGAATGAAAATGGGAGGAGAAAAGCAAGGCAAAAGAAGTCACAGGAGAAAGAAATTCAGGAAAAATGTTTGTTTCTGTGAAAGAGAGGGGTTATCTACTCTAGCATTTTACTTCAGCTTAAATCATTCTTAATTCTTAATACTTCAGCTTAACCATTCTATGATTCTGTGAAATTAGGAGTGCAAATCTTCTAGTCATCCTCACTCACCATACTTCAGTTGTATCCACTACATACCTTTGGGATAGCAATGACATGGAAGATGGAGCTCTTGAGTGCATCCCAGCTGCTAATGGGTTAATAACCATGGGGCCAGAGCCCCGGAGTGAGGGCCCTGGAAGGAGCCAGGGGCTTGTGCTGGGCTCTTGGCACCAGCTGTTCTCTCTCCAGATCTGCTCCTATTGTGCTGCACAATTTGCTAATGGAAATAGAGCCAGAGGCTGCCAAGGGCAGTGCTGGGCACTGTAATGTGTTGGAGAGACCCACTGGAGATACACTGAGTGATAAGGTATAGCGGTTAGATGTTTAAAAAATAAATATCTGCTGTTAAAATCTTGCAATCCTGAAATTATACACACAAGCATTCCATCCCCTGAAGTTTGAGAGTGTTGTTGTATCCAGTCCTGAGGCTTGCTCTTGCTCCATCCCATCCTCCTCCTTTTAAATTGCAAAGAGCAGTTGCTAATACCTTATTTCTATTTTCAACAACAATTGTTCCCTGCTGACTTTATAGAGGGGTTGCTCAAAGCACCGGGGGATCTGTGTGAGTACATGGTGAGCACTGAGCGGTGCTGCAGGATGACTTGAATCTGGGGAGTCGAGTGGCCTAGGAGGCATGTCCCCAGCTCAGCATTCCCAGTATTAATATCAATTATGGAGAGCTTGTTGACATTTAATCTGTGCATTTGACAGCTGGGATCAGTGACAGGCTCATACTAGCAAGGAGTGGGGAACTCTAAGGATTCTGGATTAAGCTGTGCTCCGGGGCAGCAGCCGCGGGGTGGTTGAGCTCTGCGGGTGTATCAGGTGGCAACTTTGGCCATAGGGAAGAATCCAGCCCTTCGTGGAACATGGCAGGCACTGAAATGTGGACACACGTGGGGCAGTTGGCAGCCTGCTGCTTCTTGATGTTCTTGGTGGGAGCAGTCGGAGCCAGGCAGAAGGAAATGGGGCTGAGGTAACTGTGCCTACAAGGAGGTGCCAAGTGCCAGACCTCAAGTAGCATTGGCATTGCCTAGCAGGGCTTTGGCACTACTCTGCTTACTGAGTACAAGAAAGTATTGACTCTTTTGGAGGAGATTTAAGTATTAGGTAAAAAATACGTAAATTGAAAGACTATAAACCCTTCACAGTTTTTTGGTCCTCAAACCAGGACACTGATATGCAAAGGAGCGAGACCCATCTGTAAGGTGTCTGGTCTGCGGCTCTGCTCCCATCCCAGTCCCTGGGGTGGGCGTTAAGGGATTTCAGTGAGATAACCACCTACTAAATATCCCTGTCTTGGAGAGGATTAATTCTTTGTCTGCATGACACAGCACAAAGTTTGCTGCATTGCAGACACCACGTGGCCGGGAGCAAGTGCGTGTAGGTACACACACTCACAAAATGTCCCTCGGGGGCTGGAGGAATTTCCCCAGTAGCTAATGCTTCCATACGTCCTCCACCTAGATCTTCCCTTTAGATCTCTTTGCCCTGTCAGTTTGTATATGGTTTAATTGTCAGTTTGCGGCTCTGTCGTTTTGAATTGGGTTTGATCTTTTTGTTATTTCACTCCATTAATTATTTGAGCAGTTGTGGGTTACGTGCCACCTCTGGGCACGTTGGTTGGATCACGTCGTTTCTCTGCGTTGGTTGGATCACGTCGTTTCTCTCTGCGCTTGATCTAGCGCACGTGTCCCGTGCCCCGACCCAGCTCACCGCTTTCGTAACCACTGCACATTTTGCATAAGAAATGTTGACGTTCAGGGCCTTAATTCTGTTCAGTTAAACTCTGTGATGCCACTGACACTAAGACAGTTGCACCAGAGGAATTAGAAGCAGCAACTGACGAGTGACCTCCCTGTGGAAGTCAGTTTGGGCAGGGCAAGTGCTACTGGGAGAGGGTGTCCTGGTTTGAGGACAACCAAGGGCATCTGAGAGGCCACCGAGGGCAGAGCTGCTAAGCAGAAGGACCAGGGAAATTAACAGCTGAACTACCTTACAATTAAGTAGAATAAATAGTTAAAACTCTTCCCCTTTGTATTTAAGCTTTATCCTTCATATTTAAGCTTCACTGTACTTCACTGATGCCGTGATGAACCCTGATGGTATCCTTCGGCATCACATGGAGCAGGGGAGACTGCAGGAGCAGCGTGGGGTGGGGTACTCTGCCTACAGACACTTCTCTGCTTCCCTCTCACTCTCGTTAGTGCATCCAGGCATACATTTTTCACATGCAGAACAGCTGAGTTAGCATCACCGGTGAAGCCTTAAAGTCTACAAGGACCGTGTGTGGGCTTCATGGCTAAAGGCTGTGCCCCAGTAATCCTGTAGGACAATAATGTAAACATTATTAAATATGTATTATTTGTATTAGCAGCCCCTGGAAACCCTAGGCTGTGAGCTGCATGAAAACAAAGCTACATTGGGTTTGTAGGGTAAGAGAGGAACCCTGTGCTCCTGTCTCTCTGTCCTCTCGGTGGGTCCACTCGCTTTAATCACGGGTTGACCTCTTAGTCAGAGCTGTCAGCATCACTCCGAGCACATTCAGCCCGAAACCCATCCCAGGACAGCCCGTCCATAGGACCTGTCAGGTCGCCTGAGGGTTTGCAAGGGAGTGGTTTGGGGATGCTGCCAAGGAGCATTGCTTTTGCTCCAACGCCCAAGGTCACAAGCGCTACAGGAGGCTGAACCTCTCCCCGCCTTATGCAATTGATGTCCCATTGCGGGCTGTTCAATTTGCAGCACATTAGGTTGCCAGTGAACCTCTCTGGTTTTACAGCCTTAAACTAATAATAATAATGAGAAAAGAAATCTTGCTTGCTACCGAATTTGTTGAGTTTTTGATGAGTAATGCTCCAGCATAAAACATTTAGATTCTGCGTCTTTTCTCCGTCAGATAAGGAAGATAATCCTGATAAGCTTTTTTTATCACAGAATTTTGGGGGATGGTGAAAAAAACTCACTGGCCTGTAACATAATATGGATAAAAGTATAAATTCCCTTTATGTATAGACTCAGCCAGCAGAACATAGAACACAGTTATTGAGCTGAAAAAGGGAATTCCATAGAACCAATGAAATAGAGAAATCTGAAGAATCAAATTGTAATTAATTTTTTTTTAAATCTGTGGGCTTTTAAAATCTGTTTTTAAAGAAACATATTAAAATATCTGAACCCAGGAGCCTGCAGTATGCTCTATTTAAGACCTCTTAATATTGTGCAGGAATATTTTTATAAATGGCAGGTCCTAATTTGTTGAGTTTTTCACTAGTGATACTTGAACATGTAACTATGTTCCATAGCCTTAGTGAAACATTGTATTTTATATATAAAAATCTTCTATAGTGTATATATTCTATATACAAATGTATTTTTATATATAAAAAATACTTTAAAATTTTTATAACACTCCTGTAATTAATTCTAAGGTCTTGTGTTTCACTTTATTATTATGTTAAACTACTCACTTTTCTCTAATCTCTAGCCAATAAGATTCAACACCCCCCTAAAAAAAGTAGAATAAAAGAGCCTATAACAAACTAAATCAGTTTTTTATCATTTTAAATGCTTTTTCTAAGACATACATAATTTCTGAGGGGGAAAAAAAAACCTGCTTGCCATTTAAGAGCAGGAGGAGCGTTACTAATTACTTCATGGTTGTAACTTGCCTTTCCCTTAGAACATTTTATCCCTTTTAATGAGGAGATGAACACTGAAAGGAATGGCAAAGTTCTCGCTGTCCTCCAGGGAAGCTGGACTGTCACCCTTGCTTTCTTGCCCAACATCACGCTGTGAGTCACTGTTACAGCGGGGGTTGGTACCCAGGAATTTCTGGCTTTCCATCCGAAGGGAAGACCCGTACATCACATATTCCTCCTCTGTCTATTATTTTCCTGACTACTCACCAAGCTCCCCGGCCAGCTAACGCCCCGCTGAAGAATGCAGCCCTTCCTCATCTCATGCTCGCTATTCTGGGCAGGGTGGGAAGCGCGTGAGAAAAAGGCTGTGAGGCGACGTCCCCAACACGGCCTGACACCTCTTCATCCTGCCATTGTGCTGGTTCCTCCACCACAGTTTAGAAACACTCTCCAGAAACACGGTTGGCTTCCCTTTCTAAAAATAGAGGGATGAGTCACTTTTATCCTTCTGGAGCAGAGTCTTGGCAGAGAGCATGATTTAAGGGATATAATAAGCAGCACAATAGCTGAACAGGGATTCTTCAGCCCACCCAGCACTCTCAGATGCAGTGTCCTCAGGATGGTCCTGAGGAAGGAATCCACTTTTCCATGACTGTTTGCACATCTACCAGAACTCCCACAGGGAAGAGTAGGTGGTCGTGCCCTGTAGAGAGATGGGGTGTGCTGCACTTGTCCTTGTGTCCCTATGGGCTGTCCCCCAGTTTTCCCAACGTGGCTCAGCGCTTTCAGCAGTCGCCTTTGATTCACCTTCACAATTTCACAGGCAGATGGTAACCTCATCTGCAAAATCCTACAGAGCGCCTGCTGTTGCAGCTATGGTCATTGGCTTGCACTGCAGATTTATTTTCTTTCCACCCAATAGTCCAAAAACCTGCTTGTAAACCTTCAAAATACAATTTGAGGCTCTTTACCTCCTTTGACCTAACGTGTAGTGTTGAGTTATAAGGTATAGTCCCTTTTTATGGCTCTGTACTCATGCGAAATGTTTTAAAGCCTGGATCCTGAGGCTGAATCAGGCTCCAGAAATTCAGAGTAGCGAGCTCTGTTGCTGACAGCAGGAGAGTTCACTCATTTTGGAAAGGCTGTGGCTGAGTGGCTCCATCAGAGCGGTACCGTGTCCCCAGCAGCACCGAGTCCCGGCCACACTGGGAGCTGGAGACCAGAAACTTGCCTCCGTGATGTGCACAACTGGATATCATTAGGTCACCTGGGCTTTCTTAGCACAGGTCAGGCTGACGGTAGCAAGGCATTTCAGCCAACAACATGATGCAAATTAAGGGCACCTTTCTTAGAAAAATAATAAATCACACTGTGCTTTTCATATGGAGACAGTCCCAGTGCGTGGCTCTCACTGTAAACAAGCTAATTGGCTCTCGGCAGAGAGGTGAAGGGAACGCCTGGAGCTGCGACAGACATCAGTACTGGGCTGGGGATCCTATTTTGGCCATTTTCTTTCTTTGGTGGGTTAATCTCTTAAGATATGGAGAGCAGAAACCCTATGGCAGGACAGTCAGGTTGCAATTCTTCCATCTCCCAGCTCTCCTTCCTGCCAAAAATGGGTCTGAAGTCCGATTTCCAGCTTAAATTTTCTTGAGATCTACCTTATATCTCTGTGAAATACGTCTATTTTTTCCTTTTTATTTCACGTCACCTCTTCTTCCCTGATTCAGTCCCAAGAGCAGCAGGAGTGTTCTCCTACTGTTTTTACTGTTGACTGGACAGGACAATGAAGAGTGGAGCCCCCCAAAACACACTGGAGCATAAAGTTCTGTTTCCAGTAGGTTTGACGGGGACATTTGATTTGTGCCGCATCAACAGCGGCACCAGGGAAAGCAGTGGCCTCCTGTTTCCAAAATATTGAAATTCAAATGATATATCTCCCTTGCATGCAAAATTGACTTTCCCTTTATGTAATATGTTTGTCCCAGGTTCCTTCTATGGTGTCCCTGACTTTATGTGGGAAAAGAGAGTAAAACTTCAGGGATACTGCTGGGTATGTGTGCTCAAAGGGAATAGAGAAGCTTTGTAATTTTAGCAGAGTTCCCTGCTGATTTGGGGCTGGACTGTAGAGGTCCTGCTATTCCTGCTTCCCCCTGCTCTTGCTGGCTGGTTCCACAAAGGTGCATTTCTGCTCTCTGTCCGTTCCCTGGGCATTGTCTTCTCTTCCCACATGGCAAAATCATGTTTAGAGTAATTGCCTGGTAATAAAATCTTTTCCCTTCTTCTTTGAATAGGAAGGTAGCTGAAAGATCTGAGGAAGTAGCTAGAAGAGCCCAAAGTGCTTCTGAAAATGTTCGGGCTTCGAACACAAAGGAAAGCTTTTCCTTTGATTAATGAAACTTTATCTGAGGCGTGACATCAATGCCTGCCACTACAGTATTGCTATATCTAAAATTAGAGTAGTCTATGCAGTGAGTGCTTAGAGTAAGGCAGGGTAGGGAAAGGCTAGGCATAAGCTGTTTTACTCCAGGTAAATGTATTTGTTGTTCCCAAATTTCTCCACATTGAAGGAGTCAAAACTGTTTGGTTTTTGTGACAAGAAAGAAAACTTCAGAAAATGAACTGGTTTTCTGTGTGAAAAAGATCCTAAATGAGGCTGTAAGAAATTGAATTGCTTGTTCACAGACATCTGCTCTAGCACACTGCACGAAAAATGGATTTCGAGCAATATTTGCCATCTATTAAACCCTGTATTTTATTCGTGTGTGTAATGCTCAGACACGTTTCGTATAGTCTGCTCGAACAGCCTGTCTGAGATTAGGGGGATGACTCTGCGTGTGCTGGCAAGGACAAACGTCTCACTTGTGACTTGGCAGGAGGACCTGGCAGCGCCGCAGCCGCCCGAGCAGCCGGCGGGAGAGGGGGCCCCGGTGGCCGTGGGCGAGGTGAGTGACGTCCCGGCGGCCCCAGGGCTCGCGAGATCACACCCGGGTTACTGATTGTCCTCCAGACCACCTCCCCTTTGCTTTCTGTGGTCATACATCTGCTGCAGGCGAAGCCCATCAGCGTTCCCCTTTCCAGGAGTTATTTGATAAAACCTGAGCCCACGTGACCTCACTTTTGCCACTTCCTTTTTTGGGACCGGGAATTTGCTGGGAGTGACAGGTCGCACAGACTGAACCGCTGCTTGGTTTGGGCGTGTAAACACACACATAATAGTTAATGTCATCCGGTGGGTTTATCATCACGCGGAATAGCTTTTCTCTGGCTGCAGCCATGCTTTAGAAGAGCTTTAGCTACCAAGGCAGATTTTTCTATAGATTTTTAGATAGCAAGCTAGATTTGTCTCTAGATTTTCCTATATTTTTATTACTACTTTTCATGCAATGCCTTTTTGAAGCCCTGGATCAAATGTCCATCTCTGGGAGGACGACCTCTTACTGCCCAGCATGGAATTCCCGTTCGGGTTTTGGAGGGGAGGGCTCTGGCTGCCCACCCCACGAGCCCCACGGCACCCCACACACCCACCCTCCCCAGTTTTCAGCCTCTCTGGAAGCTCTGACTTGTTTCCACCCTGCCTGAAGCTCCGCAGCTGGCACCTACCGCCCTCCACCAGCCATCACCTACCACCCCCCCACCTCGGGTGCCAGTGCTACCACTTGGGCGTCCCAAAAATGAACCCTGCTAATCCGGGTGACTTCATGGCTGCATGAGTGCTCATGTCAGCCCGAGTGCCGGGGCGGGGGGCAGAGCTGGCAGCAGAAAGCAGGACATTCCAGCCGGTGGCAGCCCGGCCCCGTGCGAGCTCAACTTCCATCACGTGCAAAATCACACCCACGTTCTCCCCACGGGTCTGAGTTTGAGAGGAGTGTGTCTGGTTCCCGGGAGGAAGGGATAATTCATTTATTTTCTGCACCACATACAGCCATCAGGATTTTATGTGGCGACTCCCAGCACAGATTTTTCTCCTAATTTTATTTATATATTTTTTCCACTGGAAATATTTAGCTGTTTTCCTGTCTTCTCGTCTCTCACAGGGTGAAAATGAAGGCAATTAATCAACTTAGGGACTTCGAGCTCAAAAGAGAACATTCCAATAGCATACATGGAAATATTAGCTGGCACTGCAACAGGAAAATCCCGCTCTCCATAGACTAACTACGATCAGCTCTGTAGCCTTTCACTGCCCTCATAAACCAACCGTGCAATATATGTAAGCCAGGCTCCTCCGACTGTAAGTGAAGTGCAGCCGTGTACCAGGGTGTGTGTCTCCCTCCCCACCTCCCTCCTGCCTTCCCCACCCGCTCGCTTCACCTCTTTTGGTCAGACACGCTGCTCCGTGTCCCGCATCCGTCCGCACGGGCACTTGGGATCTCTAGGTATTGTGGATTTTTTTTTAATTATTTTTCTTTTTAAACTAATAAAAAGGTGTTTGAACAAGTTTTATGGTTCTGTCAGTTTTATTTGCGCATTTTAGACATTGATCCTTGCAAACTGATGAACTCATCCTGTAAAAGCGTGGTGTTAAAATTCAAGGATCTCAGGACTTTGAGGGCCTTAGATCATGACGTAAAAGATGGGGAATAATGAAAAAAATTGTATTTCTGAAATCAATAGGGAGGTAGGCCAGTATTCTGCCTCTCAGGGCTGAAAAATAGAGATTTCACTTTTTAAATACTCCCTCGCATTTAAGAGACAGTGCATGGGGGGAACTGGAAACTAGAGGGCTTTGTAAAGGAGCAAGAAAGTCGTGCTGAGCTCAGTTACCGTTTGTTCTTTGCTGTTTATTCTGCTTACAGCAGAGCTTGGAAACTCTATCCTGACGTCTTCTGGGTGTAATGAACAGCTAGGAGGTAATTAAAGACACATGATGGGCACTGACCTGTTAGATCAGAACTGCCTTCCTGCTGGCAGGGGCAGGCAGGATTCCTGCAAGATGCATGAGTCTGATAGCGGGTGCCAAGGGAGAATTGCTGGTGCCAGGAGAACACCGGGACTGGTACCAGTTGCAGCAGCCAGTCAGTCTGCAGGTAAGGTGCTGAGTGAGAGCAGAGGAGACATTCCACCTTCACAAACGTAGAGAACGGGAAAATGTTGCTACAAGCTCATTGCTATAAATAATGAAGAATGAGTTCAAAGCACGTCAGTAAGCACGGATCTAAAAATGGGGTCTTTTTTATTCACCTACAGTCATAGCATCCACCAATCCATGAGAAGCCAGTATAAACTGATTTAGGCTGCTTCAAAATCAGACTGCAACTTCTCATTAAGCTGCATAATGATGGTGACCATGGAAAGTATTACAGGAGAGGCCTGCTGTAGTATGGAAGGGTCTGGCAAGCGTGATGTCAGCCTCTCTCAGACACTGACAATGTACACGAAGCTGTGCTTGCAGAGACCATGGGATTTCCATCCGACTGGATGCTTGATCTTGGCAAGGAACAGGAACAAAAAAGCCCTAGCAGAGATAACAAGGCCCCTCAAAGGAAGTCATATCCAATATATGCATGCTCTTTTCTGATGTCCTGCAAAACATCTGCGGAACTTGCCAATTAAGCAGAGTAACTAAAATTGAGGCCAAGGTAAGGGGACGGAAAGGGCTGTGATGCTCGTGCCCGGCAGCAGGAGGCTGGAGCCTACTCTTAGTGCTCACTGGAGAGAGACGGATAAAAACCTCTCTGGTCCAGAGCTTTGCTTTATGGGGATACAAACAAGATGTTCTGCCAGCCAGAGGGAAAGAGGCACCGAGCACCCTCGCTAGCGGTGGCACGTGGGGGAGGCAGGGGTGGGCATCGGCCGGGCCAGGCTGTGACTCAAAGCAGGAGTGAACTTCTCCCTGGATGCCCATCTCTCAAGAGGGCTTCACCCCTTGTTCAAAAGGACTTAAGCTGGGAGAGAATTACAATTGCTGAGCTAAGAGCGCAGGGACGCTGCTCCATGGTAGAGCTGCTTGGGAGGGTGGCTTTGCAGTGCTCCACAGCGATCTGCTGTGCTACCACACCTTCTTCCCTGTGGGAAGGAAGGGATTTAACTGGTATTTACCCACCTAAAAACACTGCTCAACTGTTGCCTAACATATGGGCACTGACAGTGTCTGAATGTTTCATAAAGGTCTGCCTCTGGGCTTGCTGGCTTCTTGAGTCACCAAGCACCATGTTGTGCCTGGGATGGACGAGGGCTGGGCACCTCCCTGCCATAGCCCCTGCCCAGGTGTGGTGTAGTCCTGCCGCTGTCAGAGCTCAGAAGTGTGTTCATGCATCTGGCACGAGGCAATCACAAGCCTCAAAGCCAGCCATCAGGCCACGTGGTTTCCTCCCACGTGAGCATCCCGCATCAGGGAGCAGGAGCAGGGCAGCGCTGTGGCCGTGCAGTGGCTCGGTGAGACTCGGCTTCCTCTGTGTTCCGTGGTGGGTTTGGCAGTGTTAGTTTAATGGTTGGACTCAACGATCTTAAAGGTCCCTTCCAACCTAGATGATTCTATGATACCTCCCCTCGCTGCCCAAGACTGGACGCTACCCAGCCAGGGAGAGCAGAGGTGCCAGGCTGAGCCACCTTTAGCAGAGGTAAGGAAGGTGAACACTCATTTCTCCTGAAGTCAAAGGGTTTGTCATAAAAGAGACAGAAAATTACATATTAATTACTCAATTAAACTTTGTTGTATATTTGTTTGTTTCACTGCATGGAAAAGAAGTCTGTACTTTTAATGAGCATTCAGACAAGCATAACAAGAGGTGATGGAAGAAAACTGGAAAAAGAAGGGATGGAGGAGATGCATCAGCAAACACCCCTCAGGAGAAGGGATGCTTCTTGGCGAAGGATGCTTTCTTAAGGGAGATGCCAGGAATCCCCCTGCCCCAAGTAAAAGATGAAGGCAAGCATTAGCAATATCATTTTTTGCTGACAGGTCATGGTCCAGGCAATCAAGAATTTCTTTTACACATCTCACCCTGTGATTTACTTAAGTGGACCTTGTATGTGTGATACCTTTCTGACAGAAGCTGTTAATTTAATCCCACTGAGGAGACAGTGCTCAGTGCCAGGGGCAGCAGGGCCATAGTCCATCCCTGATGCTGTGACTCTGGGTGCTCACACTCAGAGCTCCACAATCCACCGAGCCAGGAGCAGCCGCTGCCAAATGTTGCCTCAACTTTGCCATACAAATGACCAACAAAATGCTGAAAAAACATGGGTTTTTTCCCCTTGTAACAGCAAAATTTACTTACCATGTAAAACTGCATTTAAGCTTTATTAAGTGATTTGTTCTGACGCAGTTCATACCCTTTGAGAACTCTCCCCCCCCCCCCATTACTTTTTAGCCAAGGGCTAAAGGGCACGCAGGGCCTGATTTTTCAAATATGTTTGTCTGGGATGCAGAAGAGAAAACAGTGGCTCTCTCTGGAATATCTCAATGTGCATTCCGCTAGTTTAAATGCAAATCAGGTAATAATACACTTCTTAAAATCCCACTTCATCTGAAAGTCCTATTTTCTTGTCTGCATAATGCGTGTCCTAAAACTGAACTCAAAGAGCACCTGATTAAAAACTGAAGGGCTGTTTTGTTGGTTTTTTTCAAGACTGTTCTCCATAAAATAGACACAATCACATATTCTCACCACTTTCAAACTTTTTTCTACATTGGAACATAGCTTGTTTCAACTGTTTCATAAATGCATTGCAACCCTACCAGATCACGAGAAGCTACTCCATACTGTTAATAGCATGCCAGAAAAAAAACCTCAGATTAAAGCTCAGCTTTCTAAATGTCAGATAAAACCCTGCCTGACTCTGCGCAGGTCTGTTTGTTAGCGGCGCTAAGTTTCTCTGTCAAGCTTTGGCCCTGCATTTTTTGAGTGGATTCCAGCCTGGGAGGGAAGCAAGCTTGGCAGCTCTGCTTCTCCACCTTTCCTCTCCCACGGAGCCCCAGGTGGGGTGGGCAGCACGGCCGTGGGCCAGAAGGGTAGAGCCGAGGCGCTTCTTCCTCTCAGCGTGCCTAGAAAAACATACAAGGCTCTCCTGTAGACCTCACACTTGGGTTACATCCCAGCTCACGTCCTTGGCTTTCCTAGCCACCCCTGGGATAGGACCTCTTATTTCCTTCCTTAGCCCTGTGCCAGATCTTAAGGTGGTGGTCAAGGCTTTCTCATCTTTTTACCCCTTATAGCTTAAAGATCAGATATTTTTTTTCTTTTCTTTCCTAATACTGAAGCTGCAGGGTATCATGAGACTCCACAAATATCCCAGTATTTAATCAAGTTTTAGTCTTCAGTGCTCCAGAAGGTGGCAGAAACCAGACACTTCACTTAGACGTTGCCTGAAGATTCAGAAACCAGAGGGTAAAGAAATCCATATATTCTGGCCTTATTTTGATCTCACGCTTTGAAGCAGAGCTGGCTGATGACTTCTGGAGAATGTCGCCACCCGTGTAAACGAAGAATCAGTTAGACCTATTTTTCTCCCAGAAAAAATATTTCTGTATTTAAAATGAAGGGCTAATTTAGCTTAATTAGAAGAGCTTTAGTTCGATACCTTAAATGACTAACCTATGACTTATGATAACAATATCTTTTTCTCAGCAAGGAATTCTATTTCTTAATGTAAACATCACATCCCTTCCATGCTAATATCCAGAGCTTTTAGCAGCTGTGGTGCTGAGCACTGCTCACTTCATTAACTTCAGCAACGCTCTGTGTAAAACTTTTCAGCCCAGGCACATCATTGCATTTACCTTCCTGATGGAAACAATACCCACATATAAATCTCAACCCTGGGGAAATTATAGCTAAACAAAACCCAAATAAATGTTAACACTTCCCATTTAATTAACCTCGTTTTCCCATTTTCATGTGTAAAACATGAGCTGCAGCTCTGATCAATTACTTCTCACCTCCATCAGGTGTTCATGTTACTGATATGTGAGAGGGTACTCAAAGATGCTGTAGAAGAGGAGGGAAAGGAAAGGAAACCAGAACAATTTCTAATTTCCCTGCAGTGCCCTAGGTTTAATTCAGAGCTATTTGGGCTGCATGTTTGGAGTTGCCAACTAGCTCCAGAGCCGTGGGACATGGAGCCCTTCTAGCACTTAGGGAATCAGTTTTTGGCTTTTTGAGAACGTGCATGATATGGAGAAAAAGCCCATAGAATCAGGCATGGGCTAAAGCTGAGACAAGTCCCTCGCTGGAGGTGAGCAGACAGTGCTGTTCGGGGTGGTGACACTTTTTCATGTCTTGGTCCTGGCCAAGCAATGTCAGTGATGTGCCCCAGTGTTACCAGGTGGAGCAACTTTTGGAATAGCCTCAAATTTCAGGAGCACCTCAGCATGTGGCTCTGCCTGCACAGCATGGTACCTACCCCAACTGGTGCTAACCAGGAGTTCTGTCTGCACTCTCAGCAAATACCGAGAGCTGAATGGAGCAAAAGTCCAAACTAACTTTCCACCTGTAGGTGGTTTGATTTGACCTTAGGACACACCAAATGATGCAATCAAGGACCAGGAAACCCATTCAGAAAGAAGCAATGCATGGGAGGAACAGGAGTAGAAACTGTAGAGGTACTGAGACGCTGGAGCTCTGGGTGATACTGTGGAGATGTCAGGAGACAAGGAGCACACAGGCTGTAGTGTTTTGGCATTTAACTTTCAAAATACTTTATAATCTCCTGCCCCACCCCTATCTTCTCTTGTCATGAGACAACATGGTTCGGAACTGACAATGGCAAAATGAACAATCCCACAATACTTGCCAGCCAGGTCCATCAAGTGATGGCTATATCCTCTCTGATGGTGGTGACAGACTATCAGAAAGCATACAAAAGAGTAAAAGCAAAGACTGGGATTAATGAGGAGGAACAGCTCTTGAAAAAGCCCATTTTTTCACCCAGATGTCCAGGATAGTGAAGACACGGCATTTCAGAAGACCACACATTTCAAAGCTGGCTTTCTGGAAAACATAGCCACTCATTTCCCAGGGACACCACAGGTGCATTGAACTCTGGCTGAAGTCACAGGAAAGGCTGATGCCCAGGTGGGGCATCCATGAGCTCAGACACTTCCCATGATACTTGTAGAAGGCCCATGGAAGCCCGTCAGGAGATAGACACAGTGAAATGTAAGTCAGATGACCCATGGCTTGGACCAGGACAGGAATGAAAACAAAGCCATATGGTTATTTCGCTTAGTTGATTGACCTATAATTAGAAATAAGTTACTATTTTATTTTTACTATTCCTTAAACAGTCTGTCTCAGGAAAAGCTTTCAACAATTTCTCTTGTGATATTATTCTCTTTAGAGGCCAAGAGAAGGTTAAATTCTTTTGAGAAACAGTTTTTTACAAAATCCAGGAATAGATCCTATCTACGTGAGTAGTTTCAATATTCATAACAGAACAAAATGAGAACTCAGGGATAAATTGCTGCAAATTTCTAAGCAGACGAAATTCAAATCCTCATTTTTGCTCAGGTCAATCATCCTTTTTATATCTGAGTGTTCTAATCTATATCTAACATCAGTTCAAAATGCCTTGTGTTAGCTTGAAAAAAGTAATGTTAACTCACAAAGTGAATGAAGATGATGCAATACATTCCTTTAATTTTCCGATGTGGTTTCATAACTACGAGAGCCACCTGATGCACGGACCATTTGTCCCTTCATATGAGACAAATACATACTATACCAAAGGTCCCTTTTCCCTCTACTCTGGGCTGCATTATAATGATCATGCCATGTCAGTTTGCTGGCCAAATGTAACTTGCTTTCTTCCCCCCCCTCTTTTTTTTTTGGTTGGAATCAGGATAATGGTACTAGTGCTAAGGATAAGATTACATTAGAGGAGTCACGCTGCTATGCTGACAGTGGTATAGGTTTTACTCATGAATTCGTGGTACTTAATATTTTGAGCAGGATGTAAAGCAAGCAGTGGCACAGATCAGACACCCACATTGAGTCCAAAGTGCCAAACAAAGCTTTCCACTTGGAAGAATTAGTATCTGGAGCTGGGATAATCAAGGCAGGCATCAGAGCAGAACTAATGAGTGATATTTACCTGAATTGCTTAGGAGTCTCTAAAATAGTGCAATAATGTGGTGTGTGTTTAATGCTTGGTGTAAGTGTGCATCAGTTTTAAATGTTCTCCCAAACTCCTGTCTTCCCAGTACCCCAGCAGGGCCCTCGAGCTGAAAATCCAGCCCTAGAGAAGAGCTGGGAGGGCAGCTGGAAGGTATTTGCCACTGGAGCCTGGGCACATCCTCTCTCCAGCCGTGGCAAGGTGCCTGGTGGGTGCTGGAAAACCTCCTCCTTGCTCTCACAAACACTCTGCACAAAGTTAATCGAGGCAGCAGCGGTCTGGCTAAGGGGGCTGAGAACTGCTGAAATTCGCTGGTTTGTTGTGGCTTTGTTGTTGCTAGGTTCTTGGGTTTGGGCAAGGAAGATAAGTAGGTCTATGTTAGTGGTTTTGTCCAAAAAATGCCAGAGCCCCAGAATATTGGGTGTCTTTTATCTGAGTTTTTGCAAATCCAAAGAAGAAAAGCATTCCAAAAAAGAAATCAGCAAGGAATTGAAAAAGATACCTGATGTGAATATATAATTAAAATGCTAATTGCCCTGTCGAGGGGGAAAGAGAATTGCTGTTTGAAATAATGAATGAGCGGTGCCAGCGGTGCAAAAGTTGAAAAGAGCTCTCTGAAACGACAGCCCGAACAGGAGCCGCAGAGGAATGCATTTAACCTTGTTTTCTGCTGCCCTTCCTCACTTGGGTACTAATGAAGTACTAAACTTACGAGCACTGTCACTTCCCACCCTAGTTTATTCGCAGCATCTTGTTCTCATGCCCATTTCTCAACAAAAAAGCTTTCCTCAGGAAGATGAATATGGGTATGAGCGTGAACATCTGAACCGAGGTGCTTTGTACCCTGGAAAATGGCGCTGGGGAATCCGAGCCCCTCAAAGCCAGGGAGCCTTTTTGCCCCCGACTCTGCCCTTAATTCATTTGTACAAAGTTTCTTCGTACTGACCATTGGTGGCAGAAAACATAAATTGTAAAGGCTAATGGAAACCTGTGAAATGCCAGAGGTTAAAGCCAGGAACTTTTATTAACATAGTGATGCTAGGTAAGGAAATTATTTTAAATATTTCTATAGTAACAAAACCAAAAATACAAAGCCACACTTGGAAGAGGTGTTTTTTCTAACAGCTTCTTTTTATCCTTTCCCCTGAGAATTGCCTGTGCTGGCCACAGGTTACCTGCCTGACCCAGTCCTTCAGTGACACTGGACCTTTGCAAACCGACTTGAGCAGGAAACTGGAAAGATGACGAGATTTGCAGTTTCTTATAAAAATACATGTAAATGACAACTCTCCCCATCTCACAGTATCCCACCTGAAAAGAAAAAAGGATTGTGATTAAAAGTGTTAAAAACTGAAAGAATTTTGGGCTGGTTTCTGTTCTCAGGAAGTTCAGTTTAGGAGATGAAGGAAGGAGGAAGAAGCCAGCCCGGCGGGGATGAAAGCTGGCCATGCCCAGGCACCACCAGCCCAGTAGTTTTCCAGCACCCTTTACAAAACTCAGTTCAGTGGTTTTTCTGTCTGTTATGGTGGAACAGGTTTTCTTGTGGTTTTGATTTAAAAAAAAAACAAAACTTATAAACAAAGACAGTGTGATGAAGCAGAAATCTCTACCTGGGCACACCCTCTCACTGGGGAGGGTAAATAAATGGCATTTCTGTGTGTATTTTCAGCTCTCATTCCTCACATTCAAACTCCACCCATTGTACCAATCATCCCCAAAACTATCAGCAGGTCTCCTGGCACACATATAAAACCGGGACAGGTCAGGACAGCTCTCACATAGTGGGCTATACATTGCCTGGTGCTTAATTTTATTGAAGCTGAGGAGCTCTAACAGGTGTCAGAAGCCACGATGTCGGGTAAAAGTCTCCAGGGACTGAAGGAACAGGCTGGAGGTGCAGCAAAAGATGCTGGTAAGTTTAAATATCTTTGTACAGTTGTGGGGGGGCTTAGCTTCTGCTTTTGCTTACAGAAACCACCATCTGTAGTTACACTACTAGCTCCATCAGTGCTAGCAGGACATACCTTTTCCTTTTCTTTCAATTCCTGGGGCCAAGCTTTGGCCATCGCCTAGAGAAGGCCCCGGGCTTGCCACAGCTCTCGGCTCAGCATGGGCAACCACCTCCACCCACCCACAGCTCCCTCACCAGCTGCTGAGCATCGTCCAACCCTTATCGCTCTCCAAACTTAGTGTTTTCAGAGCAGTAAAGCCTGTCTTTGTAGCAATAACCTTTTGTATCTAGCATTTACATTGCTCAGCGTGGTTCTTTCTCATGTTCTGCAGAGTTTTTTTTAACTGCTCTCCTTTCAGGAAGTTGGGCTTAAACTTTGATTAATGTTTGCTACTTGGCCTGACTATCAGTGCCTTCTGGTAATAACTGTATTGATTGCAATGGACTGTTTGTAATAAGTAGTACAAAGATGTTTCTGTTGTACTCTTCCCCAGCAGCGATCACCAGACTTTGCAGGGTTTAAGAGAATCTCTGCACACATTTCCATCATAATTATGCCCAAATTGTAGGGCCCAAATTGTAGGGCTAAGCTCTGTATCATTACCGCTGTGCATTGGAAACCAGCTTTTCAATGCAAAATGTGATAGCTTTGCTTTTAAATGAAAAATTCCAATGTGTGCAGCTTACACTAGCATTTTATAGCATATTCCTTACAGTGTTTGCATGACAGTCATTCTAGCAAGTTATAATTTGTATCAGTCCTGGATTCTGATCCTGCAAATGCTTTGTTTAATAGCTGAAATACGTGAATAACTGCACTGACTTACAGAAAGATTCCATACACCTGGGAACAAATGTATGGTAGACCTAGAAACACCACAGTACATCTTTCTGAGAAACAGAATACTCCTTGCTACATCCTGAATATAGTCGTGCCATTGAGGGGTCACTTCTAGCAAAAGTGATAGGATGGCTTTCACTCTTTCATAAACCATCAGACATCTTACAAATACATGGCATCTCACTTTTTTAGTGGTTTATAGTCTGGGGTTGATCTGTTATGTCCCTCGCTTCTGCTCCTCTTCTTCCCCAATTTATATCTTATTTGTAAAATCTCCCTTTTCCTGTCCTGCTCTGTTTAATGTGTTTGCTTCCATTTTGGAGAAGGCACTTCTCCCAAACAGCCTGCAATGAAAATGTATGCTAAATGGCCAAGCTCCTCCAAGCAGAACACACTAGAAAAATCAATAAAAGCAAGTGTGGTGTAAATTAAGCAACTTGCAGCTAAATGTCATCATTCCAACTCGCTGCTAATCTTTGCTTCTTTATCTCGTTTTATCTTCTCATCTGTCACCCATTTGCTCAGCTGACCGTAGGGAGTAGGTGAAGGCTAATCTCATAGCAAACTGCTCTGGCAGCACGTGTGGTTCTGGGGGTGCCCAGAGCAAAGCACACAGCCTCTGCCTGCTCTGGCCAGGGGCATAACCTTCCATGGACATGCAGGAAAGACGATTGAGATAGGAAATTCCCATAAGCATTAAGTGTGAACAGCTGGAAATGAATGTATTTTTTTTTTTCCTTGATTACAGCAAACACGTTGGGACAGGCTACTCAGGATGCAGTCAACCAAATTACAGATGCAAGCCAGAAAGGTAGGAGAAATGAGGTGCAAATCAAGAAGCCATGGGGCAGCTCAAGACAAGCCAGCAGCAAGCAGTGCTCATTCCCCCTCCGTCCTGCGGGAGCCCTCAGCCTGAAAGCCCTTAGTTTCAGTGACAATTTTTAGCCTTTTGCAAATCTCATGGGAAAGGATTTTAGGATCTGTTGCTTAGTAGCTCTGTATGTTTACTGGCCAATGCACCATGGCAGCTGACACCCCCATCGCCACCGAGTCTCATGCAGATTTTGGCTTCCTTTGTAGAAAACTTGCAGGAACAGCGTGGAGAGAACTTTGCTCTTCTCTCTTGAGGACTGAGTAACCCTGTTATCCACCTTACCTCTCCAGCTCAGAGGGCAGGGGTCTGCCCAGGTCCAGCCCCCGGCCAACCCCCAGCACCTGCTGAGGCAGCAGCTGGGGTCGAACATTAATAGTCCTGCAGATGGAAAGGTGCCATCAGGAAAGTGCTGGTGTCTCATTTCTGACGATTGGAAGGAAGTTAAACTAAAAACTAAGCTTAGTTCTCACTTCATTTTAATAATTTTCTAAGAATGAGGGGAGAATTAGCAACTTTAGGGTCTAAAATGTTTAGTGAAAGCCAAAATGCATTGACAGTATCTCCTTAGAGCAAATACCCTCTGTAGCTCCATGATGCGATGAGAAGGAAGTGCTTGGGCACTTGTCCCAAACACCCCAGTATTCACAGCACTTCTTACCCCAAAACACCCTCCTCCATCAAGCAGGCCACACGTACACCAAAATCGATCTATTCCAGCTTTGTCCCATCATTCATCTCGTGCTGCTTCAGCTCAGCACCCAAAACTTCAGTGACCACTCCGATTTGGCAATGCCTTACAGCCCGTCCCAAATGCATCCTGCTGAACCCAACCATAGCCAGCTGTGGAGAATCTTCTTTTTTAATGATATATCCCTATATTTTTATAGTCTGATCATTTTCACACTTCTCCCTTCCATCATAAATATTAAACCATGTTGCATTTTTCCAGCTTTTTGCTTATTTTTTTCCCCTCTCTTGCAGCTATTGACAAGGCTTCCAAGACGGCGCAAGATGGGGTAGAGAAAGCAACCGGACAAGCTGCAGAAGCATTGTCTGGCCTTGGGAAAAAATGTGGATTTAAGAAATGATGCTAATTTAGGCAAGCAGTATTGCATATAAAAAAATATCTCTTTGGTCTGCAATTCCCTACTGCTTTGTGTGGAAAAAAAAAAAAGCTATTTAAGATCCGGATAATTTCTCTGTCTCCAAATACAAAATTTTAAGGCAGAAGACACCCTTCCCCCATCCTTCATATAGGAAAAATACATCTTTTAGCACATCTTGTAACATCTGTTACATGGCTCATAAGGCTTCAGCAATGCTATTGCCCTGCTCTTACAACAGTGCTATGATTATTGCCACATTTGCTGAGTATGTTTCCAAAGCCAGCGAAGCAGTTCATGCTCCAGGACACCAGAATGTTCGTGTGATGAAACCAACTTTCCTTCCAGTAATCAGAAGCTAAGCTGGGGTTATATTTCATGTCAGCTGTTCGTTTGTTCCCATTTGCTGTATTTTCAGATTAAGATAAATAAAAGGTATTGTAGGATTTCCACCACCCAGAAGTACATCACCTTTTTATGTACTCTTGTTATTTTTTTGAGCTTTCGGAGAAGAATCACATAAAGTCTCTTCTTCCTTTTTGATTCAACACCCTGTGAGGTCAGTGGGCATCCTGTAAGGGAGGTGAGTACTGAGCATTGGGCAGGTTGGCAGACAGACGTAGGGAAACCAACAGCCCCATGCCACAGAGTGGTCTCTGGGAGTGAACAGGAGTTTTGCTGCCCACCCTCTCACCCTTCCTCTCCTACGTCTGCTGCCAGCCTAGATATCTTGCTATGCACAACACATCTCTGTCAAATCTCACAGAGGGAAAAAACAAAATGGGATGCTTTATCCCGGAGGCAATGGTGCTCAGGGATGGAGCTGACAAGAGAGAGGCAAGTGGGCAATCCTCTCGCCTAGGAGATGGAAATATTTATTTTAGATTGCTGCTTGCTGGGCAATCAGAGGCGGCTGCAGCCAGACAGGATGCCCACTTAGTGCTGCCTCTGTCAACACAAGCCACTAATACCCACTTATTCACAGTAAGTGCTCTTGCTTTGGCCTCCGGGTCGTTCTCATTGCTAGGCAATATTTTCTTTCTTTTCCCTCTTTCTTATTTTTTATTATTTTCCTCCTGGTTTGAAGCCTTACCAGCCCGATTTCAGTAAGAAGCTAGTCCTGACCCTGCTAAAGAAAACAAAGAATAGCCAAAAGCATCTGGATTTAATTAAATGGGGTAATCCAGGCCAGCTTGAGATACTGCTGGCTCTCACCTGTTGACAGAAGAGCCATGATTGACCAGGGGGTTCTGCAAGCAGAGCTTTGGGAGTGCAGTCCTAGGAGAGACTGTCTCACCGCTGAACCCAAAGACCTGCAATCTGCACCAGGATGGCATGGACTGGAAAGCCTTTAGAGGATCCTATAAGTAATAGACCATCTGTGAGTAAACATAGTCCAGGGCTGTGCACAGAGTGTCCCAATGCAATGTCCCCTGTCATTTTAAGCTTTAAAAGCCTAAATATTTACCCAAGTACAAGCTCACAGAAAAAGCATTAGACTATTGCACTCTCAGTTACTGGGCAACCCTCAATAGTACTTAATTATTTAGTACTTTCCATGGTTACCTCCCTGATGGTGAAATCTACAGAGAATGAGCCCTTTAAGTTTGGTATTTCAGACACCAGTGCTGCGTTTGTGGGTGATAGTGGTCCATACAC
Organism: Calidris pugnax; assembly: GCF_001431845.1. NCBI lineage: Eukaryota > Metazoa > Chordata > Aves > Charadriiformes > Scolopacidae > Calidris > Calidris pugnax. The sequence continues at coordinate 2,687,746 of NW_015090828.1, read as the reverse complement.
CACTCTCCATCACACCTGTTTTTTTTTTTTTCTGCAAGCCATTTCCTAGTTCATAATACAAAAAAAAAAAAAAAAAAAAAAAAAAAGAAAATTTTTTTTTTTTTTTTTTTTTTTTTCCATTTTTGATTAAAAAAAAAAAAAAAAAAAAAAAAAAAAAAAAAAAGGAACAGTTGTGGGGTTGTTGCCAGTAAAACCTGTTATCTCCTTACATGACTGGTTCTATTCCTGCTGCTTTATGCGTGAGGAATGTAGCCCTGACTCCTGGCGTGTGGTTTTTATGTTTTTTTATTCCAACCACAGAGGACATCTTCAGTGTAACTACACCAGTTGTAGCTGCTCTGGCCCAGTGTTGGCAGCAGCACTGGTAGAGGCTGGACTGGCTGGCTGGAGGGACCACTGCAGGTCATCCACTGGATCAAGAGTGGAGAAGCACCTTTCTCCATGTGGTCAAGGAGCTCTAGGAGACAGCTCCTGACTCCTGCTCCCCTGCACAGGGATGCCCTTGCTATTTCAGCATGGATCCCAGGAGCCTGGTGAGAGGATTTCACATCTCTTTTGTCCTGAGGGTGCATGCTGTGCCACAGGCACCCGTGAGTCTGAGTCACTTGCTGGCAAGTGGTTCTAGGTCTAAATTTTAGAGCTTTGCTCCACAAACAAGGTCACTGCCTTATTCACAGTGCTCTTTGGCCTTAGAGTATTTGGGGCCATCCCGCCCTCGTGCATCACACGGGGAGCTGTGTCCCAACCCAACCGTACCTTCCCATCACACCTGAGAGCTCCAAGTGTTGTGTAAAAGCAAACCAGGCATCCCAAAAGCTCCTACCAGTTCATGTGCCATCAGCCCTAGAGACAGGTGAAGTTACCTAACACCTGAGTTCTCAAATTTCCTAAAATTTGCTTCTGGGTGTGCCCGTAGCTGCCTGAGCCGTGAAATGCTGAGCGAAGGGGATTCATGTGCCAGCCTGACCAGGCTGCCCAGCATGAGCACCACCTGCCCCATGCCCTGGTCAATGCCCTGGAGACCTTCCTGGGAGGTGGGACGTCTCCCTTTCGCATCTCAGGGGGCACAGGTTTTACCACACTGCTCAAAACCCATCTTCAGCTCCTTCCTTTGCCCAAGAAAGCATGAATCCTCACCTCAGGTGAATGCTTTGATAATGGTCTATGGATTACCAACGATCCAGCTTTTCTGAAACCTGTCTTTTCAGCCGTAGTTTCCCGTCATGTGACAAAATGCAAAGGTGATTTTTTTTTTCTAATTCCCCGCCATCTCTACCCCAGCCCGGTGCCATTTCCCAGGCTCCCGTGCAGTTTCCAGCCCCGGAGCTCAGCTCACCTCCCTGCCAGCACCGCAGAGCTCCAAGCCTCGCTGGCCTGCGTGAGGATTTGCATGAAGCTATTTTCATTTTGCTCACAAGCCCTGCCTTAACAGATGCTTCTCCTGCTTCGTGTCAGCCCCTCGGCTGCTGCCAGTACCGCAGCAGTGCACATGGACCCCCCCACCACACACACAAGTGATGCTTGTTTAGTTCCCCTTTTGCCCTCAGGTAAGAAATTATCAGGAATTTCATGCAGACAACTCCGTTTTGTAAGTAGCTACTTCTTCCCATTTCATACCAGTTCACATATATATTTTTTTACTCCTTTCTTTGCCACTCCCAGACCCAGCACAGGCAACCGGGAGCACCCTTTGAGCATTTCTAGCCCTCGGGGTTAATTTTAGAAGCCGGGAGAGCAGAGCCAGTGTAAAAGCTGGGCAGCAGAGCGCAGGACTGCTGGGCACTTTCTCACTGCTCTTCTGTTGGCCTTGGCATGAGCAGCCCCCCAGGACCTGTCTGCACCAGCTCAAGCTTCCCCCAGGTCCCACTCTCAGGCTTGGTGGCTCTGGCTGCCATTTCCCACGCCTAACTTAGGCAGCATTTATGAAATCCAGAAATACATCCTCCTTTCTCCTTTAGGACTAACCCTCTGCCTTTTTACCCTTTTTTCCCAAGTCCCCCTTTTTGCGGTTAATCAGGTTCTCACCCCATGTCCCCGACCCCAGACCCCACAGGCTCCTCTTGGCCCTCTGTGGGCTGGGGGGCTTTCCTGGCCCCAGGGCTGAGTGAAGGGACACGGGTGACTGCTGCAGGAGGCCAGCGGGTGCCAGGAAGGAGCTGTAGCCAAGGCCATGCCAGGGCTCATGGAGCAGGAGTGGAGGAATGGCCGGCTGCTTCCTGAGGACACCATGGAGAAACCTCTCACCATGAGAGGGGGCAGCCTATCTGTAGGAAGAAACTCGCCTTCTGAAATGACAGAACAAGGGGTAACGGTTTTAAATTGGAAGAGGGGAGATTTAGATTAGATACCAGAAAGAAATTCTTTACAGTGAGGGTGGTGAGGCACTGGAACACGTTGCCCAGAGAAGCTGTGGATGCCCCATCCCTGGAAGTGTTCAAGGCCAGGCTGGATGGGGCTTTGAGCGACCTGCTGTGGTGGGAGGTGTCCCTGCCCATGGCAGGGGGGTTGGAACTCAATGATCCTTAAGGTCCCTTCCAACCCAAACCATTCTATGACGTTATGAAATAAACGTGAAGTTGGATAAGCTGCTGCTGCGTTGGATGCTGTTCTCCATAAGCCGCTGGTCCCTGCTGGGGGTGAGGCAGCGGCGCTGGCTGCTCCCCCTGACAGCGTCATGCCATCACACCCTGACTCAAAAAATCCCAGATGCCTCCCTGCCACCCTCCAGCCCCTCTCCTTCCCGTGGGGCAGCAGCAGCAATCGGCAGGAACGGGGCAGGTGGCTCGGAGCACCCCGGCAGGTCACGGGTGGCAATGTTTGACACGGGTATGTCCACTCTCCACACTGTTCTCCTCATGCTCCCAGGCAACCATGACTGCGGGGTTAAGGATGTTGGAGGGCATATCCCAGTCGCTCCCTGGAGTCTCCGGACAAGAATGGATCTATTGTCTGTCATGTTGTCCAGCTTCTTTTTGGAGCTGCCAGCACTGTCTGCTCCCAGAGCCCGTGGCGGCAGCGAGTTCACTGGGGTTGGCTACCCACGGGACCAAAGCAACCTTCCTTTCATGTTTTAAATTCCTCTCCTACCAATTGCTCAGATTGAAACCTTCACTTGAAATCTGGCAAGGTTTGGCACCTAAAGGGCCCTGCTGCAGGCAGGGATGGCCTGGGGCGGGGGAGCCCATCCCCATATCCCACCGGCACCTGGGCCAGGGCTGCTCAGCTGTGCTGGGGAGGCTATAAAGGGGCTGTGGGAGGGGACACCTGGGGAGATCCTGGCTGCAGATCATGGTGGGCAGGTAGGAGTGAGGCATGTGAGGTGGCTGGGCACTTTGTGGGGAGACAGGACGTTGGTGGCACATTGCGTGGGTGGCGTGGTCGCTGTGACGTGGTCGCTGTGGCTTTGACTTCTGCTCCCACCCTGTGTGGGGAGGCTGAGATGGCCCTGAGTGGTGGGGCTCAGCCAGGCTGGGGTTTGGGTGCCCCACAGCTTGTGGCAAAGGATGCCAGGTTTTGTCTCTCTGTGTTTGCCCGTGCTGGCTGGCGGCTGGGCTCAGGACACGTATCTGCTTGTGCCTTGGCAGCTTTAATCCCTGTTTTTGCAAGCTGTGCTGGCACTGCTGGCTCTGAGCAGCGGTCCTGGGCACGGGGAGGGGTGCCAGCTGCAGGGACCTGTCGGTGCATGGGGATGAGCCCTGCCGAGGTGGTGGGAGCTGAGGCCCCACTCTCGTTAGCCCCTGTGCACTAACGAGCAAAGTTCACTGTGCTGTGTGGCTGTGCTGGGGGTGGCTGAGGGAGGAGAGGAGAAGTAGCAGCAGCTGGTGCTGTGGGAAGCCCTGGTGTCACTGAATGCAATCAAATCTTGGTTTAAACGTGTTATGTGGTGAAAATCCTGGTGCCTGCGGAGAACTGCACCTCTTCACTGCTCTTCTATGGTGTTAGTCTATGTGCAGTAACAGAAAATAGGTCCTCTTCTTATTTGAAAACTGTGGCGTGTTTTAATGCTGAATGTTTTTACTCCTGTGAGGCAAGCATCACCTTCACCTCTTTGTGGCGAATGTTGTAACGGCACGTACTCTCTCTAGCATTACAATTCAGTATGTACCTGCAGTGCGTCGGTGTAATATAATTAGGATTGTACCTGTAATTTTATTTCTACACTTATGTTCACTGGGAATTCAAAGCACCTGTGCTGATGCTGCACCCGTCTGCTCTCGTGGAAGTTGCTCATGAGCTAGTGATGGTGTGGCTTTTGAAAAAAAGAGTTGTTTGCAGTACCGGAGCGTGGGAGAGAAGGCACTGCCCTTCACTTTGCAGTTAGGATGGGATGCAGGGGGGTATTTCTAATGGCACTTTGTAATGTAAACAGTCACCTCGCCAAACACACCAGCCTGTCGCTGACTCTGAGCCTCGCTGTCTTCACACATCTCTCCCTGCCAGTAACTGCAGCACAAGCCAGGCAGGACTAGGAAACTGCTGTTTCCTGCAAGCAAGGCCAGCCGTGGGTAATTGAGGATGTTACAGGGAACAATGGGTGCATTTTACCACTCTGCTGTCGTGCAATGAATTTCCACGGGTCAAATGCTGCTCTGAGTTATCTGAAATATTTCAGTTTTTTTTTTCTGCATTGTGGGTCAGTTCTGAACTTTGTCAACAGCCCTTGACTTGACGTCAAGGAAGACATTAATTTAAAACCAAAATTATTACTTTCCTTTTGGCTTATTTTGGTAGAATTTGCTTTTTGGGTATGGTGAGTAATCCTTTCCCTGCTGTCACAAGACCAAATGATGTGGAGAAGCCCCTCCCCATCCCCAGAAACCCCTCCACATCACATTTAACTGACATAAAGTAAAACTTTGTGGTGAATAAGAAACTGCAATGGTTGGAAGAGAATTTTTGCTGTAATGCTAGAAGGGACATTGCAGAGGAACTGTTGTTCATGAAGTGACATGTCTGGGATTAGGAGAGGCATTCCTGGCCTGGGGGACAAGGTGGCAGCTCAACTTTTTTGTAGAGTGTTTAACTATTAGAAAACAACCCTACCTGTAACTTCTGTGCTGTTCTGGTGAAAAGGCTGGACAATCTCTTGGCAGAAGCAGCTCTTCACCTGCCTGCTGAGGTGGAGAGAGCCTGGTGTCGGGGCTCAGTGCTGCCCAGCCCTAGGTTTGGGGAGAGGCTGTGGGGCTGTACCCCACCAGCCCTGGGGGCTGCACTGGGTCCTGCTGGTGTTTGCTGTGGGGACACAAAGGAAGGGACCAAACATCTTCTCTTCACTCTCCTGAGCCAGACATTGGAAGCAAGGGGTTAAAGCATGAATTATGACACACCACAAAACTATTAGCTCCGTCTAACACAACAAAGATTTCACCAGATACTTTAAAAAGCAGGGTTAGCTCCTCCCGTTTCTTTTTAAGTCCCACTGGGGAGAGGGAAAAAAAAAAATGTGGGTAAGAATAATCTGAAACTGGATGCTTTTCTATGTAAGGTTTTGAAATGCCAAAGTTGATTTAAGCAATTCTGCAGCGGAGTGCTCTGTGATGGGATGTTTTCCTGCCCGGTCCGTGCCGGGCTGTGCCCGCCTGCATCTTCCCCCCCGGGCAGCCTTTGGTGGGGGCAGCGGGGGCACGCAGGCTGTTTACCAACTCCTCGACATGGAAAAACAAAGCCCTCATTCCTGGGCCATGGAAAACTTCTGCCGATTACTCCACGCCCTCTCTCTGGGGAGGAAAACATAACAAACACTAATGTCTCTTCACCCTTTTATGCCTCGTGTATTAATCACCCGACAAGGGCTCATGGCTTTCCCTGTTCCAGTTTGCATCTGCCCCGTAACTACTGGGAGGAGTCCTGCTTTGTCTATAAAAAGCTGCCCTTTGCCAAACACTGTAACAGAACCCAATTTAGAGATTCAGTGGCCCATCCTCTGCGGGGAGAGAGCACCCAGCGCAGCCATGTTCGGGATGGGGAAGAAGCTGGCCGAGGAAGCCACGCAACAAGCTGAAAGCGCCGTGCAGGCCGCAGGTAAATACAAATCCCTGCTTCCCCTCCTCCTGTTCCTTGGATGCTAAAGCATCTGCCCTGCTCCCACCCCTGCAGCCGGCAGCAAATCTCTCTCTTTAGGCATGAGCTCTATAGGTCCTGTTCCTCAAGGGCACGGTCAGAACGTCCTGTCATCTCCAAACCTTCTAACGCCATAGAAAGAGAAGGACTGGTATTAACTACTGCTTTCCAACAGCTTCTCCCACCCTGGCTTTTACTGCGTGGGTGTCCAGACTGAGGAGAGGGCAGTGGGAAGCTGGGAGAGGAGGCAAGGCTGCTTGTTTAGGGCTTTGCTTCCTGACACAAACAGCCAGGAACAAATACGAGTTCCGCCGCAGCAGGGTGGATGAATTTCCTGAAACTGCAAGGTCTCGAGGTCTCTGATCCCCTCAGTGCTGCACAAATACACGCAGTTAACTCAGCTCTGCCTCACCCTGCCGAGAGCATGAGTGGTGGTGTGGGGGCTGAGGGCACCTGAGCCAAGGTCACTCCGACAGAGGCTTCCTGAACGGGCCCTGAATTTAAATACTGTGCCACTTAAAACTGCACCAACATGGGCTCATCTGACACAAGCAGAGACCCGCACTGGTGCGATTCCTGGAGTGTTTGTGCTTAGTGTATGAGACATGAGCAGTGGAGACTGTTTCATGTTTGTTTATGTGACATTTAGGTAAACAGATATTTTGTCTGTGACTTCAAGGGCAGCAGAAATATTACTTGCAGGTAGTGTGCCCAATGAAGCAGGTGGAAAGCCTGCTAATTCGTTATCCTCTGTCTGGGGTTCAGTTTGCTAAGAAGATGAAAGGTGCCTAATCCCAGACCCACTGCCCCCTTTTCCAAAGCTGATTCTTAAATCAACTATTTTTATACTGAAGTATGAAGAGAAACACCAGTTCATGGGCGAGTGGAGAGTAACCATAATTTCTTTGTTTTAAAATGAAGACATCTTCATTTTGCTTTTGCTGTACAGCAGCCCTAGAAATGCAGATTTCTTGGAGGTTTTTTGATGTTCCTAATTTTTTTTTTTAACTTTGTGGAGGCATTATCTGTGGCTTCCTATGCTAGAAGACTGATGTGGATGTTTTAGAAGCAGTATTTGTCATCTTAAAGGAGCTGAGTAGTAATCTTAATGTTCAGCTGATTGAACTAAGTGTTTAGGAGTCAACAAACTCTTAAGAGCAAGGATTTTAAAGAGGAGCAGCCGTCCTTCCCCTTCTATGCCAAGCACTTGAAGCTGAACCATTTCTTCAGACCCCAACAGTGTCTGAGGGGCCTGGAGTTCAGGCCCTGTGCCTGAACCCCACACCTCTGCCCAGCCAGTCCTGTGTCACAGCACAGCTTTTCCAGCTGCAGTTGGAACCTGGAACACCACCAGGAGCTCCCAGGCGTTGGCCTGACTTTGGCCACTTAATTCTGTGCCATCAGCACGTACCTTGATGACGGGCAGCAAATACACGGCGTGTGATGCTGAACTCGTGTTGCATCAGTGTCAGTACCGCACCCACCCTGGGGGGACTGGAGATAGAGGTACCTTCCTAATCCCCATTTAAATGAAAACAAAGAGGAGTTTTTATGCTACTATCCAACTGGTGGCTGTACCAGTTAATTACCTCATCTCTGGACTACTTACGTTGTGCCTGTACGTTCCCTGAGGGCGCAGTCCCATGAGCCATCACCAAGTGCAGGGTGGCACAACTGGGCTTTGGAACTATCTAAAATTAGCTCCTACCCCGCGGCTCCTGAAAGGAGCCACAGACTCAGCGGTGACCCAAGACTGCTATGGGAAGCATTTTCCTTAGCTGTGCCTTCTAAGCAGCGTACAGCATTCACCGGTTAGGAAATTGCAGCAAAAGATGATGCATGATGATAATTAGCACATCTTCTGAGCATTAGAAAGTGTCCTACAAACCCAAGGTGAAATAGGCTACTGGTTTTTACAAGACACTTAATGACTCATGCTGTTGCAAAGCCAGTTGATCCAAACTTGGAGACCTTTGAAGTTTTGGACACTCCCAGTCCACTTAAATATCCTTCCTTACCTCAGCACTTCTCCCTCAAGCAATGTCCATGAGGAATCGGGCTTGCTCGGTCAGCACCCTCACCTGTAGCGTCTGTTGTGCAGAACACATCAATGTTCGGGGTTGGTTTTTTTGTTTTGTTTTTTTAAAGGTAGTATTTGGAGCCAGGGAGAATAAGACAAATCCACGTTCAACTGACGGCCATTTGCCCCAAACTTTTATTTGACTTCTGTGAGCAAGACTTCCCTGATCATAACTATTAGAAGCTGATCACCCAAATATTTATCCCTGTTTTGTAGGCTGCAGTTCCTCCACTTTAAGACGATACTTTCTCTTGCTCTTTGTGTCTCAATAAGTCTCCTCTAGTGAACATTTTCATGCCTTTAGAACTAGTCCGATTTCTTACAGAATACAATTTTCTCTAGCTACACGAGAAGTACGAGACAGCACAGTAAGCTCTGATGTTCTGCCCTCTCAGGGAGACACTTGAAGGCAGCTTCATGCAGTCAGGGGGAGAATCTTTACCAGCCAAGCTTCCCAAGCCTGCTCTCAGCAGATCCTAGCCAGGCTGAGTAAAAGGAAGGTTTCATTGCACCCAATTCTCTACTAGGGTTTGTTTCCTGACCCTGGAGGTGGCACAGATTTTAACTTCCATAATCTTCATCTGTACCAAGACACACAATACGGTGGGGAACTACAGCCAGCTTCCTAACAGCACCTCTCTCCCACTAGGCCAGGGTGCCCATCCTTCTAGAACAATTTTCCATCTTCTAGCTCTGAAACATTTAGCAAACCCTCTAAAATGTGATTACTGAGTTTATGGGAAAGGTAATGACTGCTTGATTTACACTTGTTTCTCTCCCTCTTGCAGTTAGCACGGTGGGCCAGACTGTGCAGCAGGCAGCGGAACAGGCCAAGGATGCTGGTCAGAAAGGTACGGTAATGTTTCTGTTTATTTTAATGACAACATGTCAGTGAAATCCCAGATAGATCCCCCAACCCTGCCTTGCCCCTTTCCCATGCAGTGATGCTACAGTTACCTTTGTTTTTCTGTTTTAAAAGCTCTTGATGAAGTCTACAAAATTGCTGAAACCGGTGAAAAAGCTGTGAAAAATGTAGCGAATCAAGCAACTTCGTGGGGCAAAAGCTTTGGACAATGAAGACAAAAATGAAACGGCACTGAAATTTTTGTAAACAAGTTTCTAATACATGTACTTATAAATAAAGATAATACTTATACTCCACCTGGCTTGCATGTGTTCCTTAGGAATCCTTCTCTTACACATATTTAAAAAACCCAAACAAACACACATTTACGATCCCTGGTCTAATTACCCCCCAGAGCAGGCAGCTAAAGCTCTGCTATGCCATTAATGCAGACAAAAGCAGTTTTGTTGAGGTTTTTTTTTTTTATGAGCTAAGGGATGGAGCACAATGTAAAGTCAAGGACTTGAGATTTGGTCCCTGTCCCATTTTGTCACTGAGTCAGTTGTGACTGCGTGTGTGTGAGTTGCACAAGCTGAGGAGCTGAACTGCCATTACAAGGTGAGTACCTGTGTGTCTGTGATTCTGCTCCTATGTCTGGTCTTAACTGTAAAATTGCAATTAGATACTGTGCTGATGAAGACTCAAGTGTGTTTAAAGGTATACACATAACCACTGTGATACTCAAACTAATGCTAAGAGCAGAACAAGGCATCACTGCCAGCAGAGCCCGTAGCTCTTGGCTGGATTGCTGCACGCTGCCTGAGCTGGATACAGCTGGTACAGCTTCAACAGCTCTGCATAGCAAAGCACTGATGTGTGGTGCCACACGCAGTATGGCAATGGAATCATTTACCGTGCTTGCAGGGCTCCTGTCAAACACACAGATGGACAGTAATTAAGCAGGAGCTGGAAAAATGAAAACTGACCACGTCTGGGCTGTGAAAACACAAAACCAAAACAAAAAATCCCACACACGCATGAGAAGGGAAGAAATGACTTGCTACTGCAATGACTAATGGATCTGACATTACAGATTCACCAATTACTGACAGTATTTTAAAGGTCACTTACTTGGCATCTTGAAACCACAGTAAGAATTACCATCGCTCCAGTGCTTCTTCCTGACGTGACAGTTGCCATCAATGAATGCAGACGTAGGTCTGAGTTCTGTGCTGGGATGAAAAATGATTGTTCTTCTTGCTCCTCTGTATTATAGAGATATTTTTGCGTTTAGTAGTTTACAGGAGGCATGTAACCCCAAATATTGTAGTCGTGATCCTTATGACATTTCATGGCTTCAGAGTATGTACTATTCAACACAAACCATCTCCATAATCAGCACTTAATACGGCATCAGCGATTACAAACACCCGCTACGGTAAGGATGTGTTTTGCTCTAGGGAGGTGTGGTTCAGAGCAGGTTCAAATGTGTTTAAATCTAACTTTGGTATTGACTGGCTCCCAGCCAAACACCTAGCAAGCTGTTTGGTGAACATCTAGTGGCACGTAAGTGAATACAAGCAGTGACAACGCTGTTAGCTGGAAGATAGAATCTGTGTATACTGGTGTGTGTATGTAAGGAGAAGAGCATTCCTTAAGATACTTGGTCTAACACCTAACTGGACTTACAGTGAAAAAACCCATACAGTTATATTTATAACCTACCTGCCAGAGAGTGATTGCTTTCTTCAGCTGTGGCTAGGGGCTAGGAAAAAGCCAGAGCTGCTTTGCACCCAAGCATCTAAAACCACATGAACTCCCTCCCTTCTCTCTCTTGCTGTTGCCAGATCTTGAGAGGTTTGTGCTACCATTTTTTTTTCTTAACTGTCTGATTGCATTAGGACTGAGCTCCAGTGTAGCTTTAATGTGCAAGGCCATTTCAGAACAGGTTGTCTATCGCAAGAAGCCTGGATTCACTAATAAGGTTTGGTTCTTGTGTTTAGCTACAACCAAAAAGCAAATCAGCTGATGTGCTGTAATCTAAAGTCAGACTCCAGGCATCAATCTCCTCAAAAATCTTAAGTCTTTGATCATAGTACTCCAAGTTCTCCTTATACCAGCCCTTGGATATGCTCAGATTTGCGCTTTGGGGTCTCCAACACCAACTCTGTTAACAGGAGGTCAGTAACTACTGCCATCAAGTCAGCTGAGGTGAAATCCAGTCAACCTTAAGGGCTCATCTCTGGGTTTGGTAAAATCCTACCTGGTGGTACTTCTGCTTTATTTCAAGATGTCCTGGGAGAAGAAGTGTTAATGTGTGGGTGTACAAAAGTGTAGGAGTCTAATTAACTGGGGAACTCAGGTATTGTGTAGCTGTTGGCTTTCCTTCAAAGTAGGTAGGAGGTGGGATATCCCAGTTAGCTACATAGGCCAGCTTTCCACCTGCTCCAGCATTGAAAGGGTCCCATTTTTCCAGTTTGTACAGCCAAAGGAGGGGTGCTTTACTAGCTGGAGAGAAGGAGAGGAAATGCAGGGGGAGGAAGGGAGAACAACAGCAAATTAGACAAGTCTCTCCACTGCTACTGCATTTTGCTTTCAACTTTGCTGCCATGTATTGCAACTCTGCTTTTAAGACTTTTCTGTTTTCAATAATACAACTATTTATTAGTGTGGTTTTAGCCTCCAAGTTTTGGTGGAAGCAGGTTACAATCTTAGTTTCATTTTACTATCTAATAAATGCTTACATAAAAAGTACACTGAAAAACGAGATCCAAGGTCAGATCTCTGAACATGAGATCCACACTTTGATCACAGTAATTCTTCCATGCTCAAAGCATTCTTCTTTTTTTTTTTTTTGTCAGTATATGTATACACTGCACTTAGGTGATCTCTAGTACTTTTATAGCCCTACATATCAGCACATATGATGGAGTAAGCCACTAATTAAATGCATCACACAGGTTTATTGCTCCATGCTAACTATTAGAATAGTTCTTCACACAAATTTGAGAGGACACAGTAAAGACCCAAAATGATTTACCAAATCTACCCAATTTCAAAAGCCTTGCTGACAGGCAAGTTCAAGAGACAGAGATCTGTATTAGTGAGCCCTTTAGGATAAATCAGAGACAGTATCTTATCAGTAGGCTTGTAATGAATAAACAAGTGTGCTGTGAAGATCTACAGACTGATTGTAACTACAGAAAGCTATTGAATGAAATAGAAAACAGTAATACACCAGCATAGTAGGTTTGGAAAGGTCAACTTTTTTTTAATAACTGCTCTTCTCTCCAGGTTATGTCATGCAGTTACAAAGTAGTTAGAAAAAAAGCATGAGTTTCTGGGAGGGACTAGTTGTCTTTTAAAAAAAACATTCATATTCATTACATAAATAACATCTGGCACTTCAAGGGGACTCCACTGGACAAAAGCCTTATACTTTAAAAACTGTGCTTGATCCAATAGTGTGTTGAGGTCCATTTTATTGTCCTCCAATATGTTCAAAACTTTCAAGACCTCCTGATGACAAAAAAAAAAGAGAGGCTGTGTGTGTTAAGACAGTGGATTACGTTTATAGCAGCATTCTAGCTCCTCTGTAGTTTGGCCAATGATTTCTGGGTTCACTTTCACTGTAGTTGTTCACTGAGGCAGTATCTAATTTTCAGAAAGCCTCTGGAAAGACTAAAAAAAAAAAAATTCCAAAAAACCTAAGTATGATTGCTTACCAAATTCAGACTATCCCTTTTTTTAAAAAAGAAAACAACCTATAGTCAGAATAGTTATGTAGATACTTGATTAAAAACATAACTAGAGTTGCTCGATAGTTTCAGGTTATAAAAATATTAGTCTGTCACCTCTACATACTTCATGGTGATAGTCAAGCTAGCTTGAACAAGCAATAAAAGGCAGTCCTATAACAGCAGCACAGTTAAAGAAAAAACATTGCCCAAAGAGAATCAGGCCTGAAGCTTTACTACAAATAAAAATTAGACTCCTATCAAAGTTAATCCCTGCTGGAGGCCCATTCTTCCTTTGACAATGCCACAGCATTGATCATACAAGGCCTTACTGAAAGTGCCAAAGCCAAAAATTACATCATTAAACAAAAGTGCATGAAGTAATAATGAGCTAAGTGCTCATTTAGTACAGTATCTGATCTGAAGTCTGAGAAGTGGCTCAGGTGGCAAGACCACTCTTTCATACATAAAATGTACCATTTTGTTTTGTAGGTGAAATACCCAGAATGGCCCCCACAAGTGCAGATGAACTGTTATCTTCAGATACATACTTGTATACAATTTCCTAATCCATGGATTTTTATTGTAAAAAAGACTAGTTTGGACTGAAACTAATTGAGAATAGAATCCACTATAATGTCAGAAGAAAAGAAAATTTTGTGGTTACATGTAAACTTGTGATAAGCTTTTTCAAGAAGAGGGTACATTAACGGCGAGAGGGATGGGATACAATAAGGAGCGGTAATGCCTATTTATGTAAAGGTCAGGCCAGCCTCATTGTACACTTTGAAGACTTTCTCAATTGCATTGACATAGGCAGCTGTTCTCAGGTCCAGACCCAGGTTGTACTTCATGGCAGTACGCATGATTTGCTGAAACAGAAAAGGTTACAGGTGATTTCTGCAAGTTTCTCCATAGGCACTACACTAGATTTTGCTTAGAGAATCTAAGTTAGGAGTAGAAGAGCTGCTTGATTGGTAACAGAACTCAGATCCTTTGAGGATCAAGTCTAAAATTTTTTGGTTCCCTTCATAACTGAAATCTGAAAGGGAAGAAAATCTGAAAGGGAAGAAAGATCTCCCAGATTACTATATTGCCCCTTTTCAGGTCTTGGATGCACATGTACCTCAGATACAGGGAGAGAGGAGGTGTCTCAATTAGTCTTTGCCCCACAAATCAGAACTATTGCATAAAAGGGATTAATCTAAAACTGCTGATGGCAAAGTAAAACACTCTTAGGTCTGTGTCCCAAATTAGTCAGGTACAAAAGGACAACTAAAAAGTTTCTAATTATTACAGCTTCTACTAGAAAATACCTCCTGATTTTATGTATTAGTCTCTAATGTTTACTATACTCAGCTAAAGTTGACCATCACTGCACAAAGCGGAAGCACCTCATACTACAGTGACTTCCAGCATCATGAACTGCTTATCTACTCCTTTGATTGCAAAGAAGTTCTGTATCATGCATTCAAAAACTGTCATAAAGCCACCTAAGTTCTTTTTTTTTCTGTAAGTACGTTTACTAATGCAATATTTACCCGGGCAGAACGCTCCATTGTATAAGCCAACCCAGAGTGGACAATGTCTTTCTCAGACGCACCCTGCAATGATAGGAAATAAAATCAGAGTTTAATTCAAAACACAAAAAGGTAGTAGCCATATATTAGGGACAATGACATGTTGGATTCCCATAATTACTGAAGCTCACTCCCTTATTTTCTTCTAATGACTGGCATGAGTAACTAAACTGCCTTTACTGTGCTACTTGAAGAGCTAATTAAGGTCAGTTCAATTCTAAAACCTCAGACATAAGTACTAGAGTCTTTTATACATCTAGCTTCTAAATGCATGATGCTAACTTTTAAAATTGGTGTCGTAACTACTGTTTTCAGCCTTCAAAACACACTGTAAACGTTACACAAAAAAGCTCCCAAGAGTTAATAACCTATAGAAACTACTTCCAAGTGTTTTGAAGATTGTCAGTTTTTAGGAACTGGGCATGGATCCCCAGTTCATATATTCAACACTGTATTGTGGAGTTGCTTGGGGCTAATAACTTTGTTCCCATTAAAATTTAAATATACAGAACAATAAATAATTGAAGATACTCAGTCATTCTAATTCAGGCTATCAGCTTCAATGTTTTGCATCTCACTGGATGGTTTCCCCCAGTTATTTGTCCTATCTCCTCCTGAACTTGTGTTAAAAAACAAACCGACCAACCCTTTTAGCTTCCATACAACCCTCGATAGAGTATTCCACTTCATAACTGCCTGCTGTGCTAGGAACCACCCCTGATCTTCATTCTGCTCCTCACTTTGCTGGTTTTGTTTGACAGCACCTCCTTCACCCTTCCTTCCAGTGAACAATCTATGCTTACCCATCCATTTTCACACCACTCATTCTATAGAATACTGTCTCCACCCCAGGACTATTTCAGGCCACTAAGACCTAGGTTAGTTCATCGTTCCATGAATAAGAAGCTTCCCTATCTTTGATTATTCTTGTGATCTTTCTCTGAACTTTCTCCACATCTACAATGTTTTCAGATACGGAGACCTAATCTGCATGCAGTGTTCAGAAGGCAGACGCACTCTGGGTTAATATTGTGGCATCATTAGTCAAGTCTTATTCTTTTCCCTTCAGAACAATCTTACACTGGGTTTATTTTTTGATTACTATGGATTTCTGAGCTTATTTTTTGTCATCTTCTCCAGATCTTCCATTTGAATGCAAATGGCTGAGCTCACAACCCTTCATTTCATATGAAAATTTCCCCACCATGTATTACTACACAATAGAAAATGAATTTTAGCTGACATTTCTTTGCTCATTAATTCAGTCCTAAAAGAACATTCTACTGTTTTTCAGTCAGCTCTTGCCTATGTTATAGAAACAGCTTACTGAACTGTCTGTGGTGTGGGATCTTGTTGAAAGTCATTTGGAAATCTGGGCAAACTGTATCAACAAGGTCTGGGGCAAAAACCTCCATAATAGCTACAATGGTAAAATTTAGATTGCAGTTATAAAATCAGAATACACCTACAGTAAAAAAACCCAACAGCAACTACTTACCGATATCCTATCTTGAAATTCTGCTGTAGGCACAACTGGAATAGTTCCACCATGTTTCCCAAATTTTCTTTCTAAGCTTTCCTGGACAGACACTAGAAAGGAAAAAAAGCAGAGGCAAGGTAACTGACAAGGAAAGGAACATGCTCCCTAACAAAGGAGCTGATGCCAGGACTTTCAGTGTTCAATGGCATGAAATGCAAAATACAGGGGCTGGAGGCAAAGGGAGTCATCTTATTTTCAAAGAAAAGGGGAAGATGTGGTTTATCTGTTTTTACAGGTGAATCCCTTCAATATTAGTAGCACTGTTGCTGCAGTACAGTCACATAGGTTGCAACTGTGGATTTACTGATCCCACTTTGCTAAACTCATAAAGCTGATAAAGGAATCAATCTGGATTAGCTTTCCTAACTTGATAGATGGCATTAGACAAAATATTTCCTGAAGTTAAAGCTATCAATTATCTCCTATTGTACTTTGCGTACACACTACTTTCTAAGAAAGAAGCACAATGTGGACTTTTATTTTTTTTTCCTTAAGACATGAGAAGTGCTTTGGTATTTTGAATTGATAATTATTTCATCTTGATTCTTTAATTAGTAAGCTTTCCTAAACAACACCACAGAGTACTTCAGATAACACAGTCTTGAAGAAAGGGATTTAAATTAGAATTGTCATATTCCTCAACCACTTTAGAAACATCTTGAAAGGTACCATTTCTGAGAATGTTCTTATGTTTCACGTAACTTGGTTTAGTATTTTCACAAAACTGAGGAAAGTTATGAATGTTATGAAAGTTATGAAGTCACTTTATGAATTAAAAGATAACTGAAAAAGTATGCATTTAAATGCATCATGAGAGTTGCAAGTCAACTAACCTATCAAAACTTTCCTACTCTTCAGTATGCAGCAATAATAGACTTGCGGGAAATTAAGATTAATTTAAAATAGTTCTGTGTTTATTTCTCCCATAGTTGATGCTTGCTAGTTCAGTCTATCAAGCATCAGTGAAAGTAGAACCGATCACTTACTGAGCAAGTGGTAGTTTGAATCCCTTTCATATTTAAAAGTCAAGCGGCCATAGCTGACGTGGTTCAAGTTTTTCAGCCACTCAAAATAGGACACTGTTACACCACCAGCGTTCAGGTAAAGATCCTGCACGGAAATAGGAAATGTCTTGAATTGTGACCATGTGATGAAGACAGCTCTATTGTATTAAGGAGGAGCAAGCAGAAGCATTGTGTACAAAGTACTAGTTTAAACTGCAGTACATAAAACAATCCAGTTGTTATTCTTGCATGACAATACCTATCCTCTTCTGCAGTCCAGGGATTAATTCTACAGATTTAGAAGAGGACTGGATGTTAGAACACGTGAAGTTCAGGTGTGCTTGACTAATCACTTTATTTAGTACGTTTTTAATCAAGAAAGTTAGAGCATTTTTAGGCCATCTCAGTGAGTAAAGGCTGAAGATCAGCCACTCTTTCTAGCAGTATCACTTCGTCAGGACACCCTTTATCTGGGAAAAGGATATCTATACTTGGATAGCTCTTATTCTTTCAAATTATCACTATAGGCAATGTTTACACTATACAATCTATGATACACAGTTCTGTCAGAGTATCACCCAAAGACACAATGTTGTCAAACAAATTGGCCAGTGTATTTACTCTGTCTTCTTCCTTTGATTAGTGGACTATTTAACTGAGCAAATGTCAGCTAATAGTCCGAAACGCAAAACTATAGATTTAAGAACTAATTTTGCATTATTCTCTTTTCCAAATAGGTAGCCTTTGTATAATAGTTTCCTTTGGTCACCTACAGTTGTAGTGAGATCTTTAGGTAATTACTACCAATCTTAAGCAACTTTGACACCCCTGTCCCAGACATCAGTTGTTAAAAACTACTCTATGAGAATGAATGGCTATTACTAAAAACTTTCAATAAATAGTATCTTGCTGCAATTTCCAGAAATACTATCCTTGTAATGAAAATCAAAGGTCATAATAGAGTCTTACAGGGATAACCATGATATTCCGCTCCAAGAAGATTTTGTCAGCTTCAGGAGTTGTAGGCCCATTGGCACCTTCAGCAATAATCTGAAATGAATCACAACCAAGTAAATCAGAGGTATATTTTAGTTTCCATTCACGCTAATTATTGAATACCAGTATTTTAACAGCCTTCTCCACTTTTGCTTTGCAGTTTAACTCTCCAACTTACTTTTGCTTTAACCCTGTGAGCGTTGGCCTTAGTCAACTGCTTCTCGCTGGCAGCAGGGATGAGAATGTCACAGTCTGTCTCCAGAATACTGCCCTCAAGTGTCTGTGCTTTAGGGAAGCCCATGATTGTCCCGTGTTGCTGTTTGAAGGAAACAAACCAACATGTTTTTTTCTGTGTGCGTATATTTGTTTGACTTCTTTCCCTTCTTCTAACTTTCAAAAAAGAAGGGAAAAGCAACAGTACTAGAAAGACAGTACATAAGATAATTCCTATCTTTACTTAGCTTAGGCATAAAAAGCAAGCTACAGAGCTTTAAGGTTAACAGTCCAAGTTGCCACTTGACTGAGGCATAACTACTCTCTGGCCAAAGACACTGATAACCATTTGGGCTCTGGAGTATTTAATTCTTTACAGAAAAGGGTGATAACATTCAAATGATCCCCTTGTAAAAGACGACACATCCCCTTAGAAACTTTAAGTGGGAGATCATATTTTAGTGCCTGTGAACTGTCCTCTCAAGACTGCTTCACTTGGAAACTGAAATAAAGAGACTATAACCACTTTTCATTATAAACTACATATTCAGGTCACACTGCCAGACAGGCTTTCATTTTTTTCAGAAACATCCAATAGGTAAGAAGCAGCAAAAGCACACTTTGAAGTCTTAGATGTCCATATGCTTGTGATTCTCAATAAGGAATCCTTTAGGAACCTCTTTGCCCTGGTACCTTGATAAATCCTTCCTAGTTTAGTCATAAGAGAGGCGAAATAATCATGAATTCCGACTCTTAAACCAAAGCAATTAGCCTACACACATGCAAGCCTTGCCATTTTTCTGAGAGTTGGGTCAAAGGGTAAAAACAGTATGTTATGAACTGAAGAGTGAGCCAAAGCCACAAGATCAGTTAGTGTTAACTGCCTGCATTCATACTGGGGATGAGGAGAAAGCCAGAAGAATCAACATTCTAAAACCATTTTGTAAATACTAATTACAGCATGGTTTAAAAAATCACAAATTAACACCACTCTACAGTCATCCTATGTGCTTGCAAAGCTGACAAAAATGAAACTATTTCTGCTCAGCTAAGTTTCATACCAATTTGTAATCTTCTAGTTCCTTCGGGTCAATCCCATCAGGATTCCAGATAGAACCATTAAACTCTCCAACAGCAACGCACTTTGCTCCAAAACGATGCAAATATCTCATAGAATGCAAGCCCACATTACCAAATCCCTGAAGGTAGAAAGAGAAAAGGAAAAGTAGTTAACCCTTCAGCAGAAATGATGATCGCTGCTAAGGCTTATACAGATTTGAATAGTTTTAAATAGTTCTTCAGCTATTGGCATATCTTGGCATTAGATGATGTGTATAGGAAAGATGGAAGAAATCTACATGTTCTGGTCCAGTCTGAACACCACTGTAGAAATTATGCATTGTAGCCAGCAAGATACACTTCTGCTTAATTTTTTTATACTGGAAATACAGAAGGGAAGCGTAAATGCTACTATGACAGTGTCAAAACTATGATATTTATTAACATAGGAACATTATGTTTATTTTATAACTGGCACTGTCTTAGAGGGATTAATGGATTTTTGTATGAGTATTCAAAAGTTTGATGAACATTTGCAGGCCATGAAATATTTTCATTTAATTTGGGTAAGGGAGGCTTATAAGTGTAAAACCCACCCCACAATGGAAAAAGTTAAACAAGAATATCGTTAATTCTTTACATTATAACTTCGTAGGAAGCCATGTAATTTCTAATACATTTCTGAAGTGGTCCTGTGTTAAACAGATTGCCTAAATTTATATTTAGATAATCTTTTATTTAATTAGCATTTTTTACATCCTTACTGGTGTAGAAAACCTAATTCCAGGCCCTTATTTAACATTCTGGAAGTAAAGGAACATGTATGGCAGACCAAAAGGTCACATGATCCATGTCAAAAGTTTGTAGTAAGGTTCTATGCTAGAGAAAGGCTGAACATTAAATTCCCATATAAGATTTAGGATTTTTGTTTACATATTAGAAGCAAATTTCAATACAGCAGTTTGTCATGCATTAGGTGTCTTCGCAATGCTGTATCCTTGTTTTCCTAGAAAAATCTTCAGCTGTTCTTGTGGCCATGTTTCCTGTCTAAGTTACGCTCAAGTGCCTGTCGGTTCGCCCTCTGCCAAGCATGAAAATGCCAAAGTGCAGGGAGAAGAGTTTGCTGCTGGGTCCAGGCAGGACAAAGATGTTTGTTTCAGCCCACTGGTTAACTAGAGGACAACCTGGAGGTTACAATTACTCTGCTATTGTGAACAACCAGTGCATTGGTTCTAAAACCAACAAAAAATAATCCCTCAAATCAACATACTATTCAAAACTGAACAGAACAAGTTCTTTCTTTGAAATTTTAGGTATGATGACACACATTACTGAACATCAAACCCATTCAAAATTCAGCTACCTAAATCCTGAAGTCTTATGAACACAAACAACATACATTTAACCCTGCAAATTTAGAATAAGGTATTGGTTTCCACTTTTCCAACTGCTTATTCCATAGCGGAACAAGAACATAACCCCCAATTCCTTCTCCCTCTAAATTTTTTTTTATTGCAAAACAGTGCAACGAATTTTGTGTAGACGGAACAAGAACATAACCCCCAATTCCTTCTTTCTCTAATTTTTTTTTATTGCAAAACAGTGCAATGAATTTTGTGTAGGCACAAACAGTGTTACAGCTCATTGAAAAGTGCACAATGCTTTAGTTTAAAGAACTCCTGTAATAGTATTTGACTTTTTTCTTTGCAGCCTATGTTTATATAGACTAGAGATTTGGCTTTGTGCCTGTAGAGTGCAATTGAAAGTTCAGTTTTTATAAAATTTTATAAAACAGTCCAAAATAAAGGGCACCTATGTCGCTTGAGAAGTGTTTCTGAAGTTGAGAGTAAAGGTTAACTTGGAAGTCGTAAAACCCTAACAGGATTTATTGCTACAGCCCTTTTTAAAAGCAGTTCTACTGGAAGTTTGTTTACTACCTTTTCCCTGCAGTTGAAGGAAAACAGTTACCTGAACAGCAAATGTTTTATCCCCAAATCCAGGAGTCATTCCTAATATACTCATATATGATGCTTCATTGATGAAATTTTCAATTCCATGGAAGACACCACGACCAGTTGCAGATATACGTCCATGGATCCCACCCTGGCTGATGGGTTTACCAGTTACACATGCGTGTGCGTTAATGTCCTGTAAAAGAGTGAAGGACTTGTGAGCTAAGGAATAATCAAACAGCTGGAGCAAGAGATAAGGCAAAACAGGAATCATAGGAGTAAGAACATGATATAGTTTATATACAATTAGTTTGCAAAGATGATTTCCTTCCTGAGTTTGTGTGAACACCTTCTCAGAAGTACTCTAGTAGATGTCAGGAAAGTTGCATAATGTAATATTAGATATGCTTGGCAATTTTTTGTTGTATTTAAATGTACGTATTGAGTTCAGTCTGTGGTTAATTAGTTATGGTGACATTCCTGTTGCACTGTTAGCAACGAGCAGGCCTTTAACAAACCAAAAAGCCTGAGGGCCACGTTTCTCAAAATTAGCTCCTATTACAGCCATAATTTCCACCATTATTGTTGACATTTTAATCTTTTAAAGGGCTCAGACATATCCTTGGACTGGTTTCTAATAATCTATAAACAGTTTAGTGTTCCTTTATAACAAATTCAGTTATTTTGAAACAAAAATACAAGCCTAATACGTCCCTGTTGTTGATCTCAGAGAAAAATCTACAGTTTGAAGGTCATATAGGAAAAGTTAGACAAGTATTTACTACTTTTAATCAGAAAAGCAATATATATAATCACGCCTCTATGATTAATTTGGTGGCAATAAAATTAAATTTTCCATATGCTAGACACTAGCAAAGACAAAATAGACTATTTAAAACCAGAGTTAATGTTTCAAATTGAAATAATAACTTGGAAAAACTTCTTCCAAACTAGACATTGTTTGGGCGTCCCTCTTCTGTCACCACTGGTTCCCATGCTCCCACACCCTGGGAACAGTCACCCAGTGGCTTGGCATCCAACACAAGTGAAAGAGCAGGGATGAAAGGGAATCCACTGAAATGAGTCTGCCAGCAGCCGGAGGTTTCTATTCCACCAATAACATAATTCACTGGGAGGCTCCCTCCTCTCCATCACTTGTGCCAAATGTATTTGCATGCCTGTGGCATGAGCACAAGATGCTTGGAGAGAGGAAGGAAAGGAGCAGACAAAAGTAAGTGGAGACAGAATGTCAGGAGATGACTAGAGCCATGATAGAAACAAAACCTATTTATTATTTGAAAATGATACTGAGTTATCTATATAGAGGAAAAGATAACCCTTCTTTAATAACAATAAAAGTGATGCTGGGCTTGCCACAAAATTCCTAATTCAGTTTCCCAAAATGTAGCTACATTGCTGTCATTAAGCTGTATGCTCCCTCTGGTGGTGCATCAACCATAAACAAGATCCGTGGTGGTGTTTTGCTAGAACAACTTGGCCTGGCCTTTTGATGTATTTTTGGGTTTTCCTTCTGTGTCAAATTGAAACTACATTATAGCCTTCATGCATTCACATAGGAAGAAGTATGTTTTATAAATGCTTGAAGAAATACAGCCTCCCATGGTACATAAGTATGTATTTATTGAAGTCCCTTCACAGGTCCCAAAAGTAAGTGGGATGTGTCAGGAAGTACAGAAGAGTGGAAAGGATGAATTTAATCAAAAACTTTAGCCACATGTAATTCAGTGATCCAGCAACTTAAGATGGATTTTCTGGAACAGTTAACATGGTAGTTATTAAAGATTTGCATGGTTTGACAAGAAAACAGAGTGTGAGGTGAGGGCAAGTCCAGGTTGTCTTGAAACACATACAAACCACAGTTGATGTCAAAGTCCTAAAAACTCGGGTTTAAGTCTATTTAAAAAAAAAAGTTTAACACATCTTGGGACAAAAAGAAAAGACCACAGCTTTTGAGAAGAAGCCTGCAAAATGGCTTATGGGTAGCACTGAAGACTTCTATATTAGTAATAATAGTCTACAAACTCAAATGGCAAAGTTAGACACTGAACTTTTGCTTGTTTCTTAACCCCTTTCCACACTGCAATAATATTCTCCTCGTCTCTCCAGCTTCCTGGCTCTTTATGGTAGGTTTCAAGCAAGCTTCCCCTATCTGTTTGTATCTGTTATTTGGCTTTTTCTTTCCACTTCAGGCTCCCTGAACACAGCTGTGTTCAGTCACATTGACTCATCAGGTCTGTAGATTTCTCACCGAAGAGTTATCTTTCCACTCAATTGCACGTAGCCCCTTGTATAGCTTCCATCTGTTGTCTGAATTATGGATATTTCAGTCTTGTTCAATGGTCATTTTCTTCTCTTAGTTCCCTTCCCTACTTCCTTCCCCCATCATCACTTCTATATTTCTGGTAGTTCCTTATCACCTTTATTTTTCTTCTTGGTGCATCAACCACATAGTTATCTGAAACATCTTTCTCCCCAAACTGGTTTTGATAGGTTATTCCACTTTTTGTAGCCTTCTCCCTTCCTTCTCTATACCTGGTCATTTTCCACCACAGCTTCTAAGTTCCAATATGGCTATCATTCTCTCTTCCATGCAAAAACCAGCAAGCCATCAAAATTAAGTAAACTGATTTAGTTTTTTTCTTATTGTAATTCTTTAATTTCCTTTTCAGAAAAATGTACCTAAATCCTCTTAGGTTTTTGTTACTCTTTAAGAATAAGATACTGCCATGCAGAGAGTGCCTAGGAATAAGAGAAGCCGTTGTAGCAGAATTCAAATTGCATTTTTATCCTCAGTAGTTGTTTGTTTGTTTTCTTTTGTCACTGAAGCATGTGTATGTGTAGGACTACACAACAGGCTGAGATGAAAAAGTAGAAAGAATAAGAAATTCAGCCATTTAAAAATCTTTTCCTGTAAGAATGTTTGGTTTTCCACCCATTAAAAAACCTGAAGCTTCTGTATAAATAAATTCAGCCATTTAAAAATCTTTTCCTGTATGCATGTTTGGTTTTCCACCCATTAAAAAAACCTGAAGCTTCTGTATAAAACTGTATGGGAACTATTAACAGATAATGGCTAATTTTAAAGCAGGTCATGTGCTGTGAGGCTTCTGTGTCAGTCGCAATATAGCAATGCTGTTGCAGCACAGGGAAATATGCGGTTTAGTGCAATGAGTTAAATGTTAAAATTTAAAATGGTTTGAGGCAGTAGTTTTTTTAAATGTTGGAATTTTAAGTTATGACTGAGAGAGCAAGTTGCCACTCTGCATGCTGAAGTCTTTTTGAAGCCATAATTTTTGTTTATTTTTTTAAACAGGTTTAATGTTTAAAATATGATAGTTATGTTTACATATGTGAATAGCAAAAAAAGCAAGTAATGTCTTATACTGATATCCCTATCTAACAGACAGCTCTGTAAAAGTGGTTTAAGTCAACTAACCAGCATGCCACAGCCTATTCTTCAAGCATTCCTTCCCCTTCCCCACCCCCTTATGATACCTTAGACTGTATTTCAGATCTAGAATAACCTGTACCATCCTCTCCTCCTATTGTTAAAAGCATCAAACAGCACAAGGAAATTTCTGCTAAAAGACTGTACTTTAGGGTTAGGTGCAATTTTAGACTAAGTATGACACCCTTAAAAAAAGTATATTTTCTTTTTGCTGAACACTTGCAATCAGTACTGTCTCAAACTTAATTTAAGCCTAGTATAAAAGATTAACCTTAAAGCTACTTTTCCTTAACTGTACCCTGAAAACCTCACAGCAATTAAGTTGTTACAGTTTGCAAGAGTATATTTAGATCCACATAATTAAATAAAATTATATGGTTAAGCAGCACAGTAATAAATTTCTAGATAAAAGGATTTCTGCAAAGACCTAGAAACCTTTTCTACTTGAAAGCCTCTGCTCAAAACTTACATAGTGTCCTATGGTACTGGCATAGGTGTCGGCAATCCAGGACATCTCCCTCTCCCCTGTGCTCATATCAGGAGCAGGCACATCAACACCAGGTCCTGTTGGCAACAGTGAAAACAGCTTTTAGGGATCTAACACGAATAGTTAACTTCAACCATTATTCCCTTGGGAACTGTGAATTGCTTGGCAGAGAGGAACTGTTTTCCTGTTTAATCCTCAGTTTATTATGCAATCAACAGATTCTTCTGGATTCAATTGAGTTTTAGATGCTGTATTTCAGTAAAATGAACACCAGTTTGTCAATAAAAAGTCAGAGTAAGATAATGCAGAAAAGCATATTTGTATTATTTTTTGGTTGATCATTGCTGTAACACAGGAAGGGTGCTATCTAGGTATGATTTCTACATACCATGACATTAATTGGGTTTTTGCATCGGAATTTCCCCTCTGTTCTTGTGAGGGTTTAAAAATTGAAGATAGGCTGTTCCTAGTCATGGCACTGTAGCACACACATTTGATTTTACCCGTCACTTCGAGAAAGAGACATTACATCTTTCTTGATGAAATAAACCTTTGAAAGAACTGTCACACGTCTTTTGTAATAAAAGCAAATTCTGTTTTTAATAGACAACTAAAAATAGCATTTGTCCAACTATTTAAAATCAGAGGGACTTGCTCAGCAAGATTTTAAATGCAACTCTGCCTCTACTCATTTTTTTTCCTAATTATCTTTAAAAGGTTTGTGAAAGCTGCGTAGCACCAACTGTAGAGCCAAAAAGGAAGACAAATTAAGTTAAACCATTTTAATTGTCATTGAGGTAACCACCACTATAGTTGGCATAGTGTATAGTACTCCCCTAGTCACATGTAATATCAGTAAGTGTGTTTATACAGAACTTAATTCAGATGATAAACATTCTGGCTGAAAGAGCAGATGACAAACACTCTGGCTGAAGAGCAGGAAAATGCAGATAAATGGATATACGTTCTCAGGGGCAGTTAGATATCAGGAACACATGACAGACCTTCAACTATTTACAATCCTTATTATTCAGTTGAACAAGAACCTTCTCCGGGTAAAGACCCTCCATTTAATAACAAGTCAAGCTAGTAATATTCAGCTTTCTCCAGAAGAGACTTCCAGCTAGCAATTCCAGACAGCAAGCTATCAGAACAGCTCAGGGTTAAGAATCTGAATGAAATACGTACTAACATTAGACCTGAGATCTGTAACAACAGGCACCTATGCTTCTTGCCCATGCTTCTTTTGCAGCCTGCGGTTGCCATGGGTGAAGCCATCAACTTTCTCTGGGGTGGATCTTCTATTTCCTTCCTGCGTTTCCTCAGATATCTGCCAAAAGCCTCAACTGAGACTAAAGGAAACGGTAACAGCAAAGAGCTCTTTGCTTAAAATTGCCACAAACTTGGTCACAATTTTGTTATCTACCTCTAAGAGAAATGTGATTCATTTTGGATCTTATGAGCTCAGCTTTTGTGGTTTTTCATAGCAGAACAGCTACCAGAAAAACGTTAAGACACAGTTCCCTTTAAAATGCAATGCAATACTAAGATGCGATGACTCAATTTTTTGTGGCTCTTCGCTGAAAGTTCTATACCCAAATTATTTACAGCTCTCAAAAATACAGTTATTTAAGGACAGTATCTAGTGGATGCTGCCAGTACACAATAAATTAGATTCCTAAATTTTAATAGTAAAATTGCACAACATACCAATAAAGCCCTTTTTTGCCAGCTCCATGGTAAACCTTCTTGTGATCTTTTCCAATTCATTGTCCTATAGAGAAAATGCAATAAACATCACAAGAAATTATTAGCATTTATGAGTATTTGCTAGACCTTATGCCCAAACATAAACAAATGCCCTTTCATTTTAGAAGAAAGGATGATTCATATATTTATATAACTTATATGCCACTCCCTAACAGACCCTTAGTACCCAGGCAGCACAAGGAAACATTTGTCTGTCTTTCTGTACATTCTGATCCACAACAAGTCAGGAGTGTGGCACAGAAGAACCACCTGTGCTTGTGGCAGAGATTTCCAGCAAACAAATCTGATATCCTATGCAAGAGATTTACAACCAGCAACAGCAATAGCCGGCTGGCTGGTTGTGTAATCAACACAGTAGAATGACTTCACACAAATCCTTACAGGAGTTTCAAGCTTACAATATCTATTATGTATTCTAGTATGCCTTTCTGTACAAGTTATTTTAATTAGGGCAAGAAGGCAAGCCTGCAGTAAACTTTTTATAAGCCAAGTTAGTTATTATTCACACTGGAACACTGCATAGAAAGGTTTAATGGAGCATAAAACTATTTGTTAAAATAAACAAAAACATTAACCTTTTTCTAAGAGTAATTTAATTTAAGCCTTTATTAACAGTATCAACTTAAAAAAATTCCAAGTTCCAAATTATTTGTAATTTTCTGACTTTTAGGAAAAAAAGTAATAAATAGTAGAAGTATTCCACCTCTGAAACGCACACCTTCGTAAAATTATTTTCCTACCTATTGCATGCACAAGCTAAATCAGCCTTTACAGAGGCAGAAGTGGCAGGAAGTTTTAAGTGGTCAATAATGCCCTTAGAAGAGCTTTTTTTAACTGGCTGGCTTCAGTACTGCAAGTAACCAAATTTTTATCTATGATTAAGCTTACTGTGTAGTTCTTGGGATTGATCTTGACACCAGCCTTTGCCCCACCAAATGGCACATCTACAAGAATGCAAAGGAAAATCATTTTACTTTTTCAACAATAAAGGCAGAATGCATCAGTAATATGTGTGAGGAATTCTAGCTTTGATTTAAGCAGTGACTTTAGTTTTGCTGCATTTAGGGCTTCATGAGAAAAAGCTATTATCTCATCTAGGTACTCCTATAGAAATGGGAAATCTTTCAAGGGCAGCTTGAAAACGGCCTCGAAACTCCTAAGTTCATGATTAAAATTGTCTATGGTTCAAGCTCTTGTACTTGGTACTTGTAGAAACAGTTAGTTTTATAGTTTATATTTTACTGGTTTAGCTCAAAAATTTTACTTTGGAAGTCTTAAGTGAATTATCTCTATATACATTAACAAGTATTTTGGTTTTCTATACATAATGTGCAGATTCTCTCCAAACTTCCCTACAATTTAGCAGCTGTGTATGCATTATACTCCTTTATGACCCATAAAAGAATTTTATCCTTCTCTCTCCACAGCTCCCCTGCCTGAGTCTTTTACAGCCTCCATCTGTTCCCCCCAAACTTAGCCTCCTCCTAATCCAAGTTTGTCATACTTTGATTTGAGTTCAAGAGCAGTACTTTTACGGGACGGGGTAACTAGCAGAATTTGGACTTTTCAAATGAAAATGTAACTTTATTCAAAGTATCTACCGTAACAGCAGAGGGAATATGTAGTAGTAGTATTATCTTGGTCACTATATATTTTTTCTTATCTTGTTACAAATTCTAATCAGAGATAAGTGTCTAAAACTTCATTTAATTCTTTAGATGCTTTTCTGTAAACTACATCAGTACTGACTGAAATTGAAGTTTGTATCCTTCTTGAAAAATTATCACTTACCAACCACAGCACATTTGTATGTCATTAGAGATGCTAAGGCTTTCACTTCATCCACACTAACATCCAAACTATAACGAATACCTGCAAAAGACACATGAGAAAAAAAAGGAATTCACTGAACAACTTCACAGGTATTTATAAATTGGGAAAGTTAAATGTAGACCAGCCATCTATAACATGCAAGTATGTAATTTAAGAACGTATTTGCTTTAAGGCTTAAAGAGCAATCCCCCCTCCTCCCACTAAAACATCTACCTTTTACTTAACAGAAATTCAAGACTTCAGTAATTCTCTATGAAGTAGTTTAACAACAGTAGTCAATCTTGGAACAAAAGTGAATATTCCTTGGGAGGAAGATGAGCCAAGCTGACAGGTAACTCAGTAGACTTTTTTCCAGAAGCTGATAAAGCTCATCAGCATCCCATAAGAACTTTAGCTTTGGACTTCATTCATTATATATACAAGATGAACTTTGTTCCTGAACATAACTTATCACTACACCATATAACCAAGATTTCTTCTCCAGAGTAAGGCAAGCTCCTGTTATGAGCCTTGCAATACATTGGCTGTGGTCCAACAAAAACATATGTAGCTTCAGAGCTCTGGCTACTAGGCACAGCCACATAACAGAAAGCAGCAAGTCACTCTACTAATTCAAATTTGTTCAAAACATTTTGATGGAATAACTCTACCCCAGCAAGCTTGTGTGAGCAGGCCACCCATCCTGCACCCGTGTGGAAGCCAGCCCACACCTGCATTCCCTGCTCTGAGTCATTCAGCAGAAATGGAAGTGGGTGATGACACATGGTTCAGAAGCAAATTCAAATTGTTGTGGTCTGCTAGAGGCTTGGATGCAAAATGGGTGATCGCAGACACCAAGGCACTTCAAAACTGAGTGGAAAATGATTACACAAAGATAGGAGATCTGTCACCTGCCTGACTCTTACCAGTCTTTTAAAAGATGGGTTGTGGCTGTCCAATAAATTGATTGAACTCAAACTTAAAATCAATGTATTCTGAAGATAGTTACAGAGTAGAAAATATTTAACCAAACTGATAGGGCACATATATAGAACTACAGAAGCTTAAACATAATGTTTAAGATCAACACCATGCCCAAAGTCATGTGGCCACAGCAAAAAAACCCCAACACCCTACAGCTATATGTTATTGTCTATCCAAGCTTCTCCTATATCACTAACCATATAATGGAGCCATGAAGAATTTACTCTACCCTCCAAACCCTTGGCTGTAGGTCGTGCCAAGTTGCAGGGTAGTTTGTAGCAGGCACAGAGTGTCCTTTAGATGCTAGGTACAAGGCACCACAAATTTCCTATTATGTAAAGAGAAGACCATATTCAGGTCCTTGGGAGTGAAAAAAGGCCAGCATACATTATCCAAACTAAAACACTCTGCTGCTATGGAAGCCATTCCTGAATGCTCTGGAAACAATCCCAGTTTCAAAGGAACTGAGTGCTGCTCAAGTACAGCTAAGGGCCAAGTGCTGCTTTCTTATGTGAGTTCAATAAGTAAAAGAAAGCACCATGCCTCTGCAGAACAGAATTTGAATTTACTGTGTATATGGGGGAAGGGTGGTCTCCAAAAGCAAAATAATTAGTTTCTGACTTCAGTAGCTGTAAGGTGTTAATGTCCAGGCTTTCAAAAACCTTCTCACAGAGGTAATATTTGAAATTTAAGTGGAATCCATCAGAGCCAACAGACCAGTCAAAGTTGCAATTTACATGTTTTTTTTTAACACTTTTTACTCTGATCCTTCAGAGGAGTGGTTATCCTTCTATAAAACCCTGAGCAAGAACAAACACCACCTTTGGCACGGACTGTCCTGCCTGGGGACACAGTTCCCTCTTGGCTGAGTAGGTATGCTCTGGGGACAGGACTCATCTGAGCATTGCTCAAGCCAGCCAAATCTGAAGCCCTGACCTACGCTGGGCAGAAATGAACTCTGCCCCTCCACCCCCAGCTGAAATAGATCACTGTGTATTTATTTAACCCATATATTTATTCAACTTCAAGCTGCACACACAAAGTAGTTTTGCTACAACTATACTCCTGCAGGCATACAAAATGTTGTTTATTGATATGTGGAAAGCAGCAGTGGGCTAGATAGTTTGGGGTAGTTATTTTGTACAGTCTTAACAGGGAAACAAAATATAAAAGGAGAGAGCGGCCTCTTCTGCATATCACGTTGAAGATGGGATCTGAAAAGATAAACAAGCTGCAGTTTAACTACAAGAATCAAGCCCATGCAAAATAGTTGCATCTCCAGTTTCCTTGTATTACAGTCAAGGGTTATTATATGCTTTACTGTAATAAATATTAAACTTTCATTCCAAGGGAACTAGGGGAAAAGCCCCAAGACTAACAAAGTACTGAAAGGCTTTCAGCTAAGGTGCCTGTCATGTAGGTACATACATGAGAATATAGAAAACTTTTAGACATGAGGCTGAAACTGTCATTTTCTGGACAACTTAATATTTTTGAGCACAATTTAGCTTCTTTTCTCTCCTTTTAAACAACTTGAATTGAAATGGCTTGTCTACTGTCTTTATCTTTGCCAATTCTGAGAGTTGTGCTGACTTCACTAGCCACTTTGTTCCAGTTTATCCTCTAAAAACTTTCATTACAGTGTTAGTCATAGTTTAAGGTCTGGATTCCAGGTTCCCTGATAGGTGTGACTATTTTTTTCCTCTTTTGTGGCGTGCGTGGATAACATTTAAGATGCGCTAACATTTCATTCCTTTTCACAATTTGGCCAGTTACCATCTTCAAGGAATTGTAATTACTCTACAGGAGGCCCACCTCTTGACAGGGAAGTTATTTGTGCTAAGCTGTTAGGACTGATGAGAAGCAGGCATCTGAGAATGCTGTACATTCCATCTGCAAGAGGATGCACAAAGATAAAAGACTTAATTTCTATTCTATTTGGACATCAGTGAAATTTAGTTTGACAGCTTCCTAGCTTGGCAGGAGAAGAGTATTGCCATGCATTTGTAAGGCTCTTTTGGCAGTGTTACTATGCATTCAATAGCCTGAGTCTAAAAATGGACCCTATACACAGATAAAGCACTGGGATATTTTTTTTTAAAGATTCTTAATACATAAGCAAATGAAAGTCACTGCTACACAGCAAGATTTTAATTTTTTTAAACTCTGGCAAGTCCCATGGAGTAAGTCTCTGGAAACTTGTGACTTTTACAGCAAACTAGCTACAAAAAATAGTTTGAAGAAAGCCTCAAGTTACAGTATGAGTCACTGCCATGGAAAATACTTTTCACTGGAAAACATACAAATTCTTGTTCTAGTTGAGAATTCTCTTTCCCTGCCACACCCCATGAAGTTAAACAGTATGCTAAGAGAGACTTTGTTTTTCTATGCACCAGGCTTTCTAGATGAGGAAATGTTTTCATTTTAATTTTGTTTTATTACTGGTGAGAATAAAGAGAAGGCTTTATCATCACATTGCAGTGTCTATGCTTTTAAAACTTTTTTATGATCTGTATTTTGGAGATATTATACTTCATCCAGCTACCTCTTGCAAGAGGTAATTTTAAAATAAATGTCAAAGTAGTAATTATCAGTAAGACTGTATTTTGGATTCTATAATAGTAGCAATCAGTTACCATTTTAATCAGCAGGTTTGTACTAAGGAAGGTACTAGCAGGCATGTAACAAAGATCTTGATTTCCAAGACAACTGGCTATACATCCTACTAGATCTTACGTTGTATGGATTTCAGTGTGTTCTGTGATGTTGAGTGTGTTTATTATGCTTCCTTAGAAAACATGGTGTACAGAAACAACTTTTCAAGGCTGATTACTGCCTTTCTAGTATTCTGAAAACCTACATTTAGCATAGTGTAATTATTTCCTGATCTTCTAGTGCAGTGATCTTAAATGGTAGTATCTACTTATGCCCTCACCACTAACAAGTGTGAAGTATTCAAAGACAAGTCTCAAGACTAAACAGTTGCCATAGTAACAGCTCAGAGCAAAACACTTGGTAAACTACTCCTCCTGCACTAAATATCTTGCAAAACTTAGCAAGTCTCTCAAGTTCCCCACAACCTGGAACAGATTGGCATCTCAGTCTGAATTATTAATATCTAACCAAGGCTTTGTCCTGGTTTGACTTCAGTGTTTTCTTCTAGTTATGATCTTTGAAACTAATTTGTGTCCTTTACAGACAACAATTCTTGTTAAGGCAGTGCATTTGTTCTGCTCACCTCTCTTTGGAAAACGCTTGCTCAACAGAACAAGCATTTCAGGGCAGCAGCTCTCCTACACTATCCATACAGCACTCAGCAAAACAGATTTTATGATCTTATTTGAAACTTCTTAGAACTGACCACAGCCCTGTGAATCTCCCAATTAGCAACACTGGATTCTGCAGAGGCTCTGCGGGTTAACAGCTTGCCTGACCCTGTCCCAAAGGCTGACATTACATCCAGAGCCTAAAGGAGCTTCAGTAAAGATGCTCACCTTGTTCCAGCTATTCAGCAAAATCCCCAAACAAAATCCATAAATCAGCTCCAGTATTTATTGGAATGCCTTAGTACCTTAATGTTTTAAATATGGATCATGTATAACATTTTCATTTAGATGAAGTTTGGGCAGTAAGCAAGTTAGACTGTGATTATACTACTATCAAACTCTATGTAATCGACACCTAGCACAGAAGGAATCAATATTCCAAGCAATCCTTAGGCTCTTTCGGAACAAGAACATTTTTCTAAATACAGAAAAAAAATCTAGCCTTCCCTATAAGGAAACTGTTTAGCCTTATTTAACCATTTGGTAAGTCTGTTAAACAGCACAATGACAAATTTGTAGCTATTGAAGACTAAGGAATTCCAGACAAACCTAACAAAGCAAGATGAGTAATTGTGCTGGAAAACAAGAACACTCCAAAATTCAATTCACTAACTGCCAAGAGAGGAGATAAAAATATTTATCTCTTCCCACGCAGCATTAGCCAGCTATAACCTAGGGTGGGAAAGAGATCTGTCTATAGACACATCCCAGCATTCTGCTTTAACCTGAACTATCTATGAGCAACCATTAAGGTACTTGACCTGACAGAATACTTCAGTAAACGACTTCTTGTATACATTCAACAACCTGTCCTTAATACTGGAAATATACTTAAACACATACACACATATATGTTTATTTCATTCCAAGCAGAGAAAAGCACAGAATATTGTCTATTTAAAAAAAGTAGTGGATCAGTAAGATCTTGTGTTTTAAATGTAAATACAGCAAATTTAGTATACCACCAGGTATACCTGTATTCATGCACTCAGAATATGGCTATGAAGTAGAGTCTCACATATAGAACTACCTCAACACTACCTTAAGGATTAGGTTGCTCATTAAGCTGCAGTCATACTGTAATAAGGAGGACTGATAGAGAGAGATGCAGTAACATTACTTCCATGCAGATATTAATACCATGCACATGGGCGTATGCAGAGGGTGGAAATAACACACAAGTTGGCCCTGGCTAGTCCAAATGCCATGGGAGCCCCAAAACAATAAGCCACCATAGTGCTGACATGAAGCAGCCAAATTCCATGCTTGCCTATGAGTTTATTTCCTAACAAGATGTAGCTGTTGCAATTCACGCAACAAAGAATACCTCCTAGGATGACCCAGAGAACAGGAGAGAGACTATCACGCAAGAGATTCCCCTCCTCACTCTCTCCAACACGTGTTTATCCAGAAAGCCCAACGCCGAGAGAGGTATGATCTCTCTATAAATAGACAAGGAGCCAACAGCAGCAAGGGAAAACAACTATTTAAGATCAAGGACAAAGCTGGCTACTGCACAAACAATACGATCTGATTATATGAAAAACCTGAAACTGAAAAGATTCACAGCCAGAAGAGCAAGGCATAGATATCCTCCTGCAAGAATATCAGGGTAAAAACACAAAACAGATACGGTTCACTGAGAATTGTGACTAGTTTATTAAAGGACAGCAAAAGTACAGGACACCCGTTCCTTCTCCTTTATTTTCAATTTGTAATTTAAATATATAGCCACTGTTGCACTATTTGTAAAGTTAGGCATGCTCTACAGTAAGAAAAAGAAACCTATGAAAATAAGGTACTCATATCAGCTTTAGCTGTAACACTAACCTATGAAAATAAGGTACTCATATCAGCTCGTCAGCAAGTCTCGTTATCACCGTTAGGCTAATTACCTTTTTTCCTGTAAAACTCTCATATTCCTGTGAAGGTAAATCAGTTTCCATGGTTTATTTCAAGTTACAGATGGTCTGTGGTACAGTTCCATCTGTTGGATGGTCCCTTGGGCACATTTCCATGTCTTACCCTCTAAAACCCCTGGGCCAAAGACACAATCTCAGAATTTTCATCCATGCATGACTTAAAAAAGCAAAGCCACCAATACAACCCCAGGATAAACAGAGCTCTGCTGAAGTGATGATACCTTATAGCACTAGTTCTTATTTCCCCCACTTACAAAGGACAATAAACAGTGTCACGGTAGCTAAGACAACGCGTGGGGTTGCACTGGTCCAACTCTTGCATGTAAAGCTGCTTCTTTTGCAATTAAGGTTACCATCATGATGTGTGTATACAGTTTTAGGCAAGGTAATGTGTACAACAGGTTATTTGGTGACTGGGCACTGAGATTAGCATCACCCTTGGACCTCAGGAATTGGAGAACTGCGGCAAGGATAGCATGAAAAAAATGTCATCTTATGCAGTAAGAAGCTCATTAACATGAAATCGTTAAGTCAGTTGAGGAGGATAAATCCTGATAGGCAGAAAAAAAGCAGCAAAAACCAGAAGATAGGAAAGTTTCGTAATGCAGAATAGTTCCTTCCACTGATCAGCCAAAGCAGCACCACCCAGGAAATCAGATTCATTCACCTCCAAGTCAGCTGAGCCAACAAGTAAGAATCATCTGTCTATATACAGACAGTGGTGAACTTTGAAGTTACGTGTGCAAAGTTTTTCAAAATCCCTATGTAAGTGAAAGCCAGCCTAAATCTAGTCTGGAATTAAAGAAGGTGTTAAAGCCTTTCAGAACTGAGGAATCCATTGAGACTTCTTGAAGGCAATTTGAGTGAGCATAAACAAAAGGTTAGGCTGTTTCCCAGCTCTGATTCATTTGGTTTCATTGATAACAGACTTATTGGACAGTTGGTTAACATGAAAAGGCTTTACAAAGTTTTAAAACCACTTCATAGCTTTACGCCCACAGCAAATGCTGCCTAACAAACGTGGAATCACTTCCATGCTACTAAGCAGGTAGGAACTCAATAAGCTTATTCATACTTGCACATAGGTTATTTTCACCAATCTGTTCTCTGAAACTGACCTATTAATGAAAACATCCATCAGGAACCACATGAAAAGCAGTGTAACCAGTTTTAAACCCTCCATAGAACCTGATAAAATTATTTACAAAGATTCATTATTTTAAGTAGGAACGGCCAGAGTACTTTTCACCAGTCATCTGTATTCAGCCATCTCATTTCCTGTACCCCATTTGGTTTGTTTTAGTTCTTCAGGCAGCTGTCAGTGCAGTGAACAAGAGCAGCTGTGGTTTCCTGTTAGTGCTGGCCACTAGCACGCAAGTCAGCGCGTAAGCAAGGGAAAGAGTGATCTGACCCACAGTGTTACTTCAGCTACCATGCAGCATCAGTCCAGTCACATAAATACTAAGTTTAGATCATAAACAACTTGAGTTCCAACACACAAGAAAATTGCTTATCTCCATGTTCTCAACGGGATGGGGAAGCTTCTAACGAATTTTCCTTTCCAGCAAAAGGTTACATTGCAGAAAACGGACTTGCGTGCTGGACATACTGCAAGGCCTACCTCTCAACTGGGTATATGCATGACCGTTTCATAAAGATTCCTAAAGCACAGAAGAGAAGTGCACCAAAAGTAAAAGAATCACCACCTTCTTGAACTGCAAAGGTTTGCAACCCACAAAGCAGAATTAAGGATCCATTTCTACAACAATTAAATAGGTAAGCACCACATGATGCAACAAGAAATGTTATTTTGGGGTTCTCACAAGGAGGTGGAAAAAGGCCACAAGTTATAAACTGAAAAGAAAGCATGTTTCAGTACTTTGTGGCAGTTTTCCTGAAAAGCTCTCCTCTTGACCCAATGAAGAATGACCTGCACTACCATGTAGTGACAACTTTGTGCAACGCAATCAAGTTAACTTGTTTCTATACCTGTTTTGGGGGGAGAGAGGAGAGAATGATAAGCCATTAAATAAACTCCTATTTATATTAACTATGCTTTAGATTCTTAGAACTAGAATATTGAGAGCATTGTATTTCTTGAACATAAATCTGACAGTCAAGTTTCCCATAAAGGTATAGAAGTTTGCCTATGCAAAAAATGTAAGACTGCTCTTGAATTTGCCCTCATCCAACCCAACCCTTGTGGTCTGCCATTCCATTTCTGCATCAGGCCACAGTCATCCATCCAGTCAGGAGCCTTATTTTCAAATCAGGCCTCTTCTGGAATTCACTCTGCTGAATTATTTCTACTTGCAGGCAACAGAGAAGACGGCAGAGAAGGAGGCACAGAAGGACTAGTAGTCAAGGAACTGCTGCATTTCTACTGGAAGGTACTATCTGCAGGCACATGTTAGTTTTAAACTTGCTTCGTAAAGATCAACTTTGCATTAAGAAGTTTGGCACTTTCCAGATTTGGGCTAGACTACTAAGCAGGGGTTGAGGTTTCATCCTAGAAGAGAAAGAGTAGACAAAGAAATTGAAGATGACATCTGTGATAAAAGGAACACAATCTAACTGCTATAATATTAAGCTAAAAACATTTAGTAGAAACAGAAGGTGCTCCTAAAATGAAGATAATTCAAATGTTTTAGTCTCTGTTTCCTCAAGTAATTGAGCTGTCTCCAGGTTAAGAACATTTAAATCAAGATATTTTTTTAAAATGTGATTTACAGTATAAATTCTTCATTAGTTCATGGTTAAATCTGTAAATGACCTTATAAACAAAAACAGTATACAGAAGTAACGTATAAGGTATAAAGTACTTTGATATGGGTATATAAGAAATGAGGAACAAAATTGAAGGAAGACAGCCTTTAAAAGACCTAAAACATTTGTTTTACTGCATTCCATACTTGAATCTTAAAGTGCACTTTGATAATTTGTCTAATCTGCATACAGAACAGTACTGAATATTCTTTAAACAGTATCTTATCCTTCAGCTTACTAGTAATTAGTAAATGGGCATACCATATACTTCTTTCACAAATGTACTTAAAGACAGAAAGCCAAATTTTATCACAATTAATATAACATGTAAACCTCAAGAAATACAGGAGATGAGCATTTAAAGTACAATGCTCCTTGAAAGAATGAGTGATGACAAAGCATTCCTACCTGCTAGTGATTACCTAGCAGTAACTAAAGGCTGTCTCTTTCTTAGTAAAAAATACAGATCCTTTTAAAAAAAATGGTACGGGGAACCTTATTTTATCGAACTTTATTTTTCCCTAAGTGTAAAGTTTAAGTTCACAGTTGTGCATCTGAAAAGATCTGGACGCTGTGTTCCTCCTACTGCTCTGCAAACCTTCCAGATGCCAACTCACCCCTCTTTTAAAAGGTGGCCTTGTGTCCCTTTGGTGTTTCTTGCTGGTGTGAATTACTTGCATTGCACTCTGGACTCCACCAAGTGTGAAACACTCACTTCAGCAAGTTTTCCTGTATCATACTATTATGGAGTTTGAGTTTTATTTCACTGGGTTTTGCATTTTTCCTCCCTCTGGAATCTACTACAATTCTAGTTTTAAAAAATCACTTCTAGACAAAAGCTCATGTTGTTGGTGCATTTCCAGTAGATCAAGTGTATCGTAAAGGCAGAAATAGCTTTATCACCCCTGTTCTTTGCAGTTTAAGTAGAAATGTTCTAAAATGTTCTACTTCCTCCCACCTTTTTTCACAGCAGTTTTGAAGCAGTCAATCTATGCTTATCACACGTCCCCCATTTAAATTTACTACAAAGCCAGATCTGTCATCTGATAGTGAGCAAATTCCTAGAGAGCATTAGAAGGTGAAATCCATTTATGATCACTACGCTGAAAAGAGTGGAAAGGAAATATCATTTGCAATTCCTTCCCTAAACCCAGGGGGGTGGGGTGCAGCACAGGAAGAAAAGGACGAACTGTTGAGAGATAGTATTTTCTTTAGCTGTCATTTCCAACTGCCTTGAAATTTACAGTTGTAACTTTCCATAAATATTCCAGTGTTTGCTCCAGTGTCAGTGCAAACAGGCATAAGAAATACTACTGAAAATCAATAAATTCTGGTGAGGATTTAGATATGTATGTATCAGAACAAAAGGTATCCAATCATCCAACTGTTTTTTGTTCACGTACAGAGTATTTTATAATTCTTTGCTGTGAAAACAATTCTTTCAGTTCTGAACAATACTAATGTGAAATATTATAAGTTATCATATGTTAAATACTATCTTGTTACTTCATTTGCCACTGAACTGTATTCTGTTATGCAAGTGGAGATCTTAACAGTAACAGGCTCTAAGAAAAGGAGTTCTTGTAAGCAGCCGCAAAAAGTAACTCTAAGCAGAGACAAAACAGAAGTGTAATACCCATCGGTATTTTAAAAGAAATTATAGAAACGGCAGAGAAAGAGTAGCTCCACACAGAGTAAGCTTCAGTCATGCCCAACTTCAGCTACAACTAAGTCTGATGCTGGTAACTCTTGTTCCAAGTAATCACCAGAAATTATTTTGAGTCAACCTCCTTTGGGTAAGAATTAAACATGCCACAGGACGCTCACTACACATTTGATTTTGGAAATTTAGGAACCACATTAACAGGACAGACTATTAGTGCTGCAAAGAGAAAAATTCCCATGTCATATATACACACCAGCTGACTGATTACCAAGAACGCATTTACCTAAGAACACCCTTCCTACTCTATTCTAGGAGTCAGAGGTCTTCATCAATAAGAAATCAGAGAGAAAACTTTGCTTTCTGCAACCATGAGAATTTACCACAAAGTTGGTCAACGCTGAATTAAAAAAACCCAACATATAGACTACAGAAGCTCTGGTCTGAGACACAGTCCTGAAAAGACGCCAGTACTTCCTTGTCCACAAGCACCAGAGCTCCTGAATAAGTTATGCGGAAAGACAGCTGTATTTGTTTTTCAAGGAAATGCCATCTACCCCGGACTAAAAAGGAGCTCGATTCCTCTGGGATCAGAGCTGATCCCACGTGAGCTCAGCTTCGATCAGAGCGATCCAGCGGGATTCTCCCTCCGTGCCATTGGCCTCGCCCGTGACAAGTCAGCTTTCCCTCAGAAAAACCACGTCAGGCTCTTCTTGTGTATCCAGCCGGTAACTGGGGAAACCCCAATAGTCTGGGTGAGTATTCGGGATTCCCAAGCACAGCAGAGGGACGGCTTCTCCAGCCTCCGCTCCAGAGCGAACGCTTGGGAGCAGGGTGTTTTCCAACACACGCTACCGAGAGGCCTGAGCCCCGGCGGGTCGCTGGGCGGGCTGCCCTCCCGCCCTCCCAACGCCAGGCCGGCGGGCGACGGCCGCCGTGAGCCCCCGGCACCTCGGCTGAGGGGGAGGTCAGTGTGGGGAGTCCTGAGGGGCGGCTAAGGAAGGAGGAACCGCTCTGTCCCCGGCTCCCACCTTCCCGTCAGACACGGCGGGGAGCCAAGCGTGCCCCCCCCACCCCCGGTACCTCAGGGGAGCGCCCGCCGGGCGGCGGGAGAGGGCCGGGGAAGGGCGGGCCGGGCATGGCCGCCGCGGGCCCGGGCGGGGTGTGTGTGTGTGTTGGGGGGGGACACACAGGGCGGCGGGTCTCACCTCCCTTGCAGGGGGTGCGGTGCTGGCTGTGCTGCGCCCGGTAGCCCTCGATCACCTCCCACTCGCCGTTGTCGCGCTTGATGGGGAAGGAGACGCTGAGCACATGGTTGCAGGGTTTGATGATGCGGAGGATGCCGCGGACGCGGTGGCGCCGGTCCTCCATGCTCTCCCGGGTGCGCAGCCCCTCCACCAGCTTGTCCTCCACGATGCTGGCGCCGCGGTCGAAGAACCCCTCCACCATCTTGAAGAAGTTGGGGTCGTCCTCCTTCTTGGCCGCCTCGCAGTAGTGCCGCCGCGGGCACCGGCCCCCGCCCCATGCCGCCGCCGCCGCCGCTCCCCCGGCTGCTGCCGCCGGCCCGCCCGGCTCCGCGCCCGCCAGCACCGATCCGGCGGCCAGGCGGGACGCCAGCAGTTCCCCCAAGTAGCGGTACATGGCGGCGGCTCCCGGCGCTTCCGCTAGACGGGAG